>NW_026652278.1:15053709-15605553 GCF_009828535.3 Hylobates moloch | reverse complement strand
GTCATGGGTCCCATCACGAGGCAGGTCCCCAGGGATGGCCCAGCTGCCATACAGTGCTCAACTCATCCACCTGGAAAACAGACACCAGCTGATATAGAGCTCGGCCTCAGGTTCTCCTTGATATTTGCAGGGGCCCATTTTGAACAAAGTGCAATCACAGCAGGGGTCCCATATAGCCAGACAGTTGGCCCATTTTGATGTATTGCATGAACACAACCCTAGTTAATGTAGCATCAGGAATTGGCAATAGCAGGTATCCTTTTCAGTCACCCAATAGGAACAGTTCTCTTATTGATAGTGTTAAGGGAATTCTCTACTTTGTAACATCTATTTGTAGCTTATTAAAAGTACTCTTGGCTGGGCACAGTGGCTCACACCTGTAATCCTGGAACTTTGGGAGCCCAAGGCAGGTGACTAGCTTGAGTCTAGGAATTCAAGACCAGCCTGGGCAATATAGAGAGACCCCATCTCTACAAAAAAAATAGAAAAAATAGCCAGAAGTGGTGGTAGTCCCAGCTACTAGGGAGGCTGAGGTGGGAGAATCACCTGAGCCTGGGGACGTTGAGGCTGCAGGGAGCTGTCATCACACCACTGCACTCCAGCCTGGGTGACAGAGCAAGACCTTGTCTCAAAAAAGAAAAGGAGTCTCATTGTCACATGTCATGTATCATACTTGGAGCCAAATTCAAATAGGCCACAGCAGGTCCAATTTTTAAATTTTCTTTACACCAGTGCTTCTCAAACTTCAATGTGCATGTGAATCACCTGGAATCTTGTTAAGCTGCAGGCTGATACAGTAGGTCTGGGGCTGCGCCAACATTCCGCCTCCCTAGCTAGCTCCCAGGTGATGCTGATGATGGTGGTCCACAGACCACGTGTTGAGTATGGAGATTTCATAACAGCACATGCCCAGTGGCTTATCCAATATGACAAAAAGCATCAGTCCCTGGCATGAGTTCCTGACGAGGACAGAGTAAGGACCTCATGTAGGACCACGTGGGAAAGTTTAAGAATTTGGAAAGAAGCAGTGAAAAGTCACAATTCAACCTACTCTAGAACAACTCCTGTGGTAAGATGAAGGCACTGGAGGGTGAGGGGTTGAGCGGGTGGAATTTCTTCAACCATTATTGAGAAGTAGCCTTGTGCAAGGCTTGACAAAGTATGGTCTGTGGGCCAAATACAGCCTACTATCTGCTTTTAAAAATAAAGTTTTGGCCCAGTGCAGTGGCTCACGCCTGTAATCCCAGTACTTTGGGAGGCCAATGCGCGCAGATCACCTGAGGTCAGGAGTTCGAGACTAGCCTGGGCAACCTGGTGAAACCCCATTTCTACTAAAATACAAAAATTAGCCGTGTGCCTGTAAGCTCAGCTACTCCGGAGGCTGAGGCAGGAGAATTGCTTGAGCCTGGCAGGCGGAAGTTGCAGTGAGCCGAGATCGCACCACTGCACTCCAGCCTGGGTGATAGAGCTAGACTCTAGCCCAAAATAAATACATACATACATACATACATACATACATACATAAAGTGTTAGGCCGGGTGCAGTGGCTCATGCCTGTTATCCCAGCAGCTTGGGAGGCCAAGACAGGAGGATTGCTTGAGGCCAGGAGTTCAAGACCAGCCTGGGCAACATAGCAAGACCTTATCTCTACAAATAATAAAATTAGCTGGGAATGGTGGCACGTGCCTGTGGCCCCAGCTACTTGGGAGGCTGAGGTGGGAGAATCACTTGAACCTGGGAGGTAGAGGCTGCAGTGAGCCGTGACTACACCATTGCACTCTAGCCTGGGCAACAGAGTGAGACCCCGTCTCAAAATAAAAACAAAAAAACCCCAAAATAAAGTTTTATTGGGGCACAGCCAGGCCTATTTGTTTACAGATTGTTTATCACTGTTTTTGTACTACAACAGCAGAGGCGTGCAGTCACAACAGAGACCCCCATGGCCCACGTGTCCGGCCTTTTACAGAAAAAGTTGCACAGGGGCTTGCTTGGGCTTTGTAGGCAGCAAGGTTGATGTTTTTTTCTCAACTTAGTGGACCAGCTGTGTCATCTTGAGAAGTAACCCAGTTCCCTCAACTGTAAAATGGGATCATGATAATAATATTAAAATACCCACTTTATAGTGTTTACAGAACTCAACAATGCTTATACATCCTTATCACAGGATTCTCAAAATTCGAGCTGTAACTTTAGTTATAATGACGACAGAGGGCCCCAGAGTCATCATCATGCACCTTTTTTCTTTGCATTTAAAACTGTTTTGGAGAGGTGATGTTAAAAATATTTAACAACAGAATGTCGGGGCACTGTCCAACAGAGAGGCTGCCGTATTGTGGCAGGGTCTCAGAGGCCCTGCTGAGCCAGGTGTTACCACTTCTTTGGCTATATAGTTGTTAAATATTTTAAAGATTATTTTTGGCCCAATTCATATTAACCCCAGTCAGGAAAGGGGACCCTGTAAGTGGTCCAGGAAGAGGGTTCGAATTTTTTCTACTGAAATTATAATCACCATAATCGCAACACGCTGTCTTCCGCAAGAACGGTCAGATTGGGGATGGGTCATTTGGCTGATCTGATAAAGGGATTCTGGGTACAGGGAGTTGAAGTCACTGGGTGACGACTCTCTGTAACTCAGCGGTTTGATGTGCCGATGGGGCCGGGGACCTATTTCTGGATTCACTGATGTATTTGACTGTCACTACTGGGTACCTATGTACAAGGCACTTTGGAGGAAAAACTTATCTCAAAGGGCTTCCCACCTTCCACAGGGGTCACCAATAGTTGTCCTCAGAAATTTCTTGTTTGACCTGCACAGTATTTTTTTTAATTTAGAAAAATATTTTAAAATCCAGAGATTTTATTTAAAACTTCAGGTTTTAAACCTCTTCGGAGAAATAAAACCAAAAACCTCAGAAGCTTTTTTGACACTAGGCCCACATTCCCCCCACCTGGCCACATTCTGCTGGGGACAGCCCCTGCCCTATTTAGACAGAGAACGAGCTCTCTGAGTCACCACCGCCGTTACCCACCCTTCCCGATATCACACAGCCAAGCTCCCTCAATTATGTCACAGACACACAGGGGTGTAGTGGTGAGGGAGGGCTCTGGGGTGGATGGGTGTCACTTCTTACTATGTTCCCTTGGGCAAGTTACTGAATCTCCCTGTGCCTGAGTTTCTTCCCCTGAAAAATGGACATAATTAAGAGTTCTTATTGTATATGTTTGTTGTAAAGATTTAAAAGGATACTAAGAACAAGGTGCTTAGAACAGTCCTTGGCACATAGTAAATGCTGAATAAATAGGCCTCCTTCTCCCATATGCTCCTGTAAGATTCTAGGAGATGAGGACAATTTGGAACAGCCTGTCTTGCTAGGTCATTTGCCTCAACCATGAAATGTAAACTGAGCATTTGGAAAACACCTTCTATGGCGCCAGTTCAGAGAAGGGTCCTTGGGGTTTCTCCCATAGTCTCTGCCCCATCCTGTTCATGGACCCCAAATACAAACAGCATTTGTATACGAATAGTACTCAGAGGGGAGGAAGCAAGGCAGACAGAAGCAGGTCCTTCTCTTCTCTTGGCAGAATTGCCAAGGAGTCTCCTGGAGGCCACATGCAACTCACTACGGAGAAAGAACCCAGGGCTCATGGTAACCAGCCCACTCCCCTGGAGTCAGACACCACCAGCAAACTGACTTGGGGGAAAACGTCCAGGAAAAAAGCCTGGAATGACCAGTGTTACACATCAACTAATCTGTGATTCATACATATTCAGAAGGAAGTGAGTGAAAAACCGGCATTTCAGACAGCTTTACATTTTCAAATTAAGTTAATAAAATAAGATTTCCAATGTAATGACAAATTAATTCTTCTTTTCATAAGTTTATTAAAATAAGCATCTCCTATCTTCTAACTAGCACTGACATATGCTTACATAGATACATCCTACCCAGTAACCTAATCTCCCAGCAATCTTGAAGCAATTAACTCCTTCTAATCTTGAGCTAACAAAGCCCACCACGCCAAAGACCCCTGAGAGTGCCCCTCAGCAGCCTCTCTCTCCTGCTCCGAGCCGCCCAAGCTGGGTCCGATGAAGTGGCCCAGAGTGGTGATTGGGCTCAAACAACCAGATGAGTCATCACAGATCATAAGATCTTCATTAACTCCTTCTTTCTCTGCTAATTAACACAAAAAGAATGAGTTGAATGTCTGACAGGCAATGACTGACCCACTGCTTGGTGGTTAATGGAATGCAAATGACATCTAATGAGGGTCTCTCCTGGTAGCGTGGGCAGCTGGCCTGCTATTTTTGTTGTGGATTTTGTTGTGTTGGAGCTCCGTGAAAAGAGTTTACCCAATAATTTAAACTGCAGCTGAGTTTGTAATATAACGTCCGTGCGTTTATGTATGTCTGACACATGGCAGAATTAACTTAAGCTGTTAACCACGAGGTCTAGCTGAAAATACCGCAATTCAGGGGGAGAAATACAGCTTCAGATCCTTCCAAATGAAGCACAATATTTTTTGATTGAGTTACGTAATGCATTTTGGATTTTGTTTTAATGTGACAGTGGCAAGCATGTTGCTTTTGGGTTGAGGGGGGTGGGTCCTGAGCATAGCCTTTGCAATTTATTATAGCTTAAAAATGTCTGCAAAACCGAAGTTTCATCACCTAAGATTTATCTTAGAATACAAAGAGAAAAAACAGCCCAAGTATGATTTGCGTGCTGTCAATAAAATGGTGATTCAATGAAGGGGATTTCTGCAATGAAAACAATAATACAGCTCAAAGAAGAAATCTTATTGTCTATTTCTAGCTGTTAATCGACAGATTTTGTAAACAAAAGCATGATTTTTAAAAAGGTTTCTATTAAGATGCATGCTTTTTTACTCCACCTGCTGTCATTCCCCTCACCTGGGTAGGAAAGGCACTTCTAGTCAAAATTCCAAACTCTCTTCTCAACCCAGATCCTTAGAAACCTTCGTTTTTAATAATGAATTGGCAACTCACTCATTGAAGAGACCTGGTGTTGCCCAGTATTGATCTATATTAAAGCCTCACTTAAAAACAAAAAGTATAGAATGGCTGTTGTGAAATTCAAGGGAATTATCACACTATAAAATAAATTCTCTGAATTTGGACAATATCCTGGCTCATCCCACTTCTGCATATTCATTTTTTCAACAGGTAGAATTCACTGGTGCCTATGAGTAGTTTGAATCTGCCGTGCATTCTATCAACTTCCAAGATTAACGACAAACAGTTTACCACTTTCTAACTAGTGGAAGGGAAGTAGTGAAAATTATTTGTTGTTGCTTGACAGTTGTAAGGAGTTGCCAGAAAGATGATTTCTCCCAAATTTCAAATTTCTAACTCCTTCTGGATTTCGGGATCAGTCAGGGATACCCTTTTTTCCTTCTTCTACACAGAATTTCTCTAGGTCCCAGTCTTGAAAGGGATGAAGATATTTATCCTTCTCTCTGTTCTTTGCTATTACTTCTTCCTGGAATCCCCTTTCCCTGGATCTTACCCCTACTTATCATCCAAGTAGGTCTCAGCTGAAATGACACTTTTCACAGATTGCACGGTCACCTGAGGCAGACCCCAGTCCCCCTTGCTTCATCAGCCAAGGTTAGTTCATTCCCTGTCTTTGTTGTGTCTCCTGGTGCTTGTTCACTGTCTGGCATTCCACTGGACCCTAAACTCCCTGAGAACAAAGACCTTGCTTGCTGCATTCCAGGATATGGAGCAAGGCCCAGTGCCCAGTAGGGGCTCAGTCCGTGTCTATAGATTGAAGGTGTGGATGAGGGAACATGAGATGCTCCCTCCAGAGCCTGGACTTGGGCACCTCGGCAACTTTGCTCCTCTGTGTTCTTTGCCAAATTCCCCTCTCCCCTTCTCCCACCTGGGAAACCCGGCTCAGGCTTCAAGACTCAATTGAAGGTGCTGTCTTCATCCCAGCCTTCTCCAATCTCACAAAGCAGAATTTATATTTCTACTCTCAATGGGTTTAAACTTCTGGCCACTGGCTTGTATGGATTCTGTGTCTGTCTGTCTCCTTGGCTAACCTGTGAGCTCACAGAGGCAAGAAACTTTGTCTAATTCTACTTTGAACTTCTCGCACACCAAGCGCAATGCCAGGAATTTAAGTCTTCAAAAATAAATAAATGGAACAATTAAACTATCATTCTATTTTTAAGGAAAAGGCCTTGTCTCTCATTAGGGAACTCTACCAGAAGTAACCATAACAGAGAACACACAACCCTTTCAGAGAGGTGGCAGGGGTACACACAGGTCACATGCTTACATACTTAACCTCTAGTCCCCATAATGCTCTTCAAAACATCCCCATTTGACAGATAAAGAAACTGAAGCTCCAAGAAGTTAAGTAACATGCCGTCTGCGCTCAGGTAGTATGGAGCAGTCGTGGGAATTGAACCCATTTTGAAATCAGGTCAAACTTCATGCTCCTCTTGTCAACCTTGAGTATAATTTGTTGAGCTTTAACATTAAATCACCATTTTGATGGTTTCTTGTGAGAAGTTCCCAGGGGGTATGAATTTCTATATTGATTCTGTCTTCGCTGTTCAACTGAATAGACAATGTGTCTTTCTGCAGGGGGCAGGCAGAGTAGGTGAAACTGAGTCATTGGTGTGTGTGTTATTTTAAACTATCCTTCCCACAAACTTTAAAGCATCCCAGTTCCTCATAGTTGGGTAAGAAAAACATAGGAGAGGAAGAGAAGAAAAAAAGCAAAGAGAACAGAAAGGTGTTCTACACTCTACAGACTAGTGACAGAGTGTCAAATTCCATGTCTTGGTGTCCCCACCTACAACAGGACCTTCCTAGCACCTGCCCCAACCAGTTCTGTGGGAATCTGGAAATGGAAAATAAAAATGACATTTTAAGTAGAAATGCCTTTAAAGAAACATTTTCAGTAATTATGGGGTCCATAGTACCATTACCATCACTTGGCTAGCCCTTTCCAAACTTTCAAAAAGTCTTTGGAAATGTTTTCAACCAACTAAGCAGCAGAATGCCCTGGGCAAAACCCATTTCCACCCCATGTGACTCTGGGGATCAGAAGTCCTGGGGCAGGCAGCGTGGAGCCACCTCAGGTGATAGCACGAGTTTGCCAAAAACCAGTATTAAGCATGGAGGTAGGGCCAGGGTGGTAGCTCACACCTGTAATCCCAGCAGTAAGGGAGGCTGAGGTAGGACGATCTCTTGAGTCCAGGAGTTCAAGACCAGCCTGGGCAACAGACTGAGACCCAGTCTCTACAGAAAAATTAAAAATTAGCCAGGTATGGTGACACACACCTATAATCCCAGCTACTTGGGAGGCTGAGGTAGGAGGATCCCTTTAGCCCAGGAGTTCAAGGTTGCAGTGAGCTGTGATCATGCTACTGCACTTCAGCCTGGGTGTGACAGAGGGAGACACCGTCTAAAAAAAAAAAAAAAAAGCCTGAAAGCAATCATGATTAGTGCAAGTTGTGGAGGATTTCAAGCTCTTCACAGGTGACATTTATAAACATGATGAGCTTCAGAGGGATGGAAAAAATGCATTTGAGTTAGATACCTTAGTTGGGTTGGTTTTAATGATCAAACAGGCATGGTGGGCCCACAAAGCCTTGGGTTAGTCAGCAGCTCCCTTATTTGCAAACTGGTTAAAGGCATAAAAATGGCACCCATGGGCATCATGTTCTAGAGGAGATATTCATGGATCCCCACCCACTCCATTTTGGTTGCCATATGCTCACCGCAGGAACTTCAGGCACGAGTGACATGGAATTCTCTGGGCGCCAGCTCTGCTTCTTTCTGCCCTTTCCATGTATAAGGTCTGAGAGTGAGAAAAATTGAGTTAATTTGGTTACCAATGACATCTCATTAACACCCCCCAAGAAAACCCGTAATTACAGATAGATAACCAAATCGTACACACCAAGTAGGAAAATGTGAATCATATGGCAACAAGGCATACAACGCTTAGAGATGAAAGACACTGAATAAGTGAGAAAGCCTAATCCCCAGCAAATACAAATTTTGACAACTGCATTTTCAAACATGGGCTGTTGAGAGAGCTCTGGAAATGGCAGAAACTTAATATAAAGCTTTTCCTCCTTTTATTTAAACGAAAACATCCTTTTACATTCTATATACTTCGGATGTCACCAATTTTGGAGGTAATCTTTTAGGTTAAGTATGTTCCCACATTAAACTGATAATTATCCTCCCTTCTTTTCTTCTATCCCCCTGACACTCAACACGCTGGATTTTTGCTTCATGTTTTATTTATGGGACAGAATTAATATGCAGATTCACAAAAACTTAAAAACTCATAATTATTCATAAAGGACTTTAAGGTTATTTAGTACATTTTATGAAACTCTGGGTTTGTGGGAATGCATACTTGAAAGTTGTTGGGAGTAGAGGAAGGTTAAGTCCTAGAATGAAGAGTGATCTGAAAATGATCTAACTCTTTGAATAAAAGTATTTGTTGGTATTCCTAATCTATACTTAAGTGAATAATGGACATCCATAACCTTGTAAATATATTCAAGACTGGCCTGGGAACAGAGAAGATTTGCATATCCAATGCAAACAACCAATGCAGGAAGAAACGTCTAGTTAGGAATCCTTGATCACTAAGCAAACGTAATAAAGGACCGAGATTTTTCTTGGTTTCTGGCCATCTCATGGTGCTGTGTGCTTTTACAAATAGGATCAAGTCTAGAAAAAGTTAATACCCATTAGAAATGGGTATGTTCTATTTCTTCTGGAAAAAAAAAAAAAAAAAAAACAAGGAGAATGAGATGGCCACTGTGGATGGAGACCACCACTGTAGCCTTTGAGAATCAGCTGAAGGGCAAAGAGCATCTGTGACGGTGGAGTCTCTAGAAACCTTCCCTTACCTGATAATGGCTCTTCACTCTGCTGACAGTTAAGAGTATGTTGATGGGGAAGTCACCTTACTGAACAAACTTTGGGAAATATGGTCTAAAACCATTGATCAAGGATGTGTTACGTTCTTGGCATGGTCTCACTGGAAGCATCTGGAAATGTTAGACAGTCAGCGGCAGGTAGTAAGAAGCTTATTGGTGCTTGGGAAATTCCTCTTTACAATGGGATGGGGATGTGGGGAAGGGAGATAAAAGAGCATGGGCAGGGCTCAGTGGCTCACGCCTGTAATCCTAGCACTTTGGGAGGCTGAGGCGGGTGGATCACGAGGTCAGGAGTTCGAGACCTGCCTGGCCAACATGGTGAAACCCCCATCTCTACTAAAAATACAAAAATTAGCCAGGCGTGGTGGTGCATGCCCGTAATCCCAGCTACTCAGGAGGCTGAGGCCGGAGAATCGCTTGGACCTAGGAGGCAGAGGTTGCAGTGAGCTGAGATCATGCCACTGCACACTCCAGCCTGGGAGACAGAGCAAGACTCTGTCTCAAAAAACAAACAAACAAAAAGAACACGGCTTATTGCGCCTAGATCTAGAATTGAATCTTTGTCCTGACACTCACCAGCTGTGTGATCTTGAGTAAGTCAGCTAACCACTTGGAGCTCATCTGGAAAAAAAAAAAAAAAAAGAGAGAGAGAGATGTCTACCTTAAAACAGCTGTGCTATAAAATGAGATAATGGCTATAAAATATCTTGTACATATCTGGCACATAGTAGGCACTTAAGAGATGACAGCTCTTTTTATCTGAGCATGCTTACTGGGCTGTAGGCTTTTCATTAATGTCTTAGCCTTAAGTGCATGGATGTACTCACACGCAAAGGTGTGGGTCTATAGAATCATTGTAATCTTTGCATTAAATGCAGTGATGGCTAAATAGAATAGGTGCTAATTTAGTTTTGTCACCTCGTATTATTCAAATATTACATTATTTGAAATAATATTTATTTACCAAAGGCTTACAAAACAAATATATATGAAAATAGAGCTGTCTTCACAATTAGAATCATTCTGCTTGTGAGAGAAAGGAGAAAGAAGCTTTTAGCAGCTTTACCTCAGCTTTAGCATAGAATGTCTGTCTCAGGCACCCACCCCCCAACCTTCGTTTTTTGTTTTGTTTCGGTTTTTGGTTTTGAGACAGGGTCTCTTTCTGCTGCCCAGGCTGGAGTGCAATGGCACGATCATGGCTTACTGCAGCCTTGACCTCCTAGTCTCAAGTGAACCTCCTGCTTTGGCCTCCGAAGTGGCTGGGACCATAGGTGTGCTCCACTGTGCCTGGCTAAATTTTTTTTTTTTTGGTAGAGATGGAGTTTCACCATGTTGCCCAGGTGGTCTCGAATTCCTGGGTTCAAGCGACCCTCCCGCCTGGGCCTCATAAAATGCTGAGATTACAGGCATGAGCCACTGTGCCACTCCCTCCACCTTATGTTTCTCATCAGAGATAATATAATATCATATTTGACATCCTTGAGGCTTTTTATTCAGAAACATGTACTTCTTGGTTAAGGTAGAGAGGGGGCAAAGGAGGAAATGGGGGAATATTCCTAGTTCATGTGGGGTGGGCAGGACTCTGTCCCCCAAGGATATTCAGCTGTACAAGTCAATTTTTCAGATGACTCAATAAAAATACTGATAAATATTTAAGTCTCTTAAATACAGACATAACCTACAGACCTGACAGTTTAAGCAATGAGCTCAATGATTTCATGAGAGTAAAATATATGAATAAGACCTCGGATATCTCAATTGTTCACTGAGCAAGCAGAAATGTCACGTGTCTGGCTTTTACCCTCCTTCCCCTTCCTAACTGGAAATGGCATCTAATGAAGTTTGAGTAATCCTGAAGATTCATGCTATAAAATGTCCTATGTTATTACTTCAGAGGGAAGAAAATATGTGGAATTTTTATAGCTGTATTTGATTAACCTATACAGTGTTGATTTAAAAATATATGTATATGTATGTGTGTGTATACATACACACAAATATATTCCCACCCATCTTCAGCCAATTGTCAACTTACTCTTGCCATAGACTGAAGCAATACTTTAGTAGACTTTCGAGAAGGCTAATCCTATCTTAGTTTTGAAGAATTGACCCATTAAGCTTTGGGAAATTGACATATCAACAAATTAAGTCAACATTTCTACTACCTAGCTACTGCACCAGGGACTTACTAGCGTGAGTTTCGATCTTCGTATTTGGAGACAAAAGTCTCTGTCTTTTCTCCATGATCTCTCTGTAGAACGGAACTGCTGATAAACCTCCCCAAATCACTCATTCCAAGACTCCTGCCTGTGAGACCCATAACTCTTCCAAGGGCTTCCTAAATGCTTCTGTTTGGTTTCCTCACTGGCTTTCCTTCCTACTAAACTCCCAGAGGATCCCCTTTCCCATATGGTTGGATTAGATGGCATCGCTCCATCTCCATGTCTCTTAGACTCACAACCAGGGTGTCAGCTTTGAGTCTTACCCATTACCCAGACAACTACCTGGACACATCTCTCACATCCATCCATTCTCCCCTCTCCTCTATCCTGCTGCTTGACACAGGCTCTCATCAAGTCCTGCCAGGACTCTCTGTGTGGGCTTTCTGATCCCAGCCACAGCCCACAGCTGCTTGTAGAATGATCAGTCTCATATACCACCTTTGCCAGCTACTCCTCTCTCCTTCTCCATCAGGAACCACACAGCTTAAGAGAGAGGAGTTCAATTCTGTGCCTGGTTTTCAAGCTGCCTTCACCACACCCAGCCAGCTTGACTTCCTGCCACTCACTCCTCTCTTTGTCATGTGATGTCATTTGTAGATGCAATATCTTTTCCATTTCCTGTAAAACCCAGGATGATGCCACAAAAAGGGTAGGTTTAGATCTAACATGTCCATCTGAAGATCATAGAGAATATTTTTACATTTTTAATGTCACGACTCATACCCGTGTCCATTTTCCTTGAAAAAAACAGAAGTATGAAAATGACCAACGTCTTCTTCAGGCATCATTCCTAATCCAGGTCCCCACCCACAAGATGATCACTTTAATGTTTGTGTGGTTTGTGTGGCAGAAGGAACTGTGTTTCCTTCCATGCCTTCTTCTATATATATGTGTGTGTGTGTGTGTGTGTGTGTACACACATCTCACAGGTTTTTGGTGTGGCCGATTGGGGAAAATGTCTCCTCTTTCTTTGAAAGACAAACATGATGGATTTCACAGCTTGAGCCACTTCCTGCTTGAAATTTACTAAACAGTTGATCAGTGTCTTTGTAATCCCCCCTCCAGCTTTGCTCTTAACAGAAAACACATCCTAATGCAATGTTCTAATGCAATGCTTACAACATTATAGAAAGTGACATGGGGGCTTTTGTTGTTTGCCTGTTCAGGGGATTTGTTTTTCCATTTCAAACACTAACACTATAAAGTGTAGTACATGCCTCTGGAAAGGCTGGATTTACTGCCAGCCCTGCCCACCCCCCACTTCCCAACATGTTATAAGAAAGTGATCTGATCGGCTAGTGTTTGAGAGAAATTATTTGTGCCCTGATGAAGTGCTCAATAATGCTGTGGTTGGAACCGGAGCTCTGGATCCCAGAATCAGCTGGCTCATAGGCACCCACCTCTCTAACCGACAGCAGTGTCTTGGAATTTAATATACTTTCAAGTGAGTTTTAGTATGTGTGACATTTTTGAGCCAAAAGCTGAGTTCAGAGGAATGTCAATTTGGTGAGACAATTTTCAAGACGTGCTGTTGTGTCTTAATGAGATCCTGATCTCAGAGGTAATGTAGTAGCTACCTCCTGTTTAAGGATGCAAATTCCCTGATTTTCTTTGAAACCGCAGTAGTTAATGAATTTAGCTAAAAGGAGAAGCCCCCCTCAGCTCACAAAGGTCCCCCATACCATTGGTAAAATTGAGCTAAATATGTTAATAAATGTTACCCAGTACTTTCCTTATCAAAAGTCATCAAGTTACTTCTAGTGCCCCAGAGTTTTAACTACCCCAAGGGAAGGAGCTGACCGTGATAATATCATTCCTCTGAAAGTGTTGGGTTTCTGTTTATTTTCAACACAGGCAAGCTGGTAAGTAAAGTTATCCTTAAAAGGGGCGACCCTTTCAATGGTTCTACTTTATCTAGAAGAAAGTAACTCTCTTACACTTGCTTCACCTCAGCTCCCCAGTCCCTGTCCCAGTTGATATACCTCGGAAATAGTTTTCACTCACATTGTCAAATCTAGTTCATTGGTGCTGGCTGCTTGGAATGAGACGGGATCTGGGGCCATACCTGGACTCAGAGGGGATGAATGTCATGATTGATTAGTGATGTCTGGTGCCATGATTGATGATATCTGCTAGGGAAAGGACTAGAAAAAACTAATCATTCACATTAAACATCTTTGTTGGTTTTCATGACACTCATTTGTAAATTCAGGCACTCTTTACCCCTTCTTCTTTTGGATAACAGAGGAAAATGACCCTGGCATTTCTGAGTTTCTCTGGAAGGACTTCTAAAAAGCCAGGGACCCAAGGATTTCTAAGAGTGATCATCAGAGAAATGATAGAGCTGAGACAGAAAGAAGTTGTGTCCAGGCAAAACAGGAAAAAGATTTCTCTTGTTTATTGGAAATGCTGGTGCCTGCCCTCTCTACACTCTCAGACTTTGGCTTTTCTTAGGAAAATGTCTTTAAACTCCCCGTTGTATACTAAATGAATGTATACCTTAGCATTAATGAAAATATTTCTCAAAGGGTGGTCAGTAAAGAAATTGCCTAGGCTGTGTCTGGAAATGACATTCTGAAATCCATGTAAGACCTTCTGAATCACATGCTCCGGGGTACAGCCTGGGAATCTGCATTTACAAACTCCCCCAGGCGGGACCAACTGTGTAATTTGTGGAGGCCAGTGAAATAAAAATTTGAAGCTCCTTGTTAAAAAGTTATTAAGAATTTCGAGACAGCCACAGCAGGGGACCCTTCTAAGAGAACCTGGCCCTGGCCCCAAGTTATTCTGATGTGTACTAAGCTTTTAGAACACTAAGCAAATATCTCACGCAGAATAGAGGTAAGATAATTCAGTTCATCCATCCACCCCAAGTGGTGCTGATAGGAAGAGGGGAGGGGAATGTCAAGTGAATGTCCCATCCCCTTTCTAATACAGCTCTGGAGGCCTAGAATTTCTCAGCCTCCTCAGCACGTGTAAGAGCTCCAATACTCACATCATTTAAACGGTTTCTGAAATCTCACCTCTCCTTTAAAAGTTCCCAAGTTGACAACATGGAAAACTCATGGCCATTTCCATGCTATCCTCCCTATCTCTTGACTCACTCAGTGAGTTGCCTAACTAAATACAGAACTAAATAGGCCAGGCGCAGTGGTTCACGCTTGTAATCACAGCACTATGGGAGACCAAGGCGGGTGAGTCACTTGAGGTGAGGAGTTCAAGACCAGCCTGGCCAACATGGCGAAACCCCGTCTCTACTAAAGATACAAATATCAGCTGGGTGTGGTAACACACGCCTGTAATCCCAGCTACTGAGGAGGCTGAGGCAGAGAATCGCTTGAACCCAGGAGATGGAGGCTGCAGTGTGCCGAGACTGCGCCACTGCACTCCAGCCTAGGCAACAGAGTGAGACTCGGTCTCAAAACAAACGAACAAACAAACAAGCAAACAAACAAACAAACAAACTAAATCCTGCAACTCAGCAAGACCATCAGGGAATTATTAGGAAGCCACTTACACATCAATTTCCAGCTCATTTGCTGGACTATGAAGTATAATCTACTACTACTGAAACCATTCACCATGGTCCTTTGCTCAGTGCTCCAGCAGATGGTCTGGAGTTCAAGGCTCAGCTAGCATGTTTATGAACTACCCCGTGATGAAACGTTGGTTCTTAAGTTAATAAGTATCTTCCATGATAGAAGCAACAGATACAGACTTCTAAGACACACACTTCTCTCACTATCCAACCATGTCTTGCTGTTAATATTTTTATCACTTGTGTATTTTTTTTCTAAGCCAAGCTCAGATTCAATTATTACCTTGTGCATAGTCCTTCAGTGGCACCTTAGTGCCTACAGAATAAAATGTCCTCCTTGGTCTGGTATTTGAGATCCCATTCAGTTTATATCTTACAGGGAAAGACAGACAATAAAATGTAAACCACAACGTAATTTCAAATTGTGGTTGGAGCTATTTAAAAAACTCAGTCTGCTAAGAAAATAATGAGAAGGGACAGGCAATTGCTTTAGATATTGTACTCACAGGTGTCCTCTTTGAGGAAGCTCATCAGTCCATAATATTTAGTTTGCAAGTGACAAAAAGTAAATTCAAACCAGTTAAAGGAAAGAAAGGAAGGAAGGAAGGGAGCTAGAGGGAGAGAGGGTGAAATTGAGAAAGACAGAGAAGAAGAGAGGGGGAGGGAGAGAGAGAGAAAAAGGAAGGAAGGGAGGGAGGGAAGTAAAGGAGTGCCTCTTTCTCATTGGCTCCAGAGTGACTTTCGGGGCTGGCCCTGATTGGCCTGTCATAAGTCACATGTCAATCTTTGAACCAATCACTGTGCCACTAGCTAAGTCATGTGCCTCCAGCTTCTGGGAAAGGATTTGGCCTCTTCCTCCAAAATCTCAGAGGCTGAGGGTTGTGGGCTCATCCTCTCAATGAAGATTTGTATTTTTGTTATCAAAAGAAGTGGGGAGAAATGTCCAGAAGACATACACAACATAGGTCTTGAAAAAGCCAGTCATGAAGAGTTGAGTGGGAAGCAACATTCCAAACGGGGAGAGTAGCAGGAAAATTTGACACATAAAAGAAACCAATAGAAAGTCAGTGTGTCTTAAAGGGTGGGGACCTAGGGAGCCAGGGCACCGGTGAACTGAGATGAGTTTGGAGAGAGCAGCAGGGGTTAGATCGCTAGAGTATTCTAGATCAAAAGCACGGAACCCATTATGACTCTTCCTTTTCATAATGTGTGACAAATTTCTTTGGAGATCTTTTAGGTATTCTTCTCTTATGTAGATTTACTAAATTTTTGAGATAGCAGCTACTCTGTTCCAAAAGGGACATACTATCTTTACGTTAAAAGTGGCACAACATCACGTCCTCACATTTGACTTAGAGATGCCCGATGCTCAGTAACCAATTATTTAAGAGGTTTTTGTGTTTTAAGATGTAAGATGTAATCCCAGCACTTTGGGAGGCCGAGGCGGGCAGATCACGAGGTCAAGAGATCCAGACCATCCTGGCTAACACGGTGAAACCCCATCTCTACGAAAAATACACACAAAAAAATTAGCCAGGTGTGGTGGTGGGCGCCTGTAGTCCCAGCTACTGGGGAGGCTGAGGCAGGAGAATGGCGTGAACTCAGGAGGCGGAGCTTGCAGTGAGCCGAGATCGTGCCACTGCACTCCAGCCTGGGTGACAGAGCGAGACTCTGTCTCAAAAAAAAAAAATAAATTAAATTTAAAAAAAAGATGTAAGGAATGTATCACTTTGTTACTCTTTAGACTGATTTATATCCTCCACAGTACAGTCTTTTAAATTTGCACAAAACTCTAAATGCATTGCAATGCTGCTAAGATTTCTCAGATTCAGCCAGAACAGGGGCATTTTATTTCCTGAGGATATGAAAGTTTGCTTGTATTAGCTGCATTTTGAAAATTATTCAAAAACTTCCTTATAAGTCAAATTGAGCCAATCTGGATTTTAAACATTTGCTAAGATTTTAGCATTTCATCTGTTTATTTCTTAATATCTAGCCAGATTAAAGTCTTTTCATCTCAAATAGCATGGCTATGCATTAAAATGAATGAAGGGAAACTGACTTGACAATGTGCGTTTTTTTTTTTTGTCACCAATCAGATCACGCTTTTCTTATTAATAGAAAAAATGCTTACCTTGAAAACAATGAAGAAAACACAAAAGAACAAAGTTGTATGTGACTGACAGTGGGTTTCCTTGGGAGCTAGCTGGGGTAACTGAGGACTCCTTGCGCAAATATGCCAAGCATGAGAGGGCTGAGGTAGCAGACCCTAAAAGTTGGCATCACTTCATTCATATCATATTATTACTCTTTCCCCATCATATTCCCACTGCAATGCTTTTGCCAGTTTCCCTTTGAATAAGGCAGAAGCCCCACAATAATCTATTACGAGTTTTTTCTTCACTAGAGATTTACTTTGGTTTTGTTGTTGTTATACTTAACATAACAGATGTTCTGGCATTTTTTCACATAATACCACTGCGAGTCTCATGTTATCCTTAAAACCCTACAAAATTTTAGACAGTCCCTCTGAAATAACTTCCTCCTCTTTGGAATTTTATCTTCAAGCAGGCCTTTTTCTCACTATTTGTAATGGTATATTAAAATGAAAACTATGTAGAAAAAAGAACGGTTTATTCATGTTTTATAACTTTGAAATTAATTGCTGTTGAAAGATAATTACCCCAATGGTGGAGTCAGAGAGTCTACAGATCTTCTAAAAGGGAATTAAACATTCCCTTTGATTTTTCTACGTCTGCCCCCAGTTTATAAGCAGGACTATGTAAAGATAGTAGACTCACTTAGGACTGTTCTAAAAACAAGTTGTAGGTCTGGTTTTAATCAGGTGTGTTTGAGCCACAAGCGCCCAAAACATACCCTCTATGTTCTTCTGGGAAAGAGGCATTGAGAAGCTCTTATTTAAGGATGCTTTAACTTGTTAGACTAAAGACGCTACCATCTGGGTCATTTCCCTTGTTGATGTCCCTTTGTCCTAGATGCACTTTCAAGACTAAGATTCACATACAGTCAGCCTAGTGGTTGGTTGTTAGACCTGAAAAATTTCAAAGCAGCCTAGATGGTTATTAAGAGGCTGCAGGCCATCTTCCTTGGGGGCTAATGGTGTATTCACCTGGCTCTTTGTCCTCAGTGAGCAAGGTCAGGGTTCCTTGCTGTGTTTGCTCTTCTGTCACCAAAGGGAACCAGTACAATTTAAAGTATTCTCTGATGTGCTAAAAGCCTCTAAAAAAGATGGTTAAGCAAACAAAGCATTCACTTGCCTTTCAAGCCAGCCTGGCCTGAAGAGCTGATTGACAAAATTGATGATCCTTAAGGAAACATTTCCTCCTCATCAGGTCATTTCTCAGCACAAAAGATCCAAGGGCTTCTCAAGGTCCACAGGTTAAATTCCAAACTCATCATTCAGCCATTCAGTGAACTGGCATCAGCCACTCACTGAATTGGCATCAGCCTTAATCGTTTCCCACCTCTGCCCTCTGAGCTGTCCTTCAGTCACACTGTTCTACTCGTGAGCACAGCTGGCTGAGCCCAGGATGTTCTTTTTCTGCCTCTTCTGTTATTCTATCTGTAGCCCATCCTGGCTACTCTCTTGACCTCAGGCACTTCTTGCCAACATCCTTTTTGTAGTGACTCTGTGTCAGTTAAGATTCTTTCAGTTGCAAATGACAAAAAGTGCAAACCAAACTGGGTTAAACAAACAAAAAAAAAAAAAAAAGGAAGGGAGGGACAGAGGGAGGGAGGGAGGAAAATTGTTGGTTCTTGTAACTGAACAGAGTTCAAGATGGTTGTTGGCTTGATTCAGGGTTCAAATGCTGTGCCTGAGACCCAGTTTTCCTTTCCATTTCTCAGTTCCATTATCTTTGATGTTGAAATAATTCTGTGGTCCCTCCTAGGCATAAGGTGGCTGCCAGTAGCTCCCAAGATTCTATCCTTCCATCTTCCGATGCAATAGGAAACACGGAGATTTTGGTGCCACATTCCCAGCCAAACTCTCATTGACCATGGAGAGGACAATGTGATGAGCTGATTGGCTTGATTTGAGCCACATGTTCCAATCACAAACAGAGAGTGGAGGCAAATCCTTCAGAAGCACAGGGACTAAGGGGTGGGGCAGGGGGGAGGTGTCACTTTACAGGGGAAGAAGAGAGAAAGAGTACTGTTAGAAGAGATGTGAATGTCCCCTAGTGCCTTGTCCCCCTACCCAGTTGCAGGCTAACTTGAGGACAGAAATCTCAGCTGCTATTTTAGGCTGAGCACTATACCCTACATCCAACAGGTACTTTATGAGGGCATCAAGAGATTGAGAATTATTCACACAAACTTTTTGACTAACATCGCCAAAGCCAAAAGAAAATCAAGATGTTTTAAACAGTGGCTAATCAAAACCTTGCCTTGATGATTCTTTTATTTTGACTGGCAAACACCATCCAGCCCCCAGTGGTTGTTCCTGTAGACACGGGCTCTGTGTAAGCACATGTTTCAATAGGTGCCTGAGGCTGCCGCAGCAGATGGCCAGGCAGGATGCTGGTGGTTACCCCAGATGAAGTTTCCTTACACTGTGAAGAAGCCAGACCCTGTTACTCCGCCTACTGTCCTCACCTCTAAGCCATGTCTTGAGAAGAGACATTTTTTTTTTTTTTGGCTTTTTATTGATTTTTGGCTGCCTGTGATGCTGGCTTATTCAGCATCTCTGATCCTGGTAAAACGATGCGTTTTTCTCCCTATGATGAAAGTCAATTAGGGCCGGGTGCTGTAGCTCACGCCTATAATCCCAACACTTTGGGAGGCCGAGGTGGGCAGATCACCTGAGGTCAGGAGTTCGAGATCAGCCTGGTCAACATGGTGAAACCCTGTCTCTACTAAAAATGCAAAAATTAGCCAGGTGCAGTGGCGCGTGTTTGTAGTCCCAGCTACTTGGGAGGCTGAGACAGGAGAAGTGCTTCAACCTGAGAGACAGAGGTTGCAGTGAGCTGAGATCATGCCACTGCGCTCCAGTCTGGGCAACAGAGTGTGACTCTGTCTCAAAACAACAACAACAACAACGTCGATTAGAGGAGGAAGAAAATTCTGTACCTGGGATTCTAGAGGACAGAACAATGACCTTTATTTACTTATTTAATAAAATATATCTGGATTATGAACTGAGCTAAGCTCTAGGAAAATAGAGGGAAGCAAGAAGAGAAATGGTCTCTGCCCCCATTGACTTTACAGATGGGTTGCAGGAACATACACTAAGCAATTACCTGTGACCAGCGCACACTGTCTTCCCCTTTTGTGCTCTTACTATGTTTGCAGTGATAAACTAGCGCAGCAATTTGATGAACTGTTTCCTCTTCTGGTTAGGGTCCACAAGTCTCTAACTGTGCCTTGGATCTATACCCTGAGCAAAGTGCTCACCACTTCTATAGTGCTTAAGGAATATTTGAAATACCGTTGACCCTTGAACAACACAGGGTTGGGGCACTGCCCTCTCCTTCCACCATGTGCAGTCAGAAATTTTTTGCATGTAACTTTTGACTCCCCCAAAACTTCTCTACTAATAGCCTACTGTTGGCCAAAAGCCTTACCAATAACATAGACAGTTGATTAACACATATTTTGTATGTTACATGTTTTATATACTGTATTCTTACAATAAAGTCAGCTAGAGGAAAGAAAATGTTATTATGAAAATTATTAAGGAAGAGAAAATATATTTACTATTCATCAAGTGGAAGCAAATTATCATAAAAGTCCTCATCTTCATTGTCTTCTCATTGAGTAGGCTGAGGAGGAGGAAGAGGAGGGGTTGGTCTTGCTGTCTCTGGAGTGGCAGAGGTAGAAGAAAATCCACTTATGTTGACCTGTGCAGTTCAAATCTGTGTTTTTCAAGGGTCAACTGTATTTTCTGATTAAATGAAAAAAAAAAAAAAAGAATGAATGAATGTCTCATTCTAGCCAAGTCATAAACCTAGCTTATTCACCTCCAACATTGTACCTGAGCTGAAATACAATAGAATAATTTTTTTAATTATTTATATGTTTTCATAATTAAATATGATAAAACCTTACCTAAACTTCTCTAAACACTGATTCTTATATTCAAAAGCAATCAATCCTAAGCATGTATATTTTTAGAATCTGTAGGAAAAACCCTATCGTTCTTCACCTCTAATGTTTCAATCTGTTTTAGTGGGAAGCAGGCAGAACAGATTTCATTCATTCATTCCACAAATACTGATTGAGCACCTACTAAATGGCAGGCACTGCTGTAGGACTAGAGACCATGGAGTAAACAAGACTCAGGCCCTGCCCTCGTGAATTTCTGAGCATGCTGGTGTGTGGGAAGTGTGTGTGTACATGGAAGAGTGTATTCATTTCTTAGGGCCGCCCTAACAAATTACCAAAACTTGGTGACTTTATTCTCTTACAGGTGTGGAGCCTGGAGGTCTGAAATCAAGGTGTCCACAGGGTTGTTCCCCCTGGAACCTCTGTGGGGGACTCTTACACACCTCTAGTCTACTTTCTGGCTGTTGCTGGCAACCCTGGGTGCTCCTTGGCTTGTAGACACAGCACTCCAATCTCTTTTTCCATCTCCATGCGGCCTTCCCCTCTGTGTCTCTGTCTCAGTTTTTCATCTCCTTTCTCTCAATGGCACCCATCATGGATGCAGGGACCACCCAAAATCCAGGATGATCTCATCTTGAGATCCTTCACTTAATTACTTCGGCAAAAACCTATTTTCAAATAAGGTCACATTCACAGGGACAGGGGTTAGGACTGAACATGTCTTTTGAGGTGTATTAGTCCATTTTCATGCTGCTGATAAAGACATAGCCTGAGACTGGGTAATTTATAAAGAAAAAGAGGTTTAATGGAGTCACAGTTCCATGTGGCTGGGGAGGCCTCACAAGCATGGTGGAAGGCAAAAGGCATGTCTTACATGGCAGCAGAGAAGAGAGAAAATGAGAACCAAGCGAAAGAGATTTCCCCTTATAAAACCATCAGCTCTTATGAGAATTATTCACTACCGTGAGAATAGTATGGGGGAGACTGCCCCAATTATTCAATTATCTCCTACCAGGTCCCTCCCACAACAAGTGGGAATTATGGCAGCTACAATTCAAGATGAGATTTGGGTGGGGACACAGCCAGACTATATCATGGAGGGATGCAATTCACCCAACCACCGGAAGTCTTGCTGAATTTCACCACCAGTCCTCGTAATGTTGATCTCGTTCAGTGGCCGTTGGTCCATTTTCTGACATCATACCCTCCTGGCCTTCCTCCTGTGACCTGCTACTCAGACCTTCCCAACCTCGCATGCCCAAGCTACCCTGGTTCTGGGTCCTGGCACCCTAACCAGCCAGATTCAGACAGAGGGAATGCATAAAGATAACAAAACCAGTGATTACTGAGTAAATGTCTCTTAAAATCTTGTGAAATGAAAGAGTGAAGTAAAATTTCCATCGACAGAAATCACCTTGAGACCTGAACAAATTTTGTTCAATGCCCCGGCTTCAAAGGAGAGACATGACCAAAGGAATTTTGGCAGAGAATGACTAGATTCTGATGGATTATTTGACATTGCACTACATTTATAAATTAAGAGACAGCAGACAACATCTAGAAAAATTATCTACAGTCGAGATGTAGGAAGAAGGCTGTGATCAAATTTCTGAGGCGGACCAGGACCCGACACTGAGATGTCAGGTAAATTAGGCACCCACATCAGCTGTGGACCTCTCACCTAATTTAGAGAAGTGATATTCACAAACATTGTCAATATTTCCGAGTTTACAATCACACCTTTGACCGTTGACTTAAAGCATCTAGTTTGGTTCAGGCTACTGGTGATGTTTACACTTTGGAATCTATTATGCATAGAAAAATTAGGGATTATCTTTGACCTGGGTACCACATATTCTTATGCAAAACTAAGTAAGGTTATTTATTCATTTAATCAATTCCATATGTTTGCTATCATCATCACCATGTAGAGCAGATCTGATTTCTGCTGAGGTCAAACCAACATCGTCATGTGCATGGGGATCGCAGGTCTGATTGGGAACACAGATCGTCTGGTTGGCATTCAGACAGCGTGAAGCCTTTCTGACTTTTGCCACACAATGGAATCTTTTTTTTTTTTCTTTGTCCTGAGAGGTCATGTGCCATTCAAAAAGGTAATCGGGAGAAGAGTTTTCTTCTTTGTTGGAGAGGAATGCTGGGCCTAACGTATGGGAAACATTTGACTTTGCATTTTCTTTTTAGCTCAATCTGGGGTATATGGAGGAAGAGAACACACACATTGATGATGCAAAACCCGTGAGTATGGCCACAGGTAAAATTGTTACCCAAGACATGGCATTCAATTCTACAAAATCACACAAAACAGTGCCGACTGTGTTCCAGATACTGAGCAAGGATCTAGTGATGGAAAAAATGAATTATTTATCCATCTAGCCCTCAAGGAGTTCTGAGACAGACACACACACACAGAGAGAATATCCACATATGTGCTAGATATAAGGGCTAAGGGGATTCGGATGAGTTGATTCTGTGGGGTTGAAACTGGGATGGAATAAAGGAGAAGAAAGGAGATAAAGTTCAGAGAAGGAGTGTTTAATTTCTATCTCACAGACTTAGTAAAAGTCAATAACTTGGGCGAGGCAAGTGGAAACATTCCACGTGGACAAAATGACATAAGCAATGCAAAAAAGGCATGGCGGGTTTGGGTTCTCAGGCATCGTTCAGCTTTTCATGTGGCTGGAATGTAGGGTGCATGGTGCAAGGATTGGGGGTGGGACACCAGGGTAGTGATTTGATAAGGAACTATAGTGGTAATAAATGTGGATTTTGAAAGACCCTTTAAGAAAAACTATGGATTTAGAGCTCCTTCCTGCAGATGACAGAGAACCAGGAAAGACATTAGAACAGAAATGTAACATGATCAGAACAGCATGTAAGAAAGGTGGCTTAAAAGAGGAAAGGATGGTAGAGTAGGAAGAGGCTGGGAGCAGATGGCCTAGTAGGAGGTTATGACAATCATCCAGGCATTTGAGGACTAGGTACTAGAAGACTGGGGCAGAGCTGGGGAGGTGATGATTTTGAATTTGTTCATGTTGAGTTTCATTTGAGGATCATTGTGGGGAGTGGGGAGCCCATGCCCAGCAAGCAGTGGCACGCAGCTCTGGAACTCAGCGGGGACAGGCTCTGCCAGCTACATCAATGTCTCTTTGAATGTCATTCAATCCATACAACAAATATTTGTCAAGCATCTAGTATGTGTCAGGCACTCTGCTAGGCACTAGGGATTCCAAGATGAGGAATGAATGGATTCCCAAGAGGCCAAATGAAACTCAAGAAAAAGAGAAGAGGAAAAATTGTTTTCTTCTCTAATGATTAAATAAAATATCTTGAGATACCATTTCCCAACTCTTAAGGTAGCTTTTTACATTTTTCCAAATGCCACAGCCCCAAAGTCAACCAGCTCGTACCTACGCTGTGTGCACCTTTGTTTCTGGCTATATCCCGTGCCTGTATAGCCTCCACTCAACATTTGCCATATCCCTGCCTGCCTGGCACTTTGGCTGCATTCTTGCCATGCTTGGGAAATTCTCAGCTCTATGGGCCCTGCCTCCCTAAGCAGGAGCCAGACACTTCAGCCTCCACCCCATCCCACTCCCATCTCCACTGCAGACAGAGCTCAAGCCTGGCCCTGGCCTCCTTCAGCCCAGAAAACTGAGCAACTGAGGCAGGATGCTCTGCATGTCCATACTGCTGGTGAACGGGTGGCAGGGGAGCCAGGCCAAGTCCTAGAGCAAAGCTGGCACTAGAAGGGCAGCAGCAGGGCCATGGTGTGGTTCCCACCAGGCCAGCCCCTGATGTCTGCAGAGAAGCTGTGTGCTCAGTGGGGTTTGGGCAGTGCCGTCGCATAATGCCAAACATGTTAAGGCCAGCTAAGTGTCCAGCATCTGGGGGGATGGCTCAGGCAATCAGCATGGCCCATCAAGTAGGAGGGAGTCTCATAGAGCCATTATGATGAGAATTTTGAAAACCCCGTGGAAGTGTGGGTAAAGTCCTTCAGTGGTATGTCAAATAAGTTCAGTCTGTTAGAACAATATGAATACCATCCTGGAACATGCAAAATGTGTATCTGTGAAAGGTTTTTCCAAAACAAGAAATTAGCCTCTTAAGATGGTAGCACTGTGGGGGCTGTACTTTTTAATTTCAGAAAAACACTTCTTTGATGATCACCCCTCCCTTGGCCTCCACACTTGCATTGGCAGGAAGCAAAAGGGAGCTGCCACTGGAGCCCACCTCTCCCTCATGCATCTGCCTAATGGTCCTGTACCTGCCCTGGCTGACAACATCCCCCTCCCTCCCCTCTTCAGCCCCCGACACTGCTCTATGGCACCCCCGGAACTCACAGTCAGCCATCCTCAGCGCCCCTTCTACATCCTCCATCTTCCCACTTTCACTGGTCCAAGGACTTCCACGGAGAGGCTGGTTCCATTTCCACAAACTTCAGGCCTGTGGGCACAAAAACAGGTTGGGAGATGAGATGGGGAGGCTGGGGTCAATCTCTTGTCCTTGCTTCTATTTTCTAAACAGGTAAAAGTGAAGACAGTGGAGGATGTATTGGAGATTTGAGGAGAGTAGAATGTAATGAGAGGTGTAGATCTTTTTGTCAAAAGCTCATACAGACATGTATACGTGCGCAGGTGAGTACACACACACACACACACACACACAGGACTGTACAATTTCAGGGAATCCTTAGAAAGCCCTGCTATTCGGAGTCTCTGAGAACTGAGATTAAGAATCCCTGTCCTAGAGGAGAAAATGTCAATGAAAACAGTACACATAGGAAAAATCAGAGCAAAAAGAAACTTCGTGGAAGAAAAAAGTATAAACAGAATGATGGAGGTGTATTGTGCACCTCCAGTCAGTAAAAGTGAAAGTGTTTAACACCTTTGTGAAAGATAAAGCCTCTGATTGGGTTAAAAAACGAAACCCAACTCTCTCCTTTTACGAGACATACAGCACCACGCCCCCAAAAAACTACAGCATATGTAAAAAGAAAAGTAGAAACAAAAATGTAATGAGTAAATATCAAATCAAATAAAGCAAGGATAAAATATTAGTCTCAAAGGACAATTTAAATCCAAAAAATTAAATGAAGAAATGGAGGTCATTCTATGTTGGCAAAAGTAACAATCCTTAATACAGCTTCTGCGTTCCATTTTCTTCTCCAAATAAGCTCCCTTTGCTAGACAGACAAGAAAAATGGTTTGTAAAGCCTTTGTAGTTTGTAAAACACCTTCAAGATTTTTTAGAGTTAAAATATACAATAAAGGTACGACGGTCATGTACATTAAAAGATTAAACATTAAAATATAGAAAACAAAACCTATTAAAATACAATAAACAATTATCAATTAATTTTTGCATAGGGTGTCTTTAATATTGCCACTCTTGGTTGTTGCCTGATTAAGTACATTAAAAATCAATAAAGAAAAAGTATTTCAATAATAAACTCAATAAAGTTGAATCTATGGCTCTATATCTTGTATCTTTAACACAAAATTTGGTATTATACAATCTGAATAAAATATGTCTTTTATGGATAAAAAAGTGTTGGAAAAATATAAGCAAAATGTTAACAGTTATTATCTCTGGCTAATGTGATTACTTGGGGGAAGCATTTTCTTTTTATTATTTTCTGTACTTGTCAAGTGTTTTTACAATTTGTAGATCACCTTTATAATTAGAAATAAGAGCTAATTTTAAAAAAAAGAATTCTAGAGGGCATTCTTTCATATTCCTCTTCTTGTTTCAAGAGACCTCAGTGTAAACATTTTCTTTCATGCCAGGAACCATGTGAAAGTTATATGGAAATTTTTGCCAACACACCTGCAGTGGAGGGCTTAAGTTGTTTTCCAGTTTATTTTTCTCTTTGTGGCATGTCCAGTTGTATTTGGAAAACTCTTCATTTTCATCTGATGCGGAAATTATTCAAAGATGCCAATTTCATGGGACTGCTCTCTCTTTCTACATCCCGGGCAGGAGTTCTCAAAACTGTAAATAGCCATCCAAAAGAGAGGAACACTGTTTTTGAATCATCAGGCCGTTTGCAGGTGGATGGTGACTTCCAAGCCTAGGGAGCCTTCTCGCGGGTGAAGAACTTCTGCAGGATATCATATGGCATAGCCAATAGTGTAAGAAAATTCCAGAGACTGACGAAATGGCAAGTAGGGAACAGAGCTGAGAATTCTCCTCCTCATACTTGGTTTCTTTGTGGCCAGTCTTTACCAGAAGAAAAGAACAGGTGCAGGGGGAGTGTCCCCTCAGAGTACGCTGGTTGTATTCAACGTCTTTTCAACCAACACCAATGAAAGGAACAGGATGCAGGGTAGATTCAAAAGCAGAAAGCAAATAACGTGATGGAATATCTCTCAAAAGATTTAAGAACAAAGATCCTCCCTTCCTCCCTCCCCCTAAGCAGAAACCATAAATTACAGGTGGACATTCCAAAAGCAACAACTTCTTAATTCAAATTAATTTTTACTGAGTTGGCCACAGAGATTTGCGTACATTAGTTATTTAGTGACAACTGATTTCATCTAAAAGGTACAAAAAGAAGTTACATATTTCTCCATAATAAAGAATGCCTCTGTTGCATTGCAGTTTCAAAGGCAACTTTATATTCAGATAGATTCTGGAGGGTGTGAGAGAAATTGATGAATGAAACCTTCATGCATAATTATATGTTAGCAGTGGTAATATGTGGTACATAGGTGGAGTGTGTATTTTAACCAACTCTTTCAATATTCATGAGACTTTTCTCAGCATCATCATACATCCCAGATACTGTATGATCAAGGATAATACCTAGGAAAAAACATCTGGATGACTCCCTGCACTGAGTCAGGTAAATCATTAATCCAGTGGCGCCCAACCTTCTTGAACACAAGAACAATTTTTTTTCACTTCAAAACCCTTCTTCAATATAATAATAGTTGTAATTTTAATGCAAGTTCTTTGAAAAAATGCATTAAGACTAAAAGCTACTATGAATTCAATAATAATTTGAAATTCTGCACAAACACATCTGCAGCTACTTCAAGAAGAATTGCATTTGTCCAGTGTTTAGTAATTTGTGGCTCTGTAGACAGTACGTTTAGCCAGTGTGGATTCATGGACTTCTTGTAGTATAGCTGTGGCCTTGCCAAAGTCTATGGCCTCAGGGAAACTCTGAACTAAATCGTTGTGGTAGTTACTAGTGATTTCCCCAAAAGATCGGCTCCTCTTCCTCCTTGGTACAGGGTAGGATTACACTTCCCTGATCCTTTGAGTTATGTAGAACCATGGGATTTACCTTAGCTGATAAAATGTGAGTGAAAGTGATGTGGGCAGCTTCCTGGCAGGAGCCTTTAAGAGTCAATAAATGGTTTGCCCTTCTACTGGCAAAGTTCTAGCTGTCAGAGGTTCCACTGACCAGTCTCTGACTGAGAATGACATAAAGGAGAACCTCCAACCACCCTGACCATACTCAAATGATGATGGAGCATTAGTAGAAATAACCCTGTGTTGTGTTGGGATGTTAGGGCTGTTCATTACTGCAGCATAACCAGGCTGATCCTGACTTGCACAGTCCTTAAGGGTGAAGTTATTTGTTCTTTATGGTTCTCCAATTTAGTGTCTCAATAACTTACTCCAAAGCAGTATATGTTACCCAATTAGTTTAAGATCTTCCTTGTCACCATCTCTGGGCTCATAGAAGATTCCCAAATGTATTTCCAAGCATGGAATTGCCATCCCCTATGGCTCTGGATTTTCTTTTGATCTTTAGAAATGTTTTCTACCTTAGCCAGAAAGGCTTTTGGCTGCTAACATAGGTAATTTTTTCTAGTGCACAGAAAGGATATAGGAAAGAAATATTAACAATGATAATAAAACATACTGGACCAAATATGGAGGCAGAGGAAATGAATGCCCAAACTACTCAAATGAGATTCGGGTAGGTCTGAAGAGGGTGGCTTCATCTGGAATCAAAATTTTAACAAGAAAGGGGCTGAGTAATATCAGCCCTTCAGATTAAATCAACAGCCCCTGGGTGTCCCATCTGAATTTCCCTCGCCTCTGCCTGTCACCTCTCACCCACAACTTCCATTTGGTTAAAATCTCCAGATCTATCCTGGCAAGTCTGCCCTTCTCTCTTCCTTCATGTAGTTATGAACTGGCATTTCTGAAGCCAATTTTAAAGACATTTGGCCTGCCAAAAAAAAAAAAAGATTTTACTATTATTCACGATAGACTGAGAAGGGCATGTTTCTTCCCAGGCGAAGCACAGTAGATGTTAACCCCAGGCTGCACATTAGAATCTCCTGGGAAACTTTGAAAAATACTAATGTTCAGGTACCACCCCAAATCAACCAGATCAGACTCTCTGGAGATAAGAGTCTCTGAAAAAAATTAGCAAAATCATCTCTTTGTTTTGTCATCTGTAGTCTCAGAAAATAACCAAAGATAATTATGTTCCCATATTTTTAATAAAGTTGAAGAAAGAATTATGTTACAGGGTTCTCTGTAATAAGTAATTCCAAATTCATTACCAAATGGCTGAACCAAACCTCTAACCTTTATATTGCTTTGGTTGTCCTTTGTTTTTGATATCTATTGCTATATAACAAATTACCACAGACTTAGTAGCTTAAAACAACATAGATTTATTGTCTCACAGTTTCTATGGGTTAGGAGGCTAGCACGGCTTAGATGGGTTCTGTGTTTAGGATCAAAAAAAAAAAATTCAATCAAGGTGCTAAGTTATTTCCCTTTGTGGAGCTCAGTCTTTCTCCAAGCTCACGTGGTTGTTGGCAGAATTCAGTAATTTGCTACTGTAGGACCAGGTCCTCATTTTCTCGCTGGCTCTCACCCAGGGGTGTTGTTCAGCTCTTACAGTCTACTTGCAGTGTCTTCCCACATAGTCCTACAAACTGCTTTTACTCACCCGACATTTCTAACACCAAATATGTGGGGTTTTTCCTCATACCGACTAATTCTCTAACTCTCTGGACACTGAAGTGTCCAACAATTCTATTCGATTCTGATCTATCCACCTGGAGTTAGCATCAGGTTCCACAAGTGAGGGCTCAGGCCCACAAGACTGTCCCTTCAGATGCCAGTGGCAAGTCCTGGACTTCTGACTGATAGGCTATAAATGTAGAGGGTTTCCCAACCTTGTCCTCATGTTTGATAAAATGCTAGAATAGCTCACAGAACTCAGGAAAGTACTCTACTTACATTAGCTGGTTTATTCTAGAGGGTACAGGTGAACAGCCACATGAAGAGGTGCATAAGGTGAATTCCAGAAGGATCTCAAACACAGCAACTTCAGCCCCATGGCATTAGGGTGCTCCCACCTCCTGGCACTGACCCAGAAGCTCATCAAATCTTACTGTTCAAGAGTTTTTATGAAGCTTAATCTTCAGCACCTCATCTCCTTCCTAGAGGTCAGTGAATGGAGCTGAACCATCCCACCCTCTAAGTACTTGGTCTTGCTGGTGACCAGCTCCGTCCTGAGTTTGTCTAGGGGCACCTACCCTAAGTCAGTTCATTAGCATGAACCCAGAAATAATAAAAAGGGACTTCTTATAAATAACAACAGACACTCCTATCACTCAGGATATCACCAGGGTTTTAGAGGCTCTGTGCCACGAGCCTCGGATGAAGACCAAATACAGAGTTCTTCCTACATCACAGGATCACGGGTCCCTTATAGGTCCTCCCACAACAAGGCAGCTGACTTCTCGAAGGCCAGAATGAAAAATCTCTCTTTTAAGACTTTCACCTGATTAAGTCAATCCCACCCAGGATAATCTCTCTTTCCATTAACTCAAAATCAGCTGATTTAGAACCTTAATTAAGGCTAGAAACTGCCTTCACCTTTGCCAAAGTCTATGCGCTAGAAGCAAATTGCAGGTCCCACCCACACTCAACAGGAGGGGATTGTTGAGGGATGATTTTAGTGTGTCTGCCACATCTTTTTTGGAAGTCCCTATAATTTTTTGCATATTTTTTCAGTATTATAATGGCTCAAACTAGACACTACCATCATCATCACCATCAACCTCTTTGTCTCGTCCGGATCACCCTCCGAATGACAGAGAATACTGTAAAGATGGATTAGCCCCTCTTTCCTGCTCTTGGTTTCTTAGCCCCTGCCCATCGCATTAGGCTTATGGTCAACAGCTGCACATTTCTGGCTCCTATTCAGCCTGTTCCCAATTAGGACCGCCCCCCACCAACCCCAAGTCTTGTGAAAATTTGTATTTAAGATCCATGTGTAAGAATCAAAGATGTTTCCTCCAACTAAGAAATACTCACTTGCCTAATGAGAGACCCTAACAGATTCTCCATCCAATCCACATGCTAGAGATCAACCTAAGTTAAATAACACAGATACTGGAATGATATTTTCTCCTAAGATAACAAAAGGGCTGGAGGTTACTGCTAGGCACAAAAGACATTACTAATTTGCGGGGGGAAGGCCATGGATAACGATTAGGGAAGGTCTCACTGGACAGATTTTAGACACTAAGTTGTAAGTTGAATAGCCTTCCTGGTTTCTCTTGCAGTCCAAATTTTTCCAATGTTTTCTCACATAATACAAAGCAAAGGGGAAAATATGGCATAGTGGTTATTTGACAGTTTTGTAGCAATCACGAAATAGATTGCAGCCCCCTCTGCAATGTCCAGTAAGTGAGTAGACAGTAAAAACAAAGAGCAATGTGATAGAGGTATTAAACAGCATGCTAAGAATATTAATGCCTGGGGAAATTTTTTTTTACAAGTTTCTACTTTTCTTAAATTTAATGTTGATGTTTTTCTCATTTAGGTTTGCTAAGTAATGTTTATTATTAATTCAAATTCTCAATATTGAAGGGGAGATACTTACCATATGGTTGACACGCTGCTGTGTAGGTTCATAAATTTGGAAAGAGTTTTGATTAACACTGACAGAAAACCCTTTGAAAACATATGGCTGTATATACATCATGTCATTTCTAATAAGATGACACATCCTTCTTTGTTTTTTACTAATAAGATGAGGTCAGTTGTATCGAAGAAACATGATAATGCTTTGTTGATTTTTCTTTATGGGAGAGAAAAACTGAGTAAAAAGAAACTATTTTGTTGTTGCAGCAGACAGAAAGAAAGCATAGCAGATAGTTTGTGAGAATTTAAAAAATGATGGGTGCTATCTTGAAGCACTTTTTATAGACCTGGTTAACATGTTGTCCACTTGGGATGCTTTGTGACACCTCACATTTCCTTCTTGGTGACTGATCCTGAAGACCACTTAACTGCCTCAGGACCCATCTTATTCTCACCAGGTTTCAGAACTGATCTCTTCAGACCTCACTGAGTGCAACTTTCATACCATTTTGGCGCCAAAACATTCTCATTCTTGGTAGCTTACATATTCAGATGAACAGTTCTGTTTCTTGGACTGATTTGTTTCCATTTCTTCTGAAACCCATTGCAGTAAATTCAGTTTGGGAATTCTGACATGAACTTTTTGAATAATATTTTGAAACATAACAAATATGGAAAGCAAATTGGCAATTTGTATCAAGAATCTTAAAAAACAGATGTCCATACCTTTTGACCCAGTAACTCCCCTTTTAGAAATCCAGTGGCCTGGTGCAATGGCTCATGCCTGTAATCCCAGAATGTCGGGAGGCCGAGGTGGAAGGCTTTATAGAGCTCAGGAGTTTGAGACCAGCCTAGGCAACATAGCAAGACACCATCTCTACTAAACGTAAAAATTAAAAAATTAGCCAGGTGTGGTGGCTCGCACCTGTGTTTCCAGCTACTTGGGAGGCTGAGGTGGGCAACATAGCAAGATCTCATATCTACTAAAATTTTTTAAAAATTAGCTAGGTGTGATGGCATGTGCCTGTAGTCCCAGTTACTCAGGAGGCTGAGGCAGGAGGATAGTTTGAGCCTGTGAGATTGAAGTTGCAATGAACTATTATTGCACCACTGCACTCAAGCCTGGGTGAAATGCTGAGATGTTTCATTAATGCCTTCTAATTTGGAGGGAAGACTGAGTACCTAGCACTGAAGAAACAGTGAGTTAATGAAATTTTGAGATGTCTCATTAATGCCTTCTAATTTGGAGAGAAGACTGAACAGGTAACATGGGGAAGATCCTCAGGAAACTCTGCAAATTTAATCCCCTTCATACCACATGGGGGTTAGCAAAGAAGGGATGCCAATGCCTTTTATTCTACTGTGTCAATTTAGGAGACAGGCTAAAGATGGAACACAGGATACCTAACAGGACTTCAGAAGAAAGAGCAGAGCTGCGTTCCCCCCTACAAGAGCTTATTGCATCTCCACATTCCATTCCATATGTTAGGCTAAGAGAGAGGAAAAAAAGATAGGAGTAGCTAAGAGTTATGTAGCACTCTGTCCTCAAACTAAGAGGAAAACACATGTGTGCATGCACGCGCACACAGCCACACACACCCAAACTTCAGATAAGCTGGGAAAGTCATAGAGGAGGAATCATACACACTATATTGTGGCAAATAGAAGGTCTGGACAACCATGCCAAGGTCCTTTAGAAAAGGGAGAGATGTGCTGGGCATGGTGGCTCACGCCTGTAATCTTGGCACTTTGGAAGTCTGAGGTGGGCAGATCACAAGGTCAGGAGTTCAAGACCAGCCTGACCAACACGGTGAAACTCCATCTCTACTAAAAATATAAAAATTAGCCAGGCGTGGTGGTGTACGCCTGTAATCCCAATTACTCGGGAGGCTGAGACAGGAGAATCACTTGAACCCAGGAGGCAGAGGTTGCAGTGAGCCAAGATCATGCCATTGCACTCCAGCCTGGAAGCCTGGGCGATAGAGCGAGACTCCGTCTCAAAAAAAAAAAAAAAGTTAGGGGGTGCAGAGGGAGAGAGACAGGAGAGGGATAGAGACAGAGGGAGATCATTGGCCAGCTGAAGGATAATAAAAGATTATTCTTTTATATAGTAAGAGTCAGATTATTCTTTTATTTATATAATAAAAGATCTATGGTATAGAACATAGATGAGCAACCACATCTGAAAGAAAACAACTTAAAAAAACAGATGAAAGCATTCCAAGTGATTAAGTGCTTTATGCTATAGAACTTAAAATCATTAAGTCAATAAAAGATAGTACAGTGAGAATAATAACACAATGAGACAAAAATGAATTTTGAAGCAATTATTAAAACATTGAGAACTAAAACAACAATATTACAACAAACCAAAATTAGCAAGAAAAGAGATGAAAATAAAAATTAAGTTGCTGGAGTGGAGAAAATCTAGAGGTAATCATAGTGAATGCAGAGGTAAAAGCAGAAAGTAAAGCAATTAGAAATAAGGAGACTGAAGATAATCTAACACAAGGATAATTGGTATCCCTGAAGTAACACTGCAAAAGAACAGAAGTTCTTTTGAGACATAATAGTGAAAAACTAAATCTTTGAAAAAAAGGAGGAACTGGATCTGAAGGTTGAAAGGGTACACTATGTTCTAGGGAAAAGCTGATATGTGAGTCCACATGGAAATGTGTTCTGGTGAAAACAGTAAACTCAGGGAAAAAAATTGTTTTCACATACAGCAGGTATATGATAAAACGCTCAACATCACTAATCAACAGGGAAATGTAAATCAAGACCACAACGAGATAACCACTCCCGCCCCCACCCCCGGCCCAGTTAAAATCATTATTATCAAAGATGAAAAAAATGGCAAATGCTGTTGAGGACATGGGGAAAGGGGAACTCTTACATACTGCTGGTGGGAATATAGATTAGTACAGCTATTCTGGAAAACAGTATGAAAATTCCTCAAATAATTAAAAATAGAACTACCATATAATCCAGCAATTCCATTACTGAGTAAAAATCCAAGATAATTTAAATATGTTGAAAAGATATCTGCACTCTCATGCTTATTGCAGCACTATTCACAATAGCCAAGAGATGGAATCAACCTAAGTGTCCATCATTAGATGAAAGAATAAAGAAAATATGGTACGTCTACACAGTGGAATGCTGCTCAGCTATAAAAATAATAAAATTCTGTCATTTGCAGAAACATGGATGAACCTGGAGGAATTAATATTAAGTGAGATAAGCCAAACATAGAAAGACAAATACCACATGATGTCACTAATATGTGGAATCTAGGAAAGTTGATCTCATAGAAGTAGAAACTAGAATGGTAGTTACTAGAGTCTTGGGGAGGGGAGAGAGGAGGGAGAAATGGGGAGAGGTTGTTCAACAAGTACAAAGTTACAGTTAGGAGGAATATTTTCTAGAGTCCTATTACATAGTAGGGTGACTATAGCTAATAATAATCCTATCATATATTTTAAGATAGCTAGAAAAGAAGATCTTGAAAGTTATCACCACAAAGAAATGATAAAGGTTTGAAGTGATGGACATGCTAACTACCCTGATTTGATCATTACACAGTGTACACATATATTGAAATATCACACTGTACCCCATACACATGGACAATTATTATGCATCAATGACAATAATAATAAAGTATAGCACATACAATTATGTACAGTACATAATACTTGATAATGATAATAAATGACTATTATTGGTTTATGTAAAAAGTATACATAAAGAATTCTTCAAACTATCAGGGAGTAAAAGCAATCCACCATCAAAGGGCAAATATGAGGTTTATCTCAGACATGCTATAATTCTTCTCTAAGTAAAAAAGAAAAGATTTGCTAAAATCTGATATGAAAATAATTTATTTTTAAATATAAGGATCACAGACAGCATTCTCAAAAATTAGTAAAATATAGCATCCTTAACCCACTTTTGAAATGAATTTCCAACAGAGTATACCAGCCAACCAAGAGATGAATCAAATATAGAATTAGGAATAGATAAGTTGTAGTTAAAGAGACTGGTGAAAAATGATGAAGCCAACTAACTATAGGCTAAGATTGAAAGTGAAAATTTGATTGCAGAATCGAATATGCACATTAGAAACCTGGAAAAATTCTACAAAGCAATATAACCAATGAAAGTGGGGAAGGAGATAGGAAAAAATAGAAAGGAACAAATCTTATCTTCATAGCAGATGAATATTGTTCAAAAATAACATCTAATTTTAAAAAGTTAATGACTCTAACTTCTTAATGTTTTTCATAATATTTATTTTAAAATGTGGTTGTGTTTTGCCAACCACAATTACTTTTACACTAACCTAATTTTTTTAATAGTGTGCTAAATGCAATGTGGTATCTTGGATTGGATCGTGGAACATAAAAAAGGACATTAGTGAAAAAACTAGTAAAATCCAAATGAAATCTATAGTTAATAGTAAATTAACTGTGACAAATGTACCATGGTAACATAAGATGTTCATATTAGGAAAGTCCAGGTGGGGAGTAGTTGGGATTTTTCTATACTATCTTTGCAACTTTTCAGTAAATCTAAATTAATTCCAATACAGAAAGTCTCCTACAAAATAGTATATGTCATATTTACCGATCCTTTTATCTAAATCTTTGTGGAGAATGATAGGATCGTGTTTCTCAAAATTTTACACTGGCTATTTCTGGGTAGTTGGCTTCAGGGTGATTTGTTGCTTTTGCTTTGTATACTTTTTGTATTGATTGAAGTTAACAACAACTGATTATCATGTTTATTACTAATATGGTCTGGCTGTGTCCCCACCCAAATCTCACCTTGAAATGTAATAAACCCCATGTGTCAAGGGCAGGGCCAGGTAGAGATGATTGAATCATGGGGGCAGTTTCCCCCATACTGTTTTCATGGTAGTGAATAAGTCTCACGAGATCTGATGGTTTTAAAAATGGGAGTTTCCCCTGCAAAAGCTCTCTTGCCTGCTGCCATGTAAGATGTGACTTTGTTCCTCCTTTGCCTTCCACCATGACTGTGAGGTCTCCACAAGCCATGTGGAACTGTGAGTCCATTAAACCCCTTTCCTTTACAAATTATCCAGTATCAGGTATGTCTTTATTAGCAGCGTGAGAATGGGGTAATACAATTACCAATAATATTATTCTAAATTTTAACAAAACAAATACAGTGGTGAATTTAGATGAATATTAACATGAGGAACACTTACAATATAACATTTAAAAGCAGAGACAAAAACTAAAGAATGTCGTATAATTTTATTTGCAAAAGTATATGATAAAAATGACTGGAAGGAAGTATATTAAATTATTGCTGGTGTTTGTCTCTGGATTAATAGCTTTTATTTTCCTCTTTATGCATTTACAATTTTTTATAGTTGTTTAAGCAATGAGTATACATTTATAATAACTGAAAAATAAACACTACAGTTTTATTGTTATCCAGTGAAGTTAGGACTGGCGCTTGGCAAGTCAACTGCAAAAGTTAATTAAAGCAGTGAATCATAAAATGTGATATATACATACCTTAAAGATTTAATTTTAACTTAAAACATATGGATGTTCATTCACGTGCCACTCTTTTGATGTTGAGCCAACGCCCTTTCTTTGTGCCGGGGTCTGATCTGAGTTCTAAGCAGTCTTTCTTTCAAAACCACCCATAATGCATCATCCAGAAGTTTCCATTTTGGTTTCTTTAAGGCAGAATGAGACCTTTAAGATACTGATAAAGCAATTTTTCTTACATTTTTACTCTCTTCTCATCTTTCATGTGTCCTTTACATATACTTTGATAGTAATTTATTGAAGCACTTTGTCATTATTAAATCTTTCATCAGTTTACATAATATTTATGTAAATAATAAGAATATAATATTTGCATAAACAGTTGCTAGGCCAGCGAACAGAAATAGGTTTGGGAAGACACATGGCTAACTCGTGGTCGTCACGACTGGTGGGAATAGAAGTGTCAGGGCTTGATAGAGAGTAGTCTTCACCAGGAGCACTCGACATGCTTTGGGCATCAGTCAGAAGGTTTTACTGAGGAAATGGAGAACCTTACATAACAAGTTGATGAAGTCAAGGAAGGTTATGAGAACTCCTGTACAAAAACATAAAAATGGCAGACTCCACTATGTCTTGCTACCTTACATGTAGCTGGAGGCGGTTACCATCAAATTTCTTCTCATCTGGTATTCTCTCCACTCACACTTGATAACTGTGATACCGTCTTGTGGTTCCTTTAACGTATGTAAAATGCTGATGGATGACAAACTGGACATTAGCGCCTTTTCTAGTTGGCCCCCACTATAAGCTGGTAATGGTACTTCTATTGCACAGATGAGGAAACTGAGTCACAGAAAAGTGCAACCCTGACCTATATCTGACTCGAAGTGCACTGCTTTAATCATCTACCATCGTGGGCTTTTTTGGTGGTATGGGGTTAATGATTAAACTAGAATGTGAACATATACAAAGAAGGTACTTTTAAAATTGTCTTTTACATTGTCAGTATAGAACAGCTTTTCTCCAATAATATCTCATAACATTTCCTTATTTTTCTGTGTCTTAAAATTATCAGCTATACAGAAATAGTGTGTGTGTCATGCCATCTTCCTCTGTCCTATATATTTAGAATAATTCATCTCCATCTTTCTATTCGGGGCCGGTTTTACAGAATCCCTATTCTCTTTAGGACTATCCACATACCACACAGTCCTCAATTTCACAAATACTATTTGCAGTTCCAACTTATATTATCGGCTTGAAATGTGCAGTGGAAGTGCCTGTCCCCTTTGTTAAATACCATACCAGCTACCCAAGGTTTTCCTACATTTGTGGCTCCGATCTCCTTGGCATCACAAGTTTCATCTTTTTTTATCACTCTTATCAGCTTATGCCAGTTTTCAGAGATTTCTTCCTCAACATGATTTCTTCATATTGTTTCTCCTTGTTACAGCTAAGCTCCTCCAAGGAGTTGTCCAAATTTGCTCTCTCCTCCCTCATTTCGTCTTCTTTCACTCCCAGCTTTCTGCTGCTTCTGAAGAATGCCAATGGCCACCATCTTCCCAAATGCAATGCCTGTCTGTTCTCATCTTTCTTGACCTCTCAGGAGCAAGCTATTGGCACATTTGACTACACCTTCCTTCTTGAAACCCTCTATTCTCTGTAATTCTTAAGCATTGTATTTTCCAGGCTTTCCTCCCACCTCACTGAACCCCCTTTGATTCCCTCCCTGGCTTCTCTTCTGTTCAATCTCTAAGTGCTGAAGGATTCCAAGGTTCTGTTCTACACCCTAAGTTGACCTCATCCAGTCCACTGGCTTTATATACAATCTATATACTGATAATTCCTCCATTTATTTCTTCTGCTCCTTCCTTTCCCCTGAACTTTAGATACATTTAAATACTACTTGGTAGCTCCACTTGCATGTATAACAGCATCTCATACGTAACATATACAAAATAAACTCTTCATTACTCCCAGGCAGTCTGCTCACCACCCCATGACTTGCCCAGGAGGTAAATGACACAATTCACAAGTAGTTCAAGTAAAAACAATCTAGATGACATCTTTGATTTATATTTTTATCTCACACCCAATCACATTCAGTTCATCAGCACATTCTATCACCTCCACCTCAGAAATGTCCAGTGAATCCCTATCTCTCCCCACCCGTGCTGCCATCCTCTGGTCCAGGTCCATATCATCTCCTTCCCGACCAGGTGTGTAGTAAAACCTAAATTTAAGGCCCAAATTTTGACATCTGTTGAAACTGGGAGGGTCTCAAATGGCCTGATCCCAAGCTTCCCTCTTCTGCAGATAAGACCCACCACCCAAATAACCTCTGTATCCAGGGACCAAGTAGCTCCTGCCTATTCCTGAGTAGCAGGTTTCAGTTTGCTGCCAACCTGCAGAATTATTCAGACAAACCAATGACATCTTTCTGCAGGTCACCCCATCCACTTGATACTACACAGCTGTTGGCTATTCACTTTGTTCCCAAGAGCAAGCTCCAGGCAGCCCTGGATGGCATGTTGAGCCCCCCTCTCCCAGCTGTGACTATGTGTGACTAATAAAATGCCATCTCACCTGCCCAGGGCCCAGTGTCATATACCTGCCTATCTCCATCATTCTCTGGTGGGAATCCCTCCCTTGCCAACAGTGAGCTTACAACACCTGGCTGCCACTGAAGTCTGATTCAAATGGTTTCTTCTTTGAGAGGTCTCCTTGGCTCCTGCTATCCCACGGTCCTCTCTCATTTCTACTTGGCACTTGTCACTATCTGTATTATCTTATTTATTTTTGTTTGTGCATGTTTAGTCTAAAGCACCTCCCACTAGAATGTGAGTGCCACATCTAACATTAGCTAATCCCTGAGAGCCACTTTTAGATGTATCCTGTGGATAGCCACTGCCTCCCACCACCTAGTCCTCATCAGAGCCCAAGCTAGCAGCACCCCTCACCTGGATGATTGCACTCACCTCCTCGCTGCTCTCTCTGCTTCCACTCCTGCCCCCTTCTCTCCTCATGGTATCCAGAGGGACCTTCTAAAAGTGTGAGTTAGATCAAGCCACTCCTCTACTCAATATCTCCTGCCCCTGCCTCATGCCCCCTCATGCAGAGTCAATACCCATGTCCTTATCATCACTTACCAGTTCTCGGTCTGGTCCCACACCTTCCTGCCCTCATCTTCTGCCATCTCCTCTTTACCACTGTGCTCCAGGCACCCTGGTTTGCTTGCGGATCAGAGCTTTGTACTTTGCTTTTGCTGTATCCAGAAGAATCTTCACCCAGATATCCATAAGAGTCCCACACTTCCTTCTGCTTAAACATTATGCGTTAGAGAAGCCTGTGCTTCACATACCTTCCCTCTCTATCCTGGTATCCTGCTTTCCTCTTCCTAGCATTTTATTTTATTTTATTTATTTTGCTGATTTGTTTATTCTCTGTCTACCCTGCTAGATTGTAGGGAGGAATAGGGATCCTCTCCGACGCACCGCTGTGTCCCCAGCATCCAGCTCCTATGTTAGGGTCCTGAAATATATTTGTTTAATTAATAAGTTTGTGTCTTGCTTACCATTGTATCTTTAGAGCCTCAAACAGTATATGGCACACAATAATAATATTAAAAGTGATTTTAAAATAACAGGCAGGCTTAAAAATGTGTCTAGCACTGAGTGTGTGCCAGGTACTGTTCTCAGCTCTTGAGATATGATATTATTTAGTCCTCCCAACAACTATGTAGGGCAGGTACTATTCCTAGTCACAGATTAGGAAAGTGAGGGACAAAGAAGCCAAGTAACTTGCTCAAAGTCACATGCATAGTAAGTAAAGCCATCAGAATTCAAAACCAGGAGGTCTAGCTTCAGAGTGTGTGCTGTTAACCGCTTTAAATAAATAAACAATTCATGAAATTGTCGTCAAAAATTTCTCCTTGTGACATCCTCCTTCAACTCAACAGGGCATGAGGACATGACAGCTGTTTCCTATGTTAGCAGCTCTCTTTACTAGTATAGTCGGAGAAAGCATTAACCAATACTACATTGTATAAAAAGCACTACCTAAAACACCAATAAATATCACACTAGGGCATGAGAAAAAATGTTAAAGAAAGATTATTTATTTTAGTTGCTTACTTAACCTCTGAAGGGTTAAAAGCCACTGATATCCAAAAAGGAAACTTCTGTATTCTAATTTATGCCTATCTATGTCTCAACTGTCAGTAGGAATGCAGAAGGTCAACTCAGGCTGCACCAATAGGTGTTTCATAAGCTAAATGGTGATAAAGAATTAGATCAGCCAAAAAGCCTACCTAGAAATGGAAATGAATACTCACTTTCAGCAGGCCATTCCTCACAGGATATAAATTAGAACCACTCCAAGATATAGTAGGTGTTCACTCAAGTTTCTCTGTGGGTTTTCATAGCCCTTAGACTATTGCGTTTGAAGTGAAAGTTAATAAAAGTCCAGAAACAAATTTGAAAAGGTATTGGTACCAAGAGATTAATTCAAGAATTTTTAGAGGAAGTACCCTCCACCTTGAATGACTTTGGAATGAAAGAGGAGCGTCGCTGCACATATGGTCTTCAGGAATGCCCTAATGCAGAGTGAGAGGCATGGGCTCTTGTAGCCCATCACCTTCTCCCACAGGAGGAAAAAAGCTGTGCTCTGTTATTGCCTTTTGGCAGCAGGTAAAAGAGCTTAAGTGTCCCTTCCATAACCATGAGGCTCTGTGACCTGCAGTCCATCTGGAAAATCTATTTTTCAAACACAATCAGGCTCACAAAGGTAACAGGCAGAAAGCAACTATTTTGACCTCAAAGCCCCTAAAAGTATCAGCAGGTTTTGTCAACAGAGACCAAATACTGTGAAGAGTGAAGACAATTGCCAAGATCATTCAAGTCCAACACTCCTCCCTGAATTCTGACCAAAAGAGACCCCTGCAGATGAAAATGTTGCTCATAAGAAAAAAAAAATTGACCAGAATAATTCACACCATCTACATCAGTTGACCTCACCAGAAACTCCAGGGAAAACGGCCTCTGGGATCATGATCTAGGGACCTAAAGGTTACAAGAATTGCATTGCTGAGTGGTTGGGCTGGAACCTAATGGAAATGGCTGAGACCCCGCAGGGACCTCTACCATGAGTAAGGTCAACTTTAAAATTGAATCAGGTTGGAAGAGTCACGTTATGCCTTGGAGCCAGGCAGATAACCCTGACTAGCAAATGAAGCTTCAGTGAGAGGCAAAACTCAGCAATTTTCACTTCATTCTTTTCCAATATATAGCTAAAGTGCCAACATAACATGACATTTAAACCTTACAATACAATATTAAGGGAACACAAATGCAGCACAGCAAGTATTTTTCAAAGGGGGCTACTAAGAGGCTGAGCTTGGAGATTTAGAGTCAAGTTGATTTATAGTTACCTAATTATAGATAGGAACCCTGATCACCATTCCTTGGGCCCCAAACTTGCTATCTTCATAGATTGAGGGAAATCACCAATGGAACTCTCAAGGTGCCTTGTGGGCAATCAGTAAAGGCCTGGGGAATTTTACCCACATTTAAGATAGAGTGAAACAAATCCAGAACATGGTTGATGAGATGGTTCTAAGTTTAACCTCAGGGTGACATTCTGAAATCATTATGTAGGAGCTCAGAATTTAGATTCTATGCCAAATAACCTCTGTGAACACCAGAGAGAAGGGGGCTTGCTCAGCTGGTTTTTTCCAAGGATCCAGGAAGCTCCTGTTCCCCCAAGGCTGCTACATTTGGTATGATGTGATGGGGGCAGCCACATGGAGTCTGGGACTGGCACCAACACTAAGAAAAGCCCAGCTGGGCAGATGTTTCTGAAGCACCGTGCCACATCTCCTTGGCCTACCCACTTTGAGGGTAACTGGAGTGGAAACTCACACCCCTACCGTGGGGTGTCCCGTGTCAAGTGTGCTACCTGTACCAGGCACGAGCAGGTACAGCCCAGAAGTACAGGGACTTAATGTCCCCAGGAGCAACCCTCCACCAATGGGAGACAAAGATCTGTAGATAAATGTCCTAGCCTCCCCTATCTTCCGTTTTGGACAGTTCTGTAGAAATTCTGAATTCTATGTGGTTCCTCAGAGGTGCCCCAACAGGGCTGAGCCCCAGTTGCTCATGTGGTCAGCTTATTACCCCAGCATGTGGTGGCTTTTCTTCCTGCCCTGTACCTTTCCCTCTCCCTTGCTTCTGCCTCTTGGGATCTCTTCCCAAATAAACTATTTGCTCTGAAGTTCTTGTCTCAAGCTCTGCTTTCAAGGAAACTCAAACAGTATATCAGCCACTAGAAGGAAAGCAGGAAAACAGATACAAGTGCACACAGACACACACATGCACTCTCACACACACATACACGTACACACACACACACACACACACACATATTCACACACAGGCACTGACATACACACATACACTGTCACACACAGGTACTTACACACACTCACACTCACACACACGATCCCCTGGGTCCAGCAGCAACTGCCTCTGAACATTTCCGTCATTTGAGCCACCCAATCCCCTTTGCTTTTCCTGTTCTGCTGAGGGCAGCCAGCATCAAGTTTCTCACCACTTTGCAGCTAAAAAGCCCCAAAGAAGACAAGTACTCGGACATCTCAAATAAATAATAGCAATGACACTTCCCCACCTTGCTCAGTTGGCAAGCGCTTGTATAACTAGCACTCAGTTAGCATGATGCCTGGCACATAGTAGGCACAAATAACATGCACTAAAGAAGTAATTCTCTAGTGCCTGCTCTTACCTCTCCCTGTTGAGAAGAGGTGAGAGGAGGTCCTGGTATTTTTATACATGGTATAGTGAGGGCTCACACTTACCTGGTGCATACTGGTATGGCCATGCTGTACATAGTTGCTGTGGCATGTCCCCCAGCACCCCCTTCCACTCTCCGGGCCACCAGAAATCCCCAGACCTCTCCAGGATCCAGTAAGTGAAGAAAGGTTAATACCCCAGCAGGGGCTCCAGGACAGCATCTGATTGGTCAGCCTGGTTTTGCTGACTGTATAATATTTTGAATATTACCCTTCATAAGGCCTAATATTTTCACTCCCAATGCTTTTAAAATTAATCCTCATAAAGCTCTAAAGTAATGCAGCACAAACTCCTTAACACAAAAGAAATGTTTTTCCTCCAGACCTACCATACTGCTAAAAATGCAGAGGAAACAGCTTTCTAGATTGTCTCTGCATGAATATTAATAATAGTACAATCCGCCTGCAGATGTAGTCTTAGGCTTTTCATCTGGCCACATGATGCACTGAGAAATCAACTGATCTGCAAAACTTTTCCCTCCTTCCTTAATACAGCTCCTTCCATGAATGGCAATGTGTGATTCTTTCAGATTTTCTTTACCCCCACAGCTGGTGTTGTTCAATGGATTTTTTGGCACAAAGAGGAACTCCCATCTGTATCCCAAGTCCAAAATAATCAAGAGGTTTTAGAGTTTATTTTTTCGTGCCTTTTTCTTCCTTCATCTTCTTTAATTTTCATAGATTAGGTATTTTTCAACTTTAAAAACCAGATCTAATTATAGGCTCTTTGGAGGAATCACAGTGTACAGTCTGTTTTTTCTAAACAGTTTGAGGAAATTTCATGTATGGCTTCAGAGTCGAGTGATCCCACTCATTTACAACCTGGGTAGAATTCTACAACAGGTGTGCTGAGGGATGCAGAAAAACACGTAGAGAACATGTTCCACAGGTGTCAGTAGAAAGCCTCCAGATAATTCAGAAAAAGACAGCTCATGTGAATAACCCTCCGTGGCCAACATACAGGAAAATACAGAATAAGAATGGCTGCATTTTAGACATTTCAATTTAAGAAGGAACTAGGTCCAGCCATCAAGTGTAGATGAACCTGCTAAGGAAAAAAAAAAGAAAGAAAAAAAAAACCATTCTGCAGGAGATTTGGCAGGAAGTAGGGTATTGGGAGAGAAAGAGAACAGGAAATTGGGATGATGTTGAAATCAATCTTAGTTACAGACGCAGGCCAGGCGAAGTGGCTCATGCCTGTAATCCTAGCACTCTGAGAGGCAGAGGCAGGCAGGTTGCTTGAGTCCAGGAGTTCAAGACCAGCCTGGGCAACATGGCGAAACCCCGTCTCCAAAACAAACAAACAACAAAAAAAAATCCTGTCAGATTCAATTACCTATTGATTGCTGACTTTGTTTCTTCTCTATTATTATCTTCCCTCTTTGAAAGAATCTTTCCTTTCTACAACTCTGTATTGTTTTCCTGTAACTGTTGTAATGAATTATCACAAACTTGGTGGTTTAAAACATCAGAAATGTCTTCTCTTCTGGTTCTGGAGCCAGAAGTCCCAGTCAGTATCTTCAGGCCAAAACAAAGTGTCATCAAGACCACACCCTCTTCAGTGGCTCATGGGAAGAGTTAATTCCTCGCCTCTTTCAACTTATGGTTGCTGCTGGTGTGCTTTGGCTTATGATCACATCACTCACCCGGCCTTCTGCCTCTGAGGTCACAATGCCTTTTCCTCTTCTGCTTGAAATCTCCCTCTGCCTCCCTCTTATAAGGACAGTTGTGATCGCGCTTATTTCTCATCTAGATAATCCAGGGTAAGATCTTCATTCAAGATCCTCAATGGAATCACATCTTCAAAGTTTTGCCATATAATGTAACAGTCACAAGTTTTAGGGATTAGAACATGGACATCTCTGGCAGGGCATGATTCAGCTTATCACAGACCCTGTGATGGAAGCTGTGGGTTCCACCATAGGGAACCTCCCCCCTCCGCCCCCCATACATACCAATGGTGTCCCCTGCAAGTGCTTAAGATTCTCCATGGGGTGTTGGCCCTCAGCTGCTGCCAGAATCAGGCCAGAGGACCAGGGAGTTAGTGCCTCAGAGAGCAGTCTTCTGGCAAAGGCATATAGAAATTGGAGGATAAATATCCCAGTTCACATGGAACAACTCAGAGATATTCTCTGTACCATCTCTTGGAGTTCTCTTTTGGGGTAGAGCTCTAGCCACCCGCCATGGTAGCCTGCTTGGTGATGCACATTATCTGCTTCCTCTCCTTCCCGGACTTTCTTGTCCCTTGGTCATGTTTCCCAGGATGGGCTCCCACATAAACTACCTGCAGTGAAAGCCTGTCTCAAGGTCTCCTCCTGGAGGAAACCAACCGCAGACAGAGCTCATGTTCTTACCTTCTGATTCAACCCCATTTTCAGGCTGCATGGGCTGTACACACCCCTTCAGGGCAAGGGCCGTAGCTAATTTACCTTTCCATTGCCAGGGTCTGCTGAAATGAATTAAGGACAGGGTGAAACCAAAATATGACTCTGAGAGCCACATGGTTTAGGGCCTCTGGAGTCACGTGACTCGGCCCCTGAAAGTCAGACGAGTCTAGGGGGATAACAGGTTGAAGATCCAACCCTTTGCCAGCAGGATCCTAAAAAAGGAATTGTCCTATTCAGAACTCAGGGTGCTGTTCCCAAATTCCTTTCATGTTGGAGGATATTACTGTTCCTTCTGAATGCAGACCATGATAGTGTTAATCTCCTATAAATAGAAAACAGCCCCAAAATGTATAATAATTGCATACGCCACTCCTTTTTTCAACTTTTTGATTTAGCGCGAGTTGCTGCAGAGCTGGGGTTTATTGTATTATGATATGACAGTAATCTTTTCTGAGGCTTTCACTTTATTTTGTTACATTTATCTAGCGTGCCAGATTCACACTCCCACAGTAACCATATGGGGAAAAGCCACAAAAGCTGTTAAGTACATTTAATTACTGTTTTGATGAGCTCATATTTTAATTATGTTTATTGATTCTGTGTATATTGAAATAGTTTTAGCATTTCCAGAAGAAAAAAAAAACCGGAATCAATATGCAGCAATTACTGAGCATTTTATGATTGTGTGTGTAATTAAAACTTTCATAAACTATTTTTGAAGCACATTTCCCCCTAATCCTATAGCAGTGATTAACTGAGTTTCTTACTGTGCTTAGGTAAGCTTTGGTTTTTCTTCTATGTAGAAGGAAAATAGGGATCAGTGCAAAATATGTTTATAGTCAAATATTTCTGACTTAAAATGTCTCCCTTCCAAAACAGCAGAAAGCACATATTGTACCTTACACGATTTGCTAAAACACCGCTAACAATGATAAAACACAAATTTAAACTTCCTAACAATTCAGTGTTGCCAACTCAAAGATTAGTCCAACTGTCAGCCATACATATGTTGTTGCTAAGTGACAGATTAAAAAATAAAAAACCGCAACCCTTCAGTGTCTGCCTCCATCCTTTTCTCATACCATTGACATTTTTACAGTTCTTGGGAATTTTTACTTAAAAAAAATAAAACTACCTAAGCCTCACCTTGTTCAGAGAATTAAATTAGTGCCATTTTCATCTTCTGCATTTCATTACTCTCTGTCTGTCCAGGAGAAAACAAAGCCAAAATAGGGTGCTGTCTCTTCAGGAGGTGATGCCAGCTGGTCTGTTCCAGGAAGAAGTACTTCAAGCAAAACCAATTCACCTGGGTCTGTGTTTCTAAAAGCACATTCCCCCAACCCCCTTCATCAGCATCACCAGCAGCTTTTGGAAACCCAGAAAGTCTTGGGTCCCACCTGGGCCTCTGAGTCTCTGGAGAGAGCCACAGGAATCTGAGTTAGAAATACGCTTTCCAGGCCGGGTGCGGTGGCTCACGCTTGTAATCCCAGCACTTTGGGAGGCCGAGGCGGGCGGATCATGAGGTCAGGAGATCGAGACCATGATGAAACCCCGTCTCTACTAAAAACACAAAAAATTAGCCGGGTGCGGTGGCGGGCGCCTGTAGTCCCAGCTACTCCGAGAGGCTGAGGCAGGAGAATGGCGTGAACCCGCGAGGCGGAGCTTGCAGTGAGCCGAGATTGCGCCACTGCACTCCAGCCTGGACGACAGAGCGAGACTCCGTCTCAAAAAAAAAAAAAAGAAATACGATTTCCAAGTCTCATGCACACTAACGTTTATGGTCATTGAGGGCATTCCAAAAGGCTTCTCCTACTCCGCTCAGTTTTCTCATTCTAAAGTGGATCCTTCACAGTTTGTTCTAGAAAAAAATCATGGCTTGGAGCCTGCAGGCACTACCTGCAGACAAATTGTTCCCTAAGACAGTCTGGGTAGGCAGCTTCATTCCCCTGAATGGGGGCAACCTGTGTCTACCCGTGCTCTCAAACAGCAAACAGCAGGGGGCTACCCTCAGCAAGTGCACAGGACACCTGTTCTCAAGGAACTCGCCTCAGGAAATAATTGTTTGGGATCCAAACTTACCAAAAGCCTGATTGAGAGGAATGTATTAGCTTCCTGTCACTGCTGTAACAGATTACCACCAACTGGTGGTCTAAAACCACAGAAATCTATTCTCTCACAGTTCTGGAGATCAGAAGTCTAAAGACAAGGTGTTGGCAGGGTTAATTCCTCTGGGAAGCTCTGAGGGAGAGGCTGTTCCATGCCTCTTTCCTAGCTAGTGGTGGTTACTGGTGATCCTTGGCATTTTTTGACTTGTAGATGCATCAGTAGAATCTGTGGCTCCATCGTCACGTTGTTTTTCTCCCTGTGTGTCTGCGTTTCTGTGCCCGAATTTCCCTCTCCTTATAAAGACATCAGTGATCAGCTAGAGCCGAATGTAACCTAGTTTGACCTTGTATTAGCCAATCGGGGTTTCCCAGCGAAACAGACTAATAGGCTCTCTCTCTCATATATAGAGCCTATTATATGTACATATAATATATACAGTCTAATATATATTAGTTTATATGTAATATATACTTTATATATATCAATTTAATATATATTAGTCTATATTATCTAACATATATTAGTCTATATATAAAAAATATATAAACTATAATAGACATATATAGACATATATTATATATAACTATACTCATATATTAGTCTGTATATATTATATATAGTTTAAAATATGTTAGACTACATATATAGCCTATATGTAGGCATATATATACATATATATAAAACTATATAATAGATACAGACTAATGGACTAGCATATATATCTCTCTATATATCTGTAGCCTAGTAATCTATATATAGATGTATATATTAGTCTGTTAGTCTATATATAATATGACTATTATGTAATAGACTGTAGACTAATATAATATATATTATGTATACACTTTGTGTGTGTGTGTGTGTATAGGCTATTTATATCGGTCTCTTGCAGGCCATTATTCAGCCTACCACCTATGGTGGAAGCTGTGGGTTCCCCATCTGTAACCTCAGACTCATCATTTTAGTACATGCCAACTGTCTCCCCTATATATATAACATATTGGTCTCTCTCTATATATGTATAAATCTATACATACACAGCCTGTCAGTCTTTTTATATATATAGCACACACACACACACACACACACACACAAAAATGAGGAATAGGCTCACATGATTATGGAGACTGAGAGGTTCCAAGATCTGCAGTCAGCAAGTTGGAGACTGAGGAGAGCTGGTGGTGGAGATCCAGCCTGAATCCAAAGGCTGGAGAACCAGGTGTGCCAATGGTGTAAGTAAGTCCTACTACAAGGGCTGGAGAAGAACAATGTCTCAGCCCAAGCAGTCAGGCAGAGACAGAATTCAACCTCCTGCTGCCTTTTTGTTCTGTTTAAGCCCTCAGTGAGTTGCTTGACACCCACCCAAATTGAGGAGGACCATCTGCTTTACTTAGTCCATCTATTTAAATGCTAATCTTTTCCAGAAACACTCTCACAGACACACCTAAAAATAATGTTTAACTAGCTATCTGGGCATCCTGCGACCCAGTCAAGTTAACACATAACATTAATAATCACAAACTTCATCTTGATTACATCTGCAAAGATCCTATTTCCAAGTAACATCCCATTCACAAGTGCTGGGGGCTAGGACTTGACCATATTTTGAGGGGGACTACAATTTAACCACAGCAATGAGTAATGTTTATGGAGGGCTATTTGAAGAAATGTCTTCCACCCATTCTCCTCAAGTCTCAAATAGTTCATGTTTTGTCTTTAGATTCAGCAAGACCATCAAAAGCTGCATCCCCAGGCCTTCTTGCTTTGGGTCCTCCCGGAAACGCTTTCCTGAGAAAGAGATTTCGGTCAGTTTCTATTGATTCTTGCTGAGGGGTGCTGAAGTGAAGGAGTGTTACTCTGAGTGTGGCCCATAGATGGATGTCATTCCTCAAACTGAGTGTTCACCAGTCCTCAAAGATGAATATCCTCCACCAAAGTGGGTTGAGAAGTGCTACTGCAAAGGACACCAGCTACATTACTCTGGTCCCTTGTGAAGTGCCTTGGAAGACATTTATTTTACTGTTAAGTGCTAGTTAAGTCCTTCCCAGTTAAGAAAACTAGGTTTATTGCTCTTCAACAACTGACCATGTCTCCCTTTTCTATCTGACTCTAAGAATCTTAATTATATAATAATGTAGCCGAGGCCAGTAATTAAATTAAGAGACTGAGTCTGAGCAGGGGGAATGTTGGAGGCCTGGAGACTCTATGACACTAGGAAGCATATAACCTATCTCAAGACGTTTATACCTACATTTTAAAAACATGTATTCATTCACACCTGTAATCCCAGCACTTTGGGAGGCCGAGGTGGGCCAATCACGAGGTCAGGAGATCGAGACCATCCTGGTGAACACGGTGAAACCCTGTCTCTACTAAAAATACAGAAAAATTAGCCGGGCATGGTGGCTGGCGCCTGTAGTCCCAGCTACTCAGGAGGCTGAGGCAAGAGAATGGTGTGAACCCGGGAGGTGGAGCTTGCAGTGAGCCGAGATCTCACCACTGCACTCCAGCCTGGGCAACAGAGGGAAAAAAAAAGTATTCATTATGGAAATTTTCAAACATATAAAAATAGAGAGATGTAATGAACCTTCATAAACCTGTCATTTGGATTCAGAAATTGTCAACATTTTGGTACTTTTATTTACCTACCCCACTTTTTAAATTTTATATATTTTAAAATATATTTTATTTTATATATTTTAAAATACATCTCAGATGTTTTGTGGTTTTACTGGCACATGTACCATTATCATACTTATGAGAATTAATGATAATTCCTTAATATCCTCTAATATTTAATCCATATTCAAATCTTCCAAATCCAAAACCAATGTTAGTTTTGCAGTTGGACTAAACAAGGACTAAACACATTGCATTTATTAGTTACAGTTCTTCATTTGCTTTTGTCCTATAACAGTCTCTCCTCTCACTGGTTTGTAAAACAGGATAAAAAACTTTTAAAAAACACTATGTGGGCCAAACAAAATGCCACTTCAGTTGAGTTTGCACATGTGCTGCCATTTTGAAATCTCTTGTGAGGCCCAGATATTTGCATTCGATTTTTCTCCCTGAGTTTGACTTCTTGTTTTAATTTTCATTTTCCCTGTATCTGATTTTCTAATTTGATTTTGAGGTTACCATTTCATTCTATGTGTTTTTGCCATAAGCTCTCAAATCCTTGACAGGATGATTTGGGCTATAAGTAAGTTGAATTACAGTTATGCACTGCATAATTAGGTTTTGGTTGTTAGGGACTGATATACAACAGTGGACCCATAAGACTATAATGAAGTTGAAAAATTCAACATCATAGCCATTAAAATGTCATAGCACAATCATTTAAAAATAAACAAATTTAGTGTAACCTAAGTTCACATGTTTCTAAAGGCTATGGTAGTGTACAGTCATGTCCTAGGCCTTCGCATTCACTCACCACTAACTCCCTGACTCGCCCAAAGCAACTTACCAGTCCTGCAAGCGTCATTCATGGTAATTACCCTATACAGGTGTACCATTTCTTATCTTGTATAGGTATTTGTACTATACCTTTTCTACGTTTATATTTATTTAAATAACAAAGATACACCCTGTCACGCTTGTGTTCCAATTGCCTATAGTATTTAGTGCAGTACCATGCTATACAGGCTTGTAGCCTAGGAGCAATAAGCTAGACCATATAACCTAGGTGTGTGGTAGGCTAATCCACCTAGGTTTGTGTAAGGACACTCTTTAATGTTTGCACAACAAAAAAATCTCCTAATGATGCATTTATTAAAACGTATACTCATCATTAAGGGACATATGACTATACATAATAAATACGTGTTTGACAATAGCCAAGATATAAAATCAACCTAAATATTCATCAACAGATGAATGAATAAAGAAAATGTGGTATATATACACAATGGAATTCTATTTAGTCATAAAAAAGAAGAAAATTCTGTCATTTGAGGCAACATACATAAACCTGGAGAATATTATGTTAAGTGAAATACGCCAGGCACAGAAAGACCAATATTGCATGTTCCCACTCATATGTGGAAGCCAAAAAAGTTGAACTCTTAGAAGTAGAGAGTAGAAATATGGTTTCTAGAGACAGGGAAGGGTTGAGGGAGGAGGCATAGCCGAGGGTCGGTTAGCAAATACCAAGTACAGCTAGGCAGGAGGAGTAAGTTCTAGCATTCTATAGCAGGATATGGTGATTACAGTTAACAACAATTTATTGTATATTTTCAAATAGCTAGTAGAGCATATCTTGAATATTCCCAACACAAACAAATGATAAATGTTTGAGGTGATGGATTTGCTAATGACCCTGATTTGATCACTAATGCTGTATACATATATATCAAAATATCACACTGTACCCCATAAACATATACAATTACTATGTCAATTAATAATAATAATAAAAGCATAAATATAATAAATCTTTGAGATAACAAAGTTCCCAGGAAACTGAGTCCCATTGTTTAAAAGTCACCCCTGGCTGGCCACAGTGGCTCACACCTGTGATCCCAGCATTTTAGGAGGCTGAGGCAGGAGGATCACCTGAGGTCAGGAGTTAAAGACCAGCCTGGCCAACATGGTGAAACCACATCTCTACTAAAAATACAAAAATTAGCCGGGTGTGGTGGTGCGCCTGTAGTCCCAGCTACTTGGGAAGCTGAGGTGGGAGGATCTCGCTTGAGCCTGGGAGGCAGAGGTTGCAGTGAGCTGAGATCACACCATTGTACTCCAGCTTGGGCGATATAGCAAGACTCCATCTCAGAAAAAACAAACAAACAAAAAAACTCACCTCAAGTGTTTAGCCTGCTGGTTCATCAAGTGCTAATCAGCTCTGATAGCTGACTTGCTTAAATCAGCTCAAAGCATGAGGCGAGGCTCTTGGCCACTATAAATCCCTCCAATTGAAAGGGAGGGCAGAGCCAGGGAAATGCCTCTTTTGCCTTTTTGTTTTGTGATCAGTAAGAAGAAGCCCATCAGAGGTAGTAATCAGATTCTAGAGTTTGTCATTTATGCATGAATTCAGCAGTGTGTCTGACAGAAAATTCCAGTGAATCCAGCAGAGTTGGGGTAAGGAGTCAAGATCTCACTGGGTTTTTATGGCATTTGTTGAAGATCTTCATATAGTATTAAATTTAAAAAAGGCAAGAAAAAACAAAACAAGACTTTTCAGTAAAACTTCTCTGTCATTTCTTATTTTGAGCACTGGGAAATTTCCAAAGCAACTTAGAACACATTTGCTAAAAGGTCTACAATGGTGGGGGAGGAAATTTTCCCTATGAAACGATTTCTCGTATCCTTTCTCTTGGGATTCATATGTAACACATAGATGTAGGACAATAGCTTAGGATTCATTCGAAAGGGAAGAACAACTAACACATGTGTTAAGTTTGCTCTGGCTGTGTGCTCAGCATTATTCTAGATTTTGTGGGAAATCAAAAATGTGCGAGGCAGTTTTTGCCATCCAATAATTAACGACCCAGATGGAAGTTGGAAACTCACACATGGAGAGCCTCGTATTGGCTGATGGAATGAGTGGTTCCATAAGCAGCAGCGTCTCAGGAGCTCTGTGGATGCACACCGTGCAGTCTCGCTGCCTCTTGTCCCCACCCAAGTCCATCCCTGATAAGTGAAACAGTGGGCTCACCCTACTATGGGCCCCTCCTCTCCTCACAAGCCTTCGGGATTTCCCTCCTGTGCAGTCACTTTGCTCAGAATGAAATGCAAACTCTTCCCTTCGACACTGAAAGTCCTCCTCAGTTTCATCCTTCTCTGTCTTTCCAGCGGGATCTCCTCCTTCCTCCCTCTGTCCCTCACACACACAGGCATGCACAGGTGCGCACGCACACATACACCACATTCAAAATTCCCGGAAACACCACCTCCAAGAATTCTCATATTTTTCCTTTTTGAATGGAGGATCGTGTGGTATAGGAAACAAAACAAGCCTGGGCCCCCAAAGGTTCTGCATTTGAATTTTCGCCATCTGTGGACTGTGCGACCTTGGGTAATCCATGTAGCCTCTATCAGCCTGACTTTATTTATCTAAAGAATGAAGATAAAAATCATGCCCACTGTCAGAGTTGATGAGATAGGACATTTGTAATGTGATTACTGTGTGGATCCTTGTGGCCCTCAACTCAGTAGCTGATTTCCTAATCCTGGCCTGATTTGATTGACTCCCTGTCCCTTCTGCCCCAAGGTTTAGGAGCACAGCTCGAGGAAATGAAAGAGAGAGTCCTGAGCAGACAGAGATGAGCATGGCAGGAGCTCAGGGAGAAAATGGAGACTGGAAACTGAAACACTGGGGTCAGCACCAAGAGAGCAAGATGGGGGACTCCGTGCTGCAGCTTCCTGGCTTCCTGGTTCCTTCCCTGCCCTCATCCTCCTTCCTTCACTCACCGACTCCAGGCCCTTTTAAGGCTACCCAGAGCAACCTTGCCCAGTAAACTATACTCTTTCAGGCCTTGACTGAGGCTGTGTTGACAACCACTAAAGTTGCCACTTAACTCCAGCTCTTTAAAAGTCCGATTTCATAACAGGATGATGTGATCCCGGCAGCATTTGCGAGGTGCAGCTGCCTGTGTGTAATCAGGCACAGACCAGGGCAGTGTGCGTGGCAAGCATTCTGTTCCAAATTTTCCTACAGTTTCTTGAATTCTATCAGTCTGAAAAGTGAAAGGAAACAGCACTGAAGGTCTTTAGGGTCAAGATAACGATGGGAGATGACAGGGAACTCCATCAAGAAATCAAATATCCACTGAATTTATAATCCATATTTAATATGGATTAAACATTAGAGTATTTCATCTCTATGCTCAGAGGCAAAATATTCTAATAGCACAGGGACTAAATACTGCCCCTTCCAAAAAGAAAATCCACTCTGGTTCCTATGCATCTATGCATCACTGTGTATCCTAAACACAGCCAACACAGTATAAAGGCTAAACATGTGGGCAGCTTTCCTCTGTGATCTGGCTTCGTGAACCTCCTTTCTGGTAATGGCTACACGCTTACGCTGAGACATAGAGGGCCTCCTTTAGAAATGATCAAAGCTGTGAGAAAGAGAATTCAGGTGAGCATTGGCACATGACTCTGGTGGGATGATGTGCTTGAATCTGGCCCTGCAGCAATAGAATTAGTTTTCGAAACAGAAGAGAACTACAGATCTCTGTGTAGTTCAGTCTTCTTGCTCCTTTCTGAGGACATTTTCATTCCACAGGGAATCTGGTCACCACGCTGAAAGTTACCAGAGTGGGTTGAAATGTCCCCAACACACAAATGGCCAACAGCCTTCATAGTAATCCATTCTGCTCATAAGGAAGGAACCCAGGCTCCAGGGACTCTGTTCCTCTCACAAGTGATATTTTCCTATAATAAACACAGCAGCTGCCATTTATTAAGCACATAGTATGTGCCAAGCCCAATACAAAGAGCCTTACATCATGGTCATTAGGTCGAATGGCAGGACCATTATATTATATATTATATTATATTATAGGCAAAAACTGTTCTTAAAAATTTTTTTTTTAAGACTGAGTCTCGCTCTGTCACCAGGCTGGAGTGCAGTGATGCAATCTCAGCTCACTGCAACCTCCACCTCCCAGGTTCAAGCAATTCTCCTACCTCAGCCTCCCAAGTAGCTGGGACTACAGGCACACGCCACCACGCCCAGCTAATTTTTGTATTTTTTTTTTTTTTTTCAGTAGAGATGGGGTTTCACCATGTTGGCCAGGATGGTCTTAATCTCTTCACCTTGTGATCCGCCCGCCTCGGCCTCCCAAAGTGCTGGGACTACAGGCATGAGCCACCGCGCTGGGCCATCAACATTTTACAGATGAGAAAGCCAAGTTCATGGAGGTTAAGTAAAGAACACACAGAAAGAGAGGGAGCTGGGGATTCAAATCATACCATCAGTTCCTTTGAACGGTTTAATCTGAGAACAGTCATTCTCTTGCAGCCCACACCAGGCTTGGCTTCACCAACCAGAAACTTCCAGAAGAGGTCGTATATCCACTAATAGGATGTATGAAGACTTCCAGCCCACCAGGCCATGGGAAAACTTGGTCGCCCCATAAGTTCCATGAGTTCTATGTGTTCTCAAGAGCAGGTCCGTCATGTCCCCCTGCCCGGCCCCCTGGCCCAGTACCTCACCACTCCTGCTACTGCACACTGGGAATGGTTGCCTGTTAAGGCTTGGCTGTGTCCCCACCCAAATCTCATCTTGAATTGTAGCTTCCATAATTCCCACATATTGTAGGAGAGACCCAGTGGGAAATAATTGAATCATAGGTGCGGTTTCCCCCATACTGTTCTCATGGTTGTGAATAAGTCTCACGAGAGCTGATGGTTTGATAAGGGGTTTCCCCTTTTGCTTGATTCTTGTTTTCTCTCTTGCCTGCCACCATGTAAGACATCCCTTGCTTTTCTGTCATGATTGTGAGGCCTCCCCAGACATATGAAACTGTGAGTCAATTAAACCTCTTTCTTTTATAAATTACCCAGCTTTGGCAACATGAAAACAGACTGATACACTGCCTCTGCCAGTGACTTCTCCTAACACCAGCACTGTGGCCTGGGGAGGGTGGCCTGCCCTCCTCTTCACTGTTCTGCCTCAAGTGTGAACCAGGCTGTACTGATTTGCTAGGACTGCTAGACTGAAGTTTAGGTGGTTTAAACAACCCAAGTGTGTCTTCTCACAATTCTGGGGGCCAGGAGTCTGGCCTCAAGGTGTCAGCAGGGTTGATTTCCCTCGAGGCCTCTTTCCCTGATTTGTAGGCGGCTGCCTTCTTGCTTAGTCCTCTGGTCTTCATTCTGCATGTCTGTGTCCTAATCTCCACTTTTTACAAGGACACCAGGCATGTTGGGTTAGGGTGTGCCCTAATGACCTCATTTTAACTGAATTACTTCCTTAAAGCACCTTTTTCCAAATAAAGGCACATTCTAGGTGCTGGGGGTTAAGACTTCAGTATATGAATTGGTGCGGGACACAAGACAGCCCATAACACAAGCCCTTCCTTTAATTTTCACAGCAGAACAGCTACCATTGCACGCTTTTTAAGAGGGCTTTACTAATCGTTTGGAGAATACGGAAGAAAGCACTGCTACAACTACTTCTGCATAGAGGTGCTCTCAAAATTTGCAAGTCTAGACCAAATCCCCTGGCCACTTGAAAGGACATTAGCTTGCTTAACACCCACCCTGGCAGGGCGCAGTGGCTCACGCCTATAATCCCAGCACTTTGGGAGGCTGAAGTGGGCAGATTACCTGAGGTTGGGAGTCTGCGGCCATCCTGTCCAACATGGTGAAACCCTGTTTCTACTAAAAACACAAAAATTAGCCGGGCATGGTGGTGGGCACCTCTAATCTCAGCTACTTGGGAGGCTGAAGCAGGAGAATTGCTTCAACCCGGGAGGCTGAAGTTGCAGTGAGCCGAGATCATGCCATTGCACTCCAGCCTGGGCAACAGAGCAAGACTCCATCTCAAAAAACAAACAAACAAACCAAAAACACCCAACCTGTCTACACTTGGCAGTGACCAACCACTCTCTTATGCCATTGTAATCAAAATTACTTCTGCACCTTAGAGTCCAGTCCCAACCAGGGAGGTTCAGGGAGAGAAAGAAGTTTTTCTGACTCTTGGCTCTTGGTCTCACCTCTCCAGTTCTCCCTTCCTCTTCCAGGAGTAGCTCCTTCCGGGGTGACTGAGTTTGTCAATATTCATTCCCTGATGGAAAAAACACACACGCTACCCACAAAAGAGTGATCTCTGCAGCTCATAGCTGGACAGTTAAATCAGACATAATTATTCAATATCAGTACATTTCCCAGGGTCTAGATGCTCGACTCTTAAAAATACTTAGTGTCTGGCCAGGCGTGGTGATTCATTCCTATAATCTCAGCATGTTGGGAGGCCAAGGAAAGAGGGTCACTTGAGCTCAGGAGTTCGAAGCCAGCCTGGGCAACATCTTACTAGATGCCATCATTTGAGCCCAGGAGATGGAGGCTGTTGTGAGCCAGGATTACACCATTGCACTCCAGCCCAGGTGACAGAGTGAGACCCTGTCTCAAAAACAAACAAAAACAAAAACAAACCCCACCTTCTCATCTTGGGGGCCTTCTCTCTCCACCAGCCTTATGGGTGGCTTAGTTTTCTGCAGCTGCTAAAAGTAATTCCAAGTGTGCTGAACACTGTGGCAGAGACTGCCAGCTACCCCAAAGGTTTCTGTGTCTCCTTTAGTGCAGAGACAGCCCCTACCTCCCCTGTATCTAGGTAAGACAACATGATTGAGTCTCACCAGTGGAATGTCAGTGAAACTAAATAACTTTGGGACAGAAGAGAAGCAGGTGGGTCTTCTTCACCATCTTTCCTCATCCACTGGCCAGGCATAAATTTCATCAAGGCCCTAGGAAAGAGCAGAGATACAACAGGGAAGGAGCTTGGGTCCCTGAGCCATTATGTAGAATGTCAACTGCCAAACCAACAGTTTGTTAATTGACAGGATTGTTATAGAAGTGAGAAATTAACTTATGTTGGGTGAAGCCACTGAAATTCAGGCTTGCATTACTTATTTACTTTGATAAACACAAAAACCAACAGGACAACCTAGCTGGAACCTCCCTGGGTCAGGTCCAGGTTCTCTTCTCGCGCCTCCTCCACCGCAATGAGCAGCTACACAGCCTTCACATAGTCTTGCATGCTTCCAGCCATGATAGCTGTGAACTTGTCCAGGATACACACACCTTCCCATGACAAGCAATAAGTTCAAGGTACACCCATCTGTGAAAAGAAATATCTCAGAGAGTTTACTATACCAGTCATAATCAACATTTAATGTCTACCCCTGAGGAAAATTAACCTGCTTGTAGATTTAGATAAATGTTCTATTTTGTTTTGCTTTTCATTCTTGCCCATTGATGTTTTTAAGAATCTTGCTATGCACTGAAGATCTGTGCCCCTCTAAAATGTGCACGTTGAATCCCTAACATGAGACGTGATGGTGTTTGGAGATGGGGCCTTTGGGAAGTGACTAGGTTTACATGAGGTCATGATAGTAAGGCCCCCATGGCAGGGTTAGTGCTCTTAGAAGCAGAGAAAGAGGCCAGAGAGGCTCTCTCTCTCCCTCTCTCTCTCTCTCTCTTGCTCTGTCTCTCTCTCTCTCTGCCATGTGGGGGCACAGCAAGAAGGCAGCCACCTGCAAATAAGGAAGCGGACCCTCACCAGGAACTGCATCTGCCCTCACCTTGATCGTGGACCTCTCAGCCTCCAGAACTGTTAGAAATAAATGTCCGTGGTTTAAGCCATCCAGTCTGCGGTATGTTGTTATATCTTGTTGTATTTTGTTACAGCAGCCCGAGCTGACTAAGGCAAATCTTGAGATAAAATCTTAGCAGAACTCTGCCTCTTTCTGCTTTTGGGGGAGATCTTCTCATCTTGGGGGCCTTCTCTCTCCACCAGCCTGATGAGTGGCTTAATTTTCTGCGGCTGCTAAAAGTAATTCCACAAACTTAGTGTTTTAAACAATACAAACTCATCATCTTACTGTTCTGGAGCTCAGAGTCTGACAAGAATCTCACTAGTCTCAAACCAAGGTGTCAGCAAGACTGTGGTCCTTCTGGAGAGTCTACGGGAGAATCCATTTCCTTGCCTTTTCCATCTTCTAGAGGATAGCTGCATTCCTTGGCTCATGGCCCTTCCTCCACCTTCAAGGCCAGCAGCACTGGGCCAGGTCTCTCTCAGTCTGCTGTCTCTCTGATTCTCTGCAGCCAGGACCCTTGTGATGGCATTGGCCCCAAATAGATAATCCAGGATCATCCCCTGTCCCAAGGTCCTTAATCTTAATCACATTTGCAAAGTCTCTTTTGTCATGTAAGGTAACATATTCACAGGCTAGGAGGATTAGGATGTGGCCATCTTTTGGATGTGTCTATTATTTTGCCCATCACAGTGAGTTCTGCGCCCTCACATATCTTCCCAAGCCAGTTTGTAAAACACTAAAAGAAAAGAAACCCCAAACCTCCTGCATCTGTCTCAAAAGCTGTTGCTTTGTTCTTGAATCACTATTTGTGCCTCAATGTTCCATAGAACCACTAGTCTTAGTTCAATGTTTGGGCAAATGAAAACAGAATCCATGTTCATCTAATTCCCTGCACAGTCCCTGGCATAGGCATAGAGAGAATCAGGCTGGGGCCCCATGAAGAGCAGCCTGGTGAAATAAAAGCAAATCCTGGTAACTGGGCTTTGGGTTGACTTTCAGGATCAAAACTGGGTTTTCTCCTTTGTATAAGATGGGGAGGCAAAAAGGATTTTCTGGGTGCCTCCAAAGCCTCCTTCAGTTTTCCCTTCCTCCAGAGTCTGTGATGTGCGTGTTTGCACTCCATTCTCATCTCAGTACTCTGTTCTGTCCGCTCTCTCTCCCACTAGTTGACAGCTGCCATGGAAATGCATTCTCAGGGTCCTGCCTCTGTCTTCCTTTTCTCATCTGTCATTTCTCAATTCTTTCTTAAACTTGCCAACTGCTGTAGATTTCATGACCATCCTCTGGATTCATTCCTTGCATTTTTGTTTTCAGAATTCCTCCTGGGACATAGACATTCACTCAATTCAGGTGCCTGGATCATCTGAGACATGATCCTTCTATAATTGTAATATGTCTGGGCTTGCGCTTGCTGTATGATTAATCAAGTTATGACCTCGGCAACACAGGCGTGTTCCAAACTTTTATAAGATGCCTGGGAGTTCCAACCCTATTTGGGAGAAGATATAAATAGGAATTGTTCATTTAAAAGTCCTCCCAGGTGTTGAAAAGCAATCACCCAGTAACACCAAGGTACAGTATTAATATTTTTTCCAGAGAGACTCTATTTCTACTTGCAGATTTGCAGATCTCATATTTTGCAAAGCTGGATGGAAGTCTTCATGCTCACATCAATCAACGCTCATCTTTCAAACAGCCTTCTGGTCCTGGATCAGTGGAAAATTAATTTCATAATAGAACCATGGCTTTCTTCTTGGGAATTTGAGATGTTTGTTCATTGCCAAGAGCACGGGGCTGTAAAAGATAGTCCTTCATGTAACAGATCCTACTTCATAAACATGAGATCAGGGTAATCCTTTAGAATTTGGGGAGACATTTCCAAAGTGCTGGGGCTAAGGGCCACCATGGTATCTCTTTCTTTGGGTGACTGCTTCAAGAAAGCCACAGCAATTCGGCAATGACTCACTCAGCCTTAGTGTCCGTATTTGACCCTTCCCCATCATCACCAGCTTCCCTTGTGAGATTCTTTCCTTCAATATTTACTGAGAGCCTACCATGTGCTCAAGACAATCAATGTCTTAGGCGTTTAGTCAACACATGCTCAGGCTTTTACCCTAAAATGTCTTGGTTTCTTTACTCCGACTTCCTGCCTGGACTCCTTGACTTGCAGCTTCAATTGCTCTGGTAAATTAAACCTCCTAGCTGCTACCTGCCACCAGAGCGATCTCTCCCGACCACTCGTGTGAGGCTCAGCACGGTGGCTCATACCTGTAATCCCAGCACTTTGGGAAGTTGAGGTGGGAGGACCACTTGAGGCCAGGAGTTTAAGACCAACCTGGACAACATGGTGAGGCCTTGTCTCTACAAAAAAAAAAAAAAATTGTTTAGCCAGGCAAGGTGGTGTGCACCTGTGGTCCCAGCTACTCATGAGGGTGAGGCAGAAGGACTGCTTGAGCCCAGGAGGTAGAGGCTGCAGTGAGCTGTGATTATGCCACCACACTCCAGCCTGAGCAACAGAGCAAGACTCTGTCTGAAAAACAAGCAAACAGACAAAAAGAAAATAAAAACACACACTCGTGATAAAATTAGTTTAAAAATCTGGTGTTTCCCCATAGCTGGCACCACCATCTGTGCCCCCGGCTAGATCCCTAGGCTAAAGCAGTAAGACCTACCATTCCTTCCTGTACCATGTTCTTTTACACTGGCCTGGCCTTTGCCCATGCTGTTTGCTCTACTTGAGATGCCTTTGCCCTCTTCTCTACCTTCTATATTCTGGTCATCCTTCAAGACTGAGTTCAAATGTCACTTCCTCTGCCCATGTGGAAAGAGCAATGTGCCATGAACCAGAAGCCCTAGCCTGAAGTCCAGCTCTGCCATTCACTGGATATGTGACACAAAACAAGTCACTCTTCCCATGTAGGCTAATTTCAAAGTTTATAGATTTGAAAATCTGGATGGGTTGATCTCATTCCTTCTTGGGATAGTGTCTATGTCTTTGGCTGTTTTCCAAGGCCCCTTGAGCCACATCCCCAAACTCTCCGTAAAGTTAAAAATACACACACTGACCCACAATCTCATTCCCGAAAAACTATACCTAAAATGAGAGTTCTGTGCATATAAGATTGTACGCACACATATACACGTGGAAACAAGGGGAGTGAGTGTTGATCAATGGCAGAATGGATGAACTCATGGTAGAAGCACAAAATATTATACAATCACTAAAAAGAGTGAGTTAGAACTATTACAAGCTGATTTGGAGGGATTGCTTGCTGGTGCATATTATTAATAAGGGAAAAGAAAACCTATACACTCACACACAGAGAAATGTGAAAAGTGTGACCATATTTTATCAAAAGAGTGAGCTTTGCAAGCCGTGCCTCACAGGTTTGCATAAACCACAGAAACATCCAGAAAGATGTGGAAGGATGCACACTGGATTCTTAGCACTGATGACCTGGGTGCAGGGGTGGATGAGGGTTGGGGACAGAGAGAGAAATAACCCAAAAATAAAATATTTTTAAATGACTGATTAAAAAAAGAAAAGCATATAATATCCATTAACATAAAATCATACTCCTGGGCATATTTATCTTCACTAAGACATGAATGAAAGACTGGCATCAAATAGGAATAGTGTTATCTCAGGGGAGAGGGAGTGAAGGCAATTTTCACTTTCTACCCTCATCCTTTACAGAACCGTTTGCCTTGATTTCAATGAATGCGCATGGTCTGATCAGAGGAGCAATCATGGCTGAAGCATAGGAGGCACTACTTCTGTAGTCTAGGTGCTTTCTGTATAGTGACTCATTTGGGCCTTGCAAGTAATATTTTATGACATAAGTAGTATTTTGGTGGGATTATATTTTTTACTGATGTATACTACATGTACATATTTTAGGGGTTCTGTGATATTTTGATACATTCAAATAATGTGTAAAGATCAAATTAGGGTAATTGGGATAGCCATCATCTTAAATATTTGTCTTTTCTTTATACTACGAACATACGAATTATTCTCTTCTAGCTGTTTTGTAATGTACAATAGATTATTGTTAACTGTGGTCACTCTACTGATCTGTCAAACACTAGGTCTTATTTCTTCTGACTATACCTTTGTACCCAAAATCAGCACTACTATTATGCCCAGTTTTAAAATGAGGAACTGGGACACAGAATGGGCCATTAACTTGCCCAAGTCATACAGCTTGTGTGTGGTAATGCCAGTCTTTTTTTTTTTTTAACTTCTTCCCTTCCCTCCCTCCCTCACTTCTTTCTTTCTTTCTCTTTCTTTCTTTCTCTTTCTTTCTTCTCTTTCTTTCTTTCTTTCTTCTTTCCTATCTCTCTCTTCCTTTCTTCCTTTCTTTTTTTGACTGTGTCTCACTCTGTTACCCAGGCTACGGTGCAGTGGTGCAATCTTGGCTCACTGTAACCTCCACCTTCCAGGCTCAAGCAATCCTCCCATCTCAGACTCCCAAGTAGCTGGAACTATAGGCGTGCACTGCCACGCCCAGCTAATTTTTTCTTTTCTTTTTTCTTTTTTTTTTTTTGCAGAGAGGGGGGTTTCATCATGTTGCCCAGGCTGGTCTTGAACTCCTGGGCTCAAGTGATCCACCCCTCTTGGCTTCCCAAAGTGTTGGGATTATAGGTGTGAGCCACCCCGCCCAGCAGGTAATAGTCTGGGTTCAGAGTCCAGTGTGGACTTAACCACAGAGAAAAACTGCCTCAGTAATTAGAAAAGGACACAAAGCCTTCTTCACACTGGGAAAGTGAATGCCCTCCCTTGTCAGGGCTTCCCCTGGCCTTGTGTCTTTCACGACCTGCCACTGCAGCCCACCTGCAGGACCCCTCCTTTGAACTGCTGGAGGGCAGCTTCCCAACTTCATCTTCCCATCCCACCCCTGGGCACGAGCTGGCTCCCAATGAAAGTGTACTGAAGTAGGATTGCTAATCTTTACCCTCTCTTTCCAACAAAACCATGAAACTGGGGAAAGAGTTTGAAACACAATACTTCTTGGTTTATGAGCTCATGTGCATACAGAGTAAAAAAAATGATTTCTAATATAAACCTCATTAAAGTTATTACTGGGTTTTAAATTGCATTGTAAGGACTGAATCTAATGACTAGAGAAAGCTATTAAGCCTTTATATAGAATGGAAGTTGTTATTTTTTAAAGGCACCTTCTATTTAATATACATCCCAAATTAGACCTGCCAGAGAAACTGACTGTTTTACAGTTATCATTTGTGCTGACTTCAAAGGAAAGCTGACTTAACTGCAGTTCCTGCTGGTGCAGGGGCCACGTTTCATACTGCAAACTTTTAGTTGTTCTCTTGAAAGTCATAATTAACATTAAAACCGGCCTAAAATTATCACAATTTATATGGTGGTGAATTCACAGGAAAACCCATGAGTAGCTTTACCACAAACAGAAGGTAGAACCGTATTTTGTATTAGTCATCGAATAATATGCCCATTGGAAAGACACGTGGGACAAACTGGAATTTATTGTGTGCTCATTATTTCACGAGTCACAGCAAACCCAACAGTCAGGTCAACCTGCAGGTCGAACTGCTTGGGAAGTTCTTTTAATATTGTGTCAGGACCTTCAGCAATGGCTGCTTCCTACTGCTCATTCTAATTAAAGGCATTAGCCAAAGCCTTTTTCCCCTTGATCAACAACGGTTAAGAAACTGCAATTGTGGTTTCTGGCTCACTTTTGTGTGTTTTCTCTGAAGTCTTAAGCACTCCTTGCATCTCCTGCTATTTTTATATTTTGGTTTAAGTAGGCGTTAGTTCCAGATCATCTCTTTTCTATACCTTTCCACTCTTTCAGTCTCAGGGCTTAAAATCCTTGTTATTTCCATGTCTCTTCCTACTCTACTGCTCCATATCATCCTTTCTTCATCACTTTCTCCTCCGTTCTGTTCTCATGGCCACACCCAAAGCCAGGCTCCTCTTCCCTCATCCCTGGATTACTGAGGCATCCTTGCAGTTCCTCTCACTGCTGTCCTTACTTCTCGGTTCATTTTCCGGAGACAAGCTCATCTCTCCTCCACCTGTTCAAGATTCTGCAGTGACTCTGTTGATCGCTTCACCAAGTCACACTTCCCTGTCCGCTTTAAGTCCCTGCATTCCCTGGCCTCCAACTGCCCAGCCAACCTTGCTAGCCTCTTCCTCCCTTTCTCTAGTCATCTCAGCTCCTCCTATTCCACGACCCCACTATTTCCATTCTGACCCCAAGGCCTTGAATTATTTAGTCTCCATTTACTTAGAACACTCTCCTGCTTGCCCTTTGCTTTTCCAACTCCCAGTCAACATGTTTTAGTAGAAGGAATCCTAAAGGAACTAGAAAACTCCCACCCAAGTTCCAGAACCACTACTTTACCAGTCATCTATTCCTATATGACAAATTATTCCAAAACCTAGTGGCTTAAAACAGGTCATTTTATTAAGTGTCATTATTTTGTGGATCAAGATTTGGGGTAAGGCTCAGCTAGGCAATTCTTCCACTTACCTGGGATTGACTAAGGTCAGCTGGTATATTAAGTGGGAGGCTGGTCTGGTCTGTGTGTCCAAAACAACTTCAACTCACATACCTGGTGCCTTGGAGGAAATGGCTGCAAGGCTGGACTCAGCTAGAATTGTCAATGAAAGGTCTACATGTAGCCTCTTCAGCCTGGTGAAATCCCATCACATTCACAAGTCCTGCCCACACGCAAGTGGAGGGAATTATGCAGGGCATGGACATCAAGGGGCAGGAATCTTGGGGCATCTTAGAATTCTGCCTACCACGGTCATCCAGTAAGATGTGGCATTGCTATGATGGGAAGCCTGATACTCTTACCACCAAGGTCTGAGTCCATAAACAACCTGGAATACCTACAAGATGAAGGAATAATTATGAAAGCACACTGCAGGCTTCTAAGAGGCTAAGAGAATGGGGGTTGGTATTACTATTTCTCATTCATCAGGGTTCAGCTTGAATCCTCTGCCCCTGCCATCTGTGCCATAAAGACCCTACTGACCTCTGGAGTTTAGCTCACCCGATCTCCACCTTCTTTGAGTTTCATTTCCCTTGGTTAATTACCTTCACACCATGTAGTTTACTTTTTTCTTCTGTTGGTTTTGTCTCCCCATATGCCTGCGCAGTAGGCTGAATAATGGTCCCCAAAGATATCATGCCCCAATTTCTAGGACCTGGAAATGTTACCTTATTAGAAAAAGTGGTCTTTGCAAATATGATCAAATTAAGAGTCTTGAGATGGGGAAAGTAACCTGGATTATTGAAGTGAGCCCTAATCGTAATCATAGTGCCCTTATCAGAGAGGTAGAGGAAGATTCGACGCACAAAAAAAAGAGGAAAGTGATGTGAAGATGGAACAGGGAGAGATTTGAAGATGCTGCCTTGAGGACTGGCATAATACAACTAGGAGCCAAGGATTGCTGCCAGCCACCAGAAGCTGGGAGAGGTAAGGAACTGATTTTTCCCTAGAGGCTCTGTGGGGAAGCACAGCTCTGCTGACACCTTGATTTCAGCCCAGTGATAGTGACTCTGGACTTCTGACTTCCAGAATTCTGAGAGAGTAAATTTCTGTTGTTTCAAGCCACCAAGTCTGTGGTGATTTGTTATAGCAGCTACAGGAAATGGAGATAGGCTGTAAGAGCCTTGAGAGAAGTCCTGGAATATTGTATGGTATTGAAAATATTCAACAAGACTTTGTAACCGCAGGAAAAAAAAAAGTGATCATGCTACAATGTTCTCTAAAAGGCAGGGTTAAAAATAAAAGTTGTTGGTATTATGATCACAGCTACATAAAAATACAGAGAAAATAAACTAGAAAGAAGAGAGGTATTACTAGAGCAGATTGTGTTTTCTCTTTCTATATCTCTTTTTCAAAAATTCATTGAACCATATTACTTTTATAGTGAGAAATTTTCGATTTTTTTTAAGAGAAAGTACAGTTGTTCCTCAGTATCCACGGGTGATTGGCTCCAGAACCTCTGCAGATACCAAAATCTAAGGATGCTCATGTCCCTTATATAAAATGGCATTGTATTGGCATAGAATCCACGTGCTCTTCTCCTATACTTTAAATCATCTCTAGGTTACTTAGAATACATAATAAAATGTAAATACTATGTAAACAGTTGCTAAACTGCATTGTTGAGAGAATAATGACAAGAAAAACAGTCTGTACATGTTGAGTACAGATGCAATTTTTTTCAAAAATTTTTGAGATGCAGTTGGTTGAATCATGGATGTGGAACCCATGGATACGAGAGCTGACTGTACCTTTGGTAGTTTTGTTAAGTGTTTCCCACTTCTTAGTGACTGTGTTGGGTAAAATCAAAGATCCTGGAGGCCTGGACTTTTAACTGTGCATAGCTAGTTAGACTGTGCCTGTCTTCTTCACTGCTGTTCCCTCTGTGCCTGGGACAGTGTATCCTAGCGCCTCAGTCCATGCATACTGGTGGATTGACAATGGGCAGTTGGACAAGTGGTCAGGGCTCAGAGTGCAGTTCCATCTTGCTGTGAACAACCAAGCTGAGCAGAAGAATGTCATGTACTGAACTGGCTTGTATACAGAAGGCATACAATGTTGGCTGGATTAAATTAAATGGCAGGTGCTATGGACTACTTTTGTTCTCCCCAAAATTTATATGTTGAAACCCAAACCACCACTGTAATAGTATCAGGAGATGGAGGCTTTGAGAGGTGATTAGGTCATGAGGGTAGAACCCCATGAATGGGATTAATTCTCATAAAAGAGACCCCAGAGAGCTCTCTTACCCTCTTTCGGCCATGTTGCACTCTGCAGCCAGGATGAGGGCTCTCACCAGAGCCCCACCATGCAGGCACCCCAATCTCAGACTCCCTGCCTCCAGGGCTGTGCAAAATAAGTTTCTGTCATTTGTAAGCCATCCAGTCTGTGGCACTTTGTTATAGAAGCCTGAACAGACTAAAACAGCAGGAAATTATCCCAGGCAGGTAGCGGGAATGGGTGTGAACCTGCTGCTGAGAGACAGTTGAGACACTGGCATAGAACTAATGCATATTGTCACCTATACTTTAAATCATCTCCAAATTACTTATCACCTAGATTAGAAAAGGCAAAGAAAGTAATTTTGCAGGGGTTGGGTTGTGGGGGACAAAGGGGTTCCTTCCCCGACACCTAAAATACATCCCAGCACTGGAGGAAAGTGCGCATGTGAAAATATAAACGTACCTCCTTCTCCTTCCTTCAGCTGTCTTTGAAAATCAAAGATTAGGTGCCTAAGGAGTGACTGAAGAGTAACTGAAGGACTGGATTAATGAAAGAATAAATGGCCAGCGCTCTGAGAGGAGCTTCATAAAACACACGGGGGTGATGGGCATGTCTCCCATTACATCCTTAACATTTACCACAATGCCTGGTACTTGGAAGACACTCTGCAAATATTTATTGAATAAATGAACCAAAGCCCAGGAAGTCCCTTGAGCGGTGATAGGGAGGAATTTACGCCTCAGTCCACTTCCCTGTGAGCCAGGGGAGCAGATGGCAGCTCATCTTGGGGGACCCAGAGGTACAAAGAAAGGCAGGGTGGGGAGGTACTGAAGGTAGCAGTGGAAGGCTGGCTCCCATGCTCCTCCCCAGCCTTCATTTCCTCAGGGCTGGGAGAGGAAAATGCTCACCTGAGAGCATCTGAACCCAGGGCTTCCAGGACCCAGTGATCCCAGGAAACCACTGAACCTTTCAGCTTCTTGGTATCCTCACTTGAGGAATGAAATGGGGGAATTAATAGTGACCTCCATTCCCAGCTATTACGGGGCTTAACTAAACAAGACTTGCAAAGGGCTTCAGACACTCAATTTCCAGTTCTGAGAAGGCGGGCTGATGTAGAGGGACAGGCTTACTGTGTGTGGTTGGTGGGGTTCACAGGGGTCCTCGCCAATGAGGAAAGCTCCCAACAGTACCTCAATTGCATGGCAGAGATGAGCAAGGGCCAGGCAGAGGACATCATAGACTGAAGCAAGGGAAGGACGGTGCAGTTGGGATGGACAGAGGGAGGCAAGGATCTTGTTTGGAGTGGTCCCCAAACAATCCTGACAATGGAGGAGAGGGAGGCAGGATGCATAGTCCAGGTTGCGGCTTTGTCTCCAACTCAGTCAGCAACCTTCACCCTCAGCTTTCCATCTGGGGGAAACAGAGGGGTTGAATCAGATAGGACCAGGGGCCCTTTCAGAGGTGTCCATTTACGCCATTGATGTCTTCCAAAAGTAAAGGGGGACAGTTCGAACCACAGCACATCCTAAACTGATAATCTCGTCTTTGATTGACTTCTTCGAGTTTTCCAGAACTTGGATTTGGAAATATGAATAATTTCAGAAGCAAACAGTTGCTTCGAACGAAGACTTGAAATTAACTACATAATTCGCTTCAAACTCGTTATGCTTTTTTAAAAACAGAACTAAAACCCAAGAGAATGGGAACAAATAGCTTTAACTCCCTCTTTTTGAATCATGAGCTTGAAAGGCACCTGGATGATGAAACTGTGGACGCTTTCACAGTCCCCTTTGGGTAATGACATGCAGTGGGCAGGACATAGCTTTGAAGCCGTGTGCATGGCCGGAGGAGCTCGCCCTGAACAGGCCAGCAAACTTCCTGCCCTGCCTTTCTTCACCTCTGAAAACTTGGACTACCAAGTGGATTAGGGCTAATATAGGTAAGTGACTAGCCCTGTAGTCATGGTAAATACTCAATCCAATAATATTATTATTTTAGTATTTCTATTAATAACAAAACAGTAGAAGCATGTGATTGTCACAATATTACAAATATAAGAAGTAGAAATTTCTCTTTTTTTGAGACGGAGTCTCGCTCTGTTGCCCAGGCTAGAGTGCAGTGGCATGATCTCGGCTCACTGCAACCTCCCCCTCCTGGGTTCAAGCAATTCTCCTGCCTCAGCTTCCCAAGTGGCTGTGACTACAGGCACACGCCACACACCCAGCTAATTTTTTGTATTTTAGTAGAGACGGGGTTTCACCATGTTGCCCAGGCTGGTTGTGAACTCCTGAGCTCAGGCAATCTGCCTGCCTCGGCCTCCCAAAGTGCTGGATTACAGGCATGAGCCACTGCACCCAGCCAGAAATTTCTACTGTAGGTACTTCTAAAACAAAAACAAAAACAAAAAAATAAGGCCTTATTATTTCACCCAATCTGGAGTGCAGTGGTGCAATCATAGCCCAATGCAGCCTCCAACTCCAGGGTTCAGGCAATCCTCCTGCCTCAGCCTCACAGGTAGCTGGGACCACAGGTGTGTGTCACCATGCCCAGCTAAAATTCTTTTAGAGACATGGTCTTACTATATTGCCCAGGCTGATTTTGAACTCTTGACCTCAAATGCTCCTCTCACCTAGGCTTCCCCAAGTGGTGGGATTTCAGGCGTGAGCCACCATGCTAAGATTATTGTAGATAACTTCTAATTCCCAACTCCTTTAGCTACCAAAAAGACAAAGGCATTAAATCAAAACAAAATCAAAACAAAAAATTTTAAAACCAGATTCACTCCTGGATATCGATTTAGGGTTCTAAGCACCCAAAGAGTACACATTCAAAAAATCATTTTCCCCCCAATTTCAGCAGAATTTAGCTCAAGGTATTGTAGCATCTTCAGAAAACTCACAGCAGCATGGAAAAGTGTATGGGCTGGCCAGTGCCTGTCACTTCCAGAATGCCAAAATCTGTAATACCATATCAGGATGTGCAAAAGAGGCCACATGCTTTTAGTTGTTATGAATGCATGCACACGTGTGTGTGAGTATGCATGTGTGTTTCTTTCAACCTCAGTTAACACACTATCAACAGAGCTGAATATCTTTTCATGTTACCTGGAGGTCACTTCTTCCTGCCAAGAAACTCAGAGTGGGTCATGAGGGGAAGGGCAATAAGAGCGCTCCTGATGGCAGGGAGAAACCGGAGCGGATACACAGCTCCACTCAGCTTCAGATTAGTCTAAATTAAGTAGTGTGGCCTATGGAGGGGTCTCAGCTTGGAAGGCAACCTGATAGTGAAGCTAGAATCTCAGTCTATCGATGTACTAAATTGAAGGCAATGAAAAGAATCCTCCCCAGACACAAAAGTACACTTGTTTCCAGATTAATGTATCCTGAATATAAGCTTTTCAGCCCCTGCTCTGAAGGAGTTAATGCGTGCTCGCTTCAGGGCAGAGGCACAGCCACAGTTGTATTATTTTTTGAAGTATTTGCTTGCAGAGGTGACCTGACCACTTGCTCATGAATACACTGAAGCACTATTCTTTCCTAACATCTCATGATGCCAATTCACAAGGACACTAAAGAGTTTGTTTAAAGTGGTGGCGACAGAGGGACAACCCAGAATGCCTGCTGGAGGGACATTACACGTTTCCCTCTGGCAGAATCGAAAGTCATCTTTAGACACCTGCCCCCACTGCTTTCCCCACCATTTCCTCCTTCCACTTGCTACGGAGCATCTCAATTACTTGCTGTTAAGCATCTTGGCCTTATCTTTGTGTAACCAATGCCTGTTTTTCTACTCAAAAATGACTAACAGGAATTCAGGGTATTGTGTTGAATTTTAATGGGTTATTTTGTTTCTCATATGCTGGTTTTCTAAAGGCCTCACAGTGGCTTCCTCTCTTCTCCTTCCTTAAAAATAAGATTGAGAATCCTCATCTCCGATGATGTTGAGAGTCAGCATCTTTCTAACAGCTAGAAAGCGTCAGTGGTATAAAACTGTGGAGGAAAAAAATCATAGGGGAACCAGTGATTTTATGTTCCTTGAAATTAAGATATGGAGTTTGCTTGAAGTTACAAAGCAAGCAAAGTTAGAGTGTGCAGGTGCCTAGCCTCTGATGTGTGCCTCTCATCACATGGTAGGCACTGTTAGATTGGCTTCTCAAGTACCAAGGTTAATTATTATGTACTTTTTACTAAAGCCATCTCTAAGCTTTTGAACCTGGTAGAGTACAGATGTAGCTTATGGAAACACATGAGCAAAGGGCTAGGACTTCCTCTTCTCTTCTCTTCTCTTCTCTTCTCTTCTCTTCTTTCTCTTCTCTTCTCTTCTCTCTTCTCCTCTTCTCTTCTCTCTTCTCCTCTCCTCTCCTCCCCTCCCCTCTTGTCTCCTCTCCTCTCTTCTCTTTCTTTCTTTCTTCTTTTTCTTTCCCTTTCTTTCTCCTCTTTCGCCCTTCCTTCTTTCCTTCCTTCCTTTTTCTCTTTCTTCTACCCTTCCTCATTTTCTTTCTCCCTTCTTTTCTTTTTTTCCTCTTTTTCTCTTGAGAAAGTAAATTTAGAATTTTGTCTTTTGATTTCAGTACTTTCCTAGATTTTATGTCATGAGAAAGATTCTGTATTCCATGGCCTTGGCTTAGGCTGAATTCATTGCAAATCATGTAGAAGTTCCCATGGACAACCACCCCCTTTGCCAAGGGCACCAGAAGGGGTTGTGCCCTGTACACCATACAGGTAGCACACCTTTCCTCTACACAGAATATGGACTCATTCCAAGTATAGACTGCTTTAATTCTTAAAGAAGCCCTGTTGTCCCTGGTTTTGACAGCAAGGGGCAGTAGAATTAACTCGCCTATATGCTTTGAAGTTTTATATAGTTGGGATATGCTGTACAATAATGGTTTTAAGTGGTGAGCCAATCACTTTTTGTATTCATTGCAAGCCATGTAGTTGTTTGTTGTTTTTGGTTTGGGTTTTGTGCTAGGTAAGCCATATTGTCATTTAATGCTGCACACCATTTTTGTTGCTCAAAATCTTGCTTGGATAATGGATATTTCAGACAAATATAAGTCTGTTTTGAAAAATACAGCTTTTATTTATTCAACAAATAATTATTAGGAATATTCAATTCCCAGGCCCTATTTATATTTCTTCCTCTTTCCCATGAAGTTGTATTAAGTTAGTTCCCATCACAAAAGTAATGACAGGGTTGCTTAGCCTGGGCTACAGTAATTGCCAGCATCCTTTCTCTGCCCCGATCCAAAAAACATTTCACACACCAGGCCAGCTACATGTTCCCAAGTTAAGAGTCAGATCAAATACATGTTCTGGTCAAAAACATTCAACAGATTCCATCTATTCTTAGGATTCCTGGATTTCACAGCCTTTGTAATACGGTCCCAAGCCACCTTTCTATCATCTCCCACCTCTTCCACTCTGAAATGGTACCCTTTGTCTTGCTTCAAACACACCTTGTACTTTCTATCTGCAGGTTTCTGCTTACTTTGTCCTTTCCACCAGAAGTCTCCTCTCCACTTCTAGCTTCTGTCTGCTGAAATCCTCCCCCTCATTCTTCAAATCCCACTGGTCCCTGGAGAATTTCTAATTCTCCTCCTTCCCTACTTTGCCGATATAATACTTCCTTGATCCTCCCCTTACGATATCCATTTATCCATTAAAGATGCCACCCTTACTAAATTATACAAAATTGTGCAAAAGGCAAAGTCAATGTCATCTTTGCAGCCCAACAATACTTTGCATTTGGTAGGCACTCTCTATTTGTTGGCATTGAACTAAAGGAACTGTTAGTGCCGTCTTTGATCCCAGACGCCAGACTCACAGATATTAACATAGAAAAGAACCCTAACCTAGTTTAATGGTAGATGCTCAAATTGAATCACAATCACCTGGGATTTTTTTTTTCAAAAGGCACCATCCCAAGTCTTCACTCTAGCCATCTAAAGTAGAACTTTATTTTTAAAATGAAGGTAGGTGGAGAATAAAGAGAAAAAGGTCATAGAGCTAACCAGTGACTGTGCCCAGATCATCATCTGTGTGATATAACAGAAAGAACGTGGGCTTTGATATCAGATAGACCTAGATTCAAATCCAAAATTATTCAACCTCTCTAAACCTTGGCTCCTTGACTTATAAATTGCAGATGCCATCTAGCTTAAGAGTTTTTATATGAAATAAGTGAGAGGATGCACGGAAATCACCTAGCATGTTAAACGGCACATTGTAGGAATTCTAATACATGCCAGTTCTTTCTCCCTCCCTCCCTCCTGAGTCCATACCCAAGATCTGACCACAATACCAGGCTGTAATACTTAACTGAATAAAGTCAATGTTCATTCATTCACCAAAATGAATTGGGAGCTTCTACAGCCCAAGCACTGTACTAAACCTCAGTATATCCCACTTAACCTCAAACATTTCCCCAGTGCATCTAAAGTTATTATATTTTAAAAAGGTATATCACTCTTTGGAAACTAATATCAGACTCAACATCTATTATACCATAAACTCCTTCACAAAGGGTCAGAATATCATCAGTTATTTCTAATGGTTGTCCTTGCTCTTGTTAATATATTTTAACTCCTCATGACATGAAGAAGTGGCCTTTAACATAGAAATAAGAACATGATGTAATTTCTAATATCCTAGGGAATAGGAATTTGTTTTTATTGATTCCCACTTAGCTTTTCACAAGCATCCCTCTTCTTTTCTTAGTCTGGTATTTAATAAAAGGTTTATAGGTTTCTGTTTTTCTTAGTTGGGAGGCCAGAATAAAACTAAAATTGCCATTTCCAGTAACCCAATATGGCATGTGTGAATAGGCTGCACACATATGACATTGTAATGTGTTTTATAATCAATGTCTATTTTCTTTCATTGCTCTACCTCCCTATTCAAAATTTAATCTATTTCCTTAGAATCTTGTTTTCATGAATACATTAATTTCAAGAATGTGTATTTTGCACTATGGTTGTAAGTAACTTGTAAAATCAATAAAATGGTTTTTGTTGACTGAACTGGCTATTGAGAACTGAGCATGGCTTCACATATAAGTCCAGCCCTGGGCACTACATTCAAAGTTGTCAGATGCTGTCATAATATAACTCTAAGTTAGAGAAGTAAAAATTCCTTGCAAAGAAAAATTGGGGAAAAAATGTGGTTTAGGCTGAGCTATCACTGCACATACTGAGAAATAAATAAGTGCACACGATTTGCTCTAATCCTTTGCTGCCTCTTTTTTTTAAAACACCAACTAGGCCAGGTGTCGTGGCTCATGGCTGTAATCACAGCACTTCGAGAGGCCTAGGCAGGGAGCTGCTTGAGGCCAGGAGTTTGAGACCAGTCTGGACAACAGAGTGAGACCCCATCTCTACAAAAAATTAAAAAAATTAGTAGGGTATGGTAGGACATTCCTTTAGTCTGTTATTCAGGGGGCTGACGTGGGAGGATCGTTGGAGCCTAGGAGGTTGATACTGCAGTGAGCTGTGATTACACCACTGCACTTCAGCCTGGGTGACAGAGTGAGATCCTGTTTCAGAAAAAACAACAAACAAAGAAACAAAACACCAACTAACACAGACAGCAATAATAATAATGTATATGTACAGCTCTGTATTTTTCAAATGCTTTTACGTTATTATTAACTCAATTGATTATTCCATCGTCCAACAAATATCTGAGCAGTTAACTGTGTTTCAGCCAATGTGCTACATGCTGAAGATTCAGTGGTGAAAAAAATGAAAAAGAAAATGGTTCTTGCCCCCATGGAGTCTAATAGGAGATGAAGAAACTAATAAAAATATCACATAAGCCCCATATAAGAATGACCAACTGATGTTTGACAAAGTTCGAAAGGAATTCAATGGAAGGATACTCTTTTCAACAAATGTTGCTGGAATAATTGAATGTTTATAGGCAAAAAATAACAAAAATTAAAAAATGAACCTCAGTCCAAACATTATACTTGATACTAAAATTAACTCAAAGTGGATTATAGATCTAAAGCTATACAACTTTTAGAAAAAAAATAGGAAAAAATCTTTGTGACCTAGGATTAGGTGAAATGTTCTTAGTCATGATATCAAAGGCACTATTCACAAAAAAATAGATAAATTGTAACTAACACAAATTAAGAACTTTTGCTCTGAAAACAACTCTCTTATAAAGATAAAAAGACAAACTTCAGACTAGAATGAAATATTTGCACATCACATATCTGACAAAGGGCTTGTATTCAAAATATATAAAGAATACTTTAAATTCAACAATAAGAAAACAAACAACCCAATTAGAAAACGGGCAAGACTTGAACAGATACTTCACCGAAGAGGATATATAGGCACAAAAGAACATGAAAAGATGTTCAACATCATTAGGCATTAAGAATATGCAAGTTATAATGAGATACCACCACACACCTATTAGAATTATTAAAATAAAAACACATGCTGGGCACAGTGGCTCACACCTGTAATCCAAGCACTTTGGGAGGCCAAGCCAGGAGGATTGCTTGAGCCCAGGCATTTGAGACCAGCCTGGGCAACATGATGAGACCTTGTCTCTATAAAAAAATTTAAAAACTAGCCAGATGTGGTAGTGCATGCTTGTAGTCCCAGTTACTTGGGAGGCCATGGTGGGAGGACTGCTGAGTCTGAGAGGTTGAGGTTGCAGTGAGCCAAGATCATGCCACTGCACTCCAGCCTGGACAACAGAATGAGACACTGTCTCAAAAATAAATGAATAATAAATAAATAAAAATTTTAAAAATAAAATTAAAAGCATGGATAAAACCAAGTGTTGATGAGGCTGTGGAGCAACGAGATTTCTCATCTATCACTGATGGGAATGAAAAGTGATATAGCCACACTGGAGAACAGTTTGGCAGTTTCTTATAAGCATACACTTACTATATAACTTAGCAATTGCACTCCTCAGTATATATTCAAGAGAAATGAAAATGGTGTGTTCCCACAAAAACCTGTAAATAAATCTTTATAGAAGTTCTATTTACTTATATAAACCCCAAATCCCTATTTACTTCTATAGCCCCAAACGAGAAACAACTGAAATGTCCTTCAACAAGTAAACAGATAAGCAAACAGTGATACAAACATCCCAAGGGGTGCAACTCAGCACTAGGAGAGAACAAATGACTGCTACATGCAAACAACTTGGATGGCTCTCAAAGGAATTATGCATGTAGAAAGCCATTGCCAAAGGGTTAAACATTTTATGATTCCATTTATATAACATTCCTTAATTTACAAAATTATAGTAATGAAGAACAGATCAGTAGTTGCCAGGGGTTAGGGCTGGGGAAAGGATGAAATTATTAAAAGGTAACATGAAGTCACTTCTCAATTGTGAAAGAAGAGTTTTGTATCCTGATTGCGGTGATAGTTACCAGAACCTAAAATTTTATGAAACTATACATACACAACATTCACGTAAAAAATGTGGAAATCCGGGTAAGGTTTTTACCTGAATCAATAGCACTGTGCCAATGTCAATTCCTAGTTTTGACCATGTACCATGGTTATGGACGATGTTACCATTGGAGGAAACTGGGAGTAGGGTATACAAGAATTCTCAGTACTCATGTTGCAATGTCATGTGGTCTTAACTATTTCAAAATAAAAACTTATATTAGAAACAGCACATAAGTGCATATAAAATTACAATTCTGTTAAGTGCTACAGGGAGAGCTACATGATGCTATGGAAGCCTCTGATACAGGGATTGACCTGGTGATGCAGGTCAGGGAAGGCTTGAAAACGAGCTGAGATCTAAGGAAAGGATAGAGGTTAATGAGGTGAAAAGGGCAGGGAGGTTGAATCCAATTCCCTTGACTTAGGAAGAGTTCAATAAGGTAGAAAAATAGTTCTTTCCATGAACCTCCAAAGCTGAAGAACACAACGGTGCAGATGAGCAGTGAATGCTTCATCTATGATGGGTAAAAAGAAGGGTTCAGGGACCTAGGAAACCCATCAGCTACTGGGCAAATTAGAAGGGTAGGGAGAAGGGAAGCAAGATAGCTAAGAGAGAGAGGGTGGGGTGAACCCCAACAAGTCAAGTCAGGAGCCCTCTAAAATCACTGCAGGGCTTATTGGGGTATGCTAACCTCTAAATTCCCAACCATGCCCCTCAACCATGGTGAGGGAATTCCCCATCCACAGGTGTTTCAGTCTAAATTCACTTTACCTGACAGGTACAGGGGAGCTGTGGGGAGCAGCCTGTAAGCTGCTGCTGACTCATTAGAGTGTTACGGAACAAAGAAGAGCAGAAGTCAGACACCTTCCCTCCTTCATATATATCCCTTCCCTTCTCACAGCCATTTCCCTGAGCCTAGCCATCCACCAGGGAGCTTCAGGAGCTGAATGAGATCCACGCTCTTGTTCTCCCATCCAGCAAGTTACACCACCTCTTTGGGCAACAGTCTTCCCCATCATAAAGCAAATCTAGACCAAATGACCTCACAGCTGACTCAATCCTTGGGTTTGTTAATTCTGGCTTCTGGCTTTTTGATATCTGCATTCAAATTGCTCTTTCATTTTTGTCTGCAGTCATCGGTATGAGTACCTAGAGAAAGACTGGGGGAAACAGTCATGACTACGTTACAAGCTTCTTTTTAAAGTCATCCACTTGTTGTCAGAGAGTTCAATGGTTATCTAGAAGCTAGGTACAAAGTACAGTCTGCATTTATGAATCCCTGGAAATAATCTTGTTAGGTCAAGTACAAAGAATTATTTTACTAGCTAAGTTCCAATGAAAAGGAGAAATTGGATGTACCATTATATAGACTTCCAAACTAAGAGAGAATTTAAATTTTCTCTTAACAGTGATTTGACTGAGCTAATATTTATACATTTAATAAAAGTTTCAACATTTTAGTTAAAATGCTATTTTTACAGTAGTCTTCTGCTCAGAGAGATTTAAATTATATTCATTAGTAGTGTCATGTTCAATGACTGAAGCCATAACATCAGAGTGAACCCAACTGACGGGCAGAAATATATTTGCTTAACAAAAAAAGAGCAAAAGAGACGAAGGCAGACACGAATAGGAAGGGTTTTGTTTTGTTTTGTTTTGTTTTGTTTTGTTTTTTAGGCTGACAGTTCTTCCCTCCAAGCAAATTATTACTTACCTATCCACCCAGCCTGATAAAATAATCACAAATATTTTGAATGCCTGCATTGAAAGATGGATTTAGAACATTCAGTGCTCACAGTGGCAGAATGGTTATGCATGGTTTCATTTGGACTTGCAGCCGACCAAAATATGGGTGTTTAAGCCTGTGGTGCAGGAGCAGGAGCAACTAATTGATCCCACTTAGGAGACAGACTGTGAATAATGGGCCATTATATTTTGATGGGACACACAATTGCCTTGAACTTGTCAGAAGTTCAGGTGTGGGGATCCAGCTACCTGGGGCAGTTGCTGGAATGTGATGGTTTGCGTGCTCCTGATCACGCTTCTGTCTGCTGCACCCCTTGTAGGGCCCGGCTCCATTTCACTGGAATAACTCACCTATTCGTGAACAATGAGGTTCAAATTGTACTTTTCCTTAACACAACATTAACTCTCAAAGAGCTGGAAATTCAGCACTCGATTTCATGAGCTTAGATTGCAAATCAGTCACTGAGAACACTATATGAGCAGTAATCCCATTAAATATATCATCTTGCAAATATCTAAATCCAGTTAATTAACTTGTATTGCAAAAGAGCTTGGAGATACAGTTTTCAGAGAGCAACCATACATTTTAGGGCCCTAATTATACTTAAAGTAAATTTCAGCCTCTACTTTTTATAAAAAATAGGTAGAAAACTGCCTTCTAAGGAAAAAATGGATTGATGGAGGGCTACGTTTATGAGATTTAAACAGAAAAGATATTTAAACATTTCAAAAATTAACTGCTTTCTTGCATAAACTTTTTACTTGCATTGTTGGGAGATTTTTTAATAAAAGGATTAAACAAAGTCTGCTATTTTAATTAAAATTCATAGCAATACAATGTCGTCTTTGCAATGGTTGTAGAAATTAACTAGCTCATGAATTTAGCCATCCTTCAGAGTTCATAATAATTTGACTTTGGCATGATATCCAAACCCACATGATATATAGATTTTAAAATAATCACAGCAAGGATTTAAAAATAAAAATAATAATTTCACCTAGTGAAAATCCCATTACTGAGTTAGACATATATGACAACAATGGCTTCATAACTTCTCAGTGATCAATAATTGCCTGGGATGCATACACAGCTCTGTGTAGCCACATGTGTGTATGTTGCATGAAATTTGCATAAATTGAGTGCTTTGCATAAAATTTGCAGAAAACTCTGTAGGTGTACATTTATGTGTGTCTTTCTGTCTTCTGATACCACTCACTCACTTCATGCTTGTTTTGAACTAGCCTCATACCACCCACCAAAAAAGTGGATCTTCAGTGGTATTTGTCAGTAAAATAAACCCTCTTAATATATGCTTTGCATTATGTTTCATGAAAAATCCACACCCTTTAAGTGCGAAATTCAAGACTGACTTATTTTGAAATAGTTTAAATTGTGGTTTCTCTAGAATATTGTTCAATGCAGACATAAAAAAAAAACTAGCAATAAAGTATATGAATACCTTCAATATAAATAGTGCTTTTCTTCCAGATAGTTCAAATTTTCATCCTATGTGTAAATCCATTCATATGTATGAAGAATATATACAATAAAATCTTTTAAAATCTCAATGCCAATTGAAGACTGTGGCAGATAAAGTTTTTAAAAGACGTCAACAGGACTGGATTTATTCATGCTAAAATCCATGACCCCATTTGGGGCTTCATGATTCACTGTTCTGAAGAATAAAGTTTCAAAAACATTCAGATTCTTTCTAACAATATCATTCTCTCTATCCAAATGTCACCAACACTGAATATACCATTTTTATTAGGAAACTGTCTTATTGGATACTTATACCAAAACTGTTTTGAGGAACTTATTGTAATCATTAATACACTAGAAAAATAAACAATTTAGTTGATCACACAGCCTTTTTTAGGGACTCTGCAACTGTTATCTACAGAAACTGACAAGCATCTAACTCCAGAAAAAGGAAATCAATAAATGAAGTTTCTCGTTATATAGCACAGGCAGGTACTTGGGGTAGGTTGGTAATTTCAGGAAAATGTGGGTTTGTCTCAAGAAAACTTTTGGAGACGACCTCTTCACACCCATCTCCTAAGTGTTTGCTATTAACTGTCCAAGTGCTATTTAGCATTGTATGTGAATCATCTCATGTTTTCCTTCTAACAGTTCTGTGAGGCAATATCTATTATTTACTCCATTTTACAGATGAAGAATTCTAGGCTTAAAAACCTGTAATCTACTCAAAGCCTAAGACCTAGCAAGTTATGAGGTGGAAATTCAAATGGAAGCCCATCAAACTCCAAAACTCATACTTTGAACTGATAAGCTACACCCTCCATGAACAGAATGTCCTTTACCCTTAATTTTGTGGTACCCAATTTTGATTTTATAAACTCACATTAGAATTAGGAATACAAGGGTGTGGTTGGTTGGTCATTTGTTACCCAATGGCGTGGAGGTGGTTAGAATGATACATCTCATAGGAAACAGCGTGTCCATTGGCTGAGCTTGAGCAGAACTTTGGACATGCAAGCTTGGAAATGCCACTATAGCAAATGGTGGGTGCACGAGGAGTTCCTTACTGGTAAGTTTCCCCATGGAGGCCCATACATTGCTTGTTTTGATATCTTTTATGTGCAATGTGGGAAGCACGGTGCAAAGCGAATTTAAAACTCTTCGGTTCATTTTCAGGGCTGAAGTTGTGTCTAGTGAAAGGGTTAAACGCCTCCCAGGCCTCCCTGCTTCCACTCTCTCCCGGATCATGTTGTCTAAAAGCAGGGCTCCCTGCACCACAGCAAACCGAAGAGGTACCCTAATGACAGTATAATTAGAAGTATCATTGTGGTAATGATTCTTTTCATGTGGAGCACAGGCTGCACAGACAAGGGCTCTTCATTCAGCTAATTCCACCTGCCTATCTTTTTTGCCTCTCCCCAGCCTTTTCCCCTAGGTCAGTAGCGCAGGGTTAATACCAGGTGTTTGACAAGTCCTCAGACTTGGGGCTCATCAAACTAATTAAAGAGAAACACATCCAAATTCTAGTGAATTATTTTACTTTAAAAAATGCTTCCCATTCATCTGGCTTGGTGAGTTTGATTAACGAAGACGACAAAGGAGCTCTTGTTCCTGCAACCCACAACCACTTGGTTCGGGTTCAGTGGGCCCAGGGAGAGGCATCCATGCCTTAATCTGGTCTTTCTTTCCTACTTAAAAATCCAAAGGGTAGAGAGGTTTCTGATTTTATCAGACCCGCCAAGGCAGGAAAGGAAAGACAAAAAACATCTTGATGCACTAACTTAGCATAGCCAGAATTTATTTGTTTAACTTAAACAACCCTTAGAGGACTTCCCTTGTTTATTTGCCACACATAGGGTAATCTAAGACATTAGGAAAGCACTAGATTTGTCAATATATTTTAATATCCCTAAAACTAATAAACTTCTGAAGCATGTCCTTCAGAGGTTTATTCACAGCGCCTATCACTCAGTGCTTGCTCAGACTTTCCTATGGTGTTACCAACTCTCTGAGCATAGACTCATTGGTGATATACACAATGACCGAGAACATTCAGGGTCTAAATTTGGGAAAGAAAAATGAAGTTTTTGATTCTTTTTTTTTTTTGAGATAGAGTTTTGCTCTTGTTGCCCAGGTTGGAGTGCAATGGCGTGATCTCGGCTCACCGCAACCTCTGCCTCCCAGGTTCAAGCAATTCTCCTGCCTCAGCCTCCTGAGTAGCTGGGATTACAGGCATGCACCACCATGCCAGGCTAATTTTGTATTTTTAGTAGAGATAGGGTTACTCCATGTTGGTCAGGCTGGTCTCTGACTCCCGACCTCAGGTGATCCGCCCACCTCAGCCAGTTTTTGATTCTTAATGGGAGTAATTTTTTTAATCAAAGGATTTTTAATTCTTATAGATAATTAGGCATCAAAAGTACATCTTGAATGGAGTTGTTTGCTGCATTAGCAAGATATGTCTGCATATTAACTAAGTAAAGCATTTGAAGATAGATTTGAGCATTTAGATTAATTTTAGATTAAAATGCATATGCTTCTGCCAAGTTAAAAACAAAATCCAACAGAAAACCATAGTAATAAATCTAATATATTAAATAAAGCATAGATATTTAATATGCTGCTTTTAGTAACATTAACCAAATTCATCATGAGATTAGGGCTTTAAAACCCATAAGCCATAAATACCCTCCCCAAGTCCCCAAACCCTAAAATGCCAAATTATCCAATCCAATATATACCCCTTTGGTACTGAGACATTAAATGACATTTTAGTATTATCTTTAAAATAATTATTCAGGCACTTGAACATCATTTTTAATTCCATCATACATTTGAACCTACAATTTAAAAGACAGACATTTTCTTTCAACAAGTTTCTCTTAAAATTTTGAGTTTATTTTTGTGAACTTAAATTTATGGTGATTAAAACTGTTTAATGAAAAACATCCTTTTTTGAAGCACACATCCAGTCTTGTCAATACTGTCTCACCAATTTTGACTAACAATAAAAATTATTTTGTCTGAGAAATGAATTCATACTTGTGAAGTTCAATAATTTCCAAGTTTAAAGTTTACAGTTTCCAAGTTTTAAGTTTAAGCACTAAGTCCATATGCAGATGACTCTCTTTTTTATCCAAAAAGAAGAAAAACTCAATAAATAGATGGTAGTAAAATGGGTTCACTATGGGCAATGTTTCCTATGAGGCTTTGGGAAATGTTAATTCTGCAGGATATTAATAAGTATTATTAAAAGATTAAAAACAATTATAAAAATTGTTTTGCTTTAACCCATTATTAGAAATATTTTCAAATATACAGAAAAGTTAAAAGGGTAAATAGCTTAAAAAAATAAAACCTGGTAAACAAAGTTAAGCTGGTTTCTTCACAACAGGACTTGTCAGGGCCTTTAATACACCAATGTACACGGGCCGTTTCTAAGAGGAGAACAGGAGATACATCGTGTTCTAAATCAATTTCTGGCATCCTGAACATTTAGTGTCTCCTCTAATGTACTTGAGAAATGCTGATTTACAGCAAACCCAGAGGTTCTGTCATTTTCATTTAAAACTCTACCCCCAAAAGCAAACAGCCTGGTGCCAAACAAATTTATAAGAAGAAAGATGCTTTAAAAAATCGTGGTTTGGAAAATTCATCAGCAATTTGAAAGATTCACAGTGTAAAGTTTACAAAAGAATTTGGAGGCAGGTTATCTTGCAGTTGATTTAAATATGCTACCTTGTTCTAAATTGCTAACCTCTCCTTTCTCAAATGGACTCATGCTCTAAAAACCACGCAAGGATTTGAAACTGGCAAGAAAATAATCCAAATGAATAAAGGTCTTGTTTCTCTTTAATCCTACCATTACCTTATGAAGACTTTTTCAAAAAAAGTGAAATGTGGCAGTGAGTTTTTTTTTCAATTTAATGTGAACATTGAAGGTAGAATTGTTGATGGTTAAGTTAGCCAGAGGTTTTAGCAAAAATTATTTTGAAATTCTCATTTAATTCTTGCTCAACAGTAAGAATCCAATCAATGCAAAATGTCAAGTCCAGTGTTGTTGAATTTCCCTGCTTCTTTTTTAATGTTAAGAATTGGATTTTGGAATGCATGGGTTTTCACATGTTAATGTTGAAATTGAATTCAGTTGTGAGCACTTTGTAAGACAATAAGAAAAGTATTATCAAAAGGCAGTTGTTAACCTTTTTGAAAATTTTTAGTATTGTTTTGTTTCACTTCTTGCTATAATCCTAACAAGCACAAACTCATCTCCGTTAACCCGCCTCTTAAAGAAATTACAAATATCTAAAAAAAAAACAAAGCTTATCCTTCACTCTTGTTTTCATACCAAAATAGTTCATTATTTTTTTTCCAGAATCTTCTTTTACCACCCTAGGGAACAAAATCCCAACTATGGATTCAAAATGACAGATTTTGTGGGTTTTACTTTTCAGAGATGATGTCATTTGTGGGGAATTGTTGGGTAAACCATACACTCTTTTCAGAAACCTGCAATTACCTCTCTGAATAAAGAGATCAATGTCATGTTTCTAGAAATAATGGCTAATGATATGTCTCTCAAAAGGAAGTGGCGTTATTAATTACCTCACTGTGAACACACAGTTTATAGACAGCTCAGAGGGCCACTCGCCCAATTAAGTATAATGACTAAAGCTACAGTTAGTCCATCTGTACAGCCTTCTAGATTAACAAGCCTGCAGCTTTACAAGAGTTGTAAGGCTGATATGCACAGAGAGGAGAGCCCAGAGGCAATACCTGGACTGCCTTGGAGAGTTGGTATTATTGCACAGCAGCGGGGAGCCCACACCCCTTATTTTTAATCACTCAGCTTTGTTTGGATGTGAGCTACGTTTGTATTGATCGCCCCGCCCCAATTTCCATGCCAAAGTGCATTAATTATATTATATATTTAAGTATATATTTGTATATTAAATATATGTTTAAATGTGTATGAATATATAAAATTGTAACATTATGTTTATATACTTATATATAAACTATGTAAGTATAAATATATAAAATGTTAAATATTATATTTATATACTTATAAACTATGTAAGTATAAATAATATATAATTTATATGTAATTATATCAAACATACATATATAATAGATGTAATTTTATCATACATTTATAAATATATTATATAGATAATTATATAACTATACATTTATGTACTTATATAAAATATTGCACAAAAATATATTAATACTCATTAACATATGAAGGTGACAAGAACAGCACATCATAACCCAAGGGGGTCAAGGTTAAAAGAACTGACCTCTGTCAAGAATAAAGACCTGGAAACTTTTAAATGATATATACCTATATATGTGTGTGTATAGGCATCTTTATTATTATTCAATGACCTCATTCTTTCAGTTAGTAATATAGGCTGATTATAAAGCCCCTGCACATAAATCCACATTTTAAAATGAACTTAATTCTTCTAAAGGATATACTGCTCCTTTCTACCCCACCATCAATATAATTTATCATAATGGTCCTCGTCTGTTTGCTTCTACGTTTTTTCCTAATTGGCTCCAGGGGCTGCGTATTGAGCTCTGGGGAATGACAAGGGATCCTTAGGGATAGGTTGGTAGGTACCAAAAGGGAGAGGACACCTGGGACCCAGGACCTGGGCCTGACCCTCAGGCTTCCAATGACCTAGGCAAGCACCAGGATTACCTCTGACAGGGGCTGTGGCTGGACCCTGGGGACACGTCTTGGGCTGTCAGAGAACTGAGAGCTCCTCAGCTGCCCTTGGCCATCCTGCTTAGTGATTTATGACTTCCACAGGAACCAGCCCCTCCCCACCCCAACCTGGAGATAATCCCACCTCACCCCCATGGTTTGGGTGGATTTTTTAAGTGTCTGAAGTCCTGCTATGATAAGCAGGGGCCAGCCTGACACCAGAGCACACACAGAATGGCCCGCGCTGTGTCCTCACCAGCAGAGAGCGACACCTGCCCCGCCAGCTGTTGCTTCACTTCGGGTCATTCAGAAGGTCGGAAAACATGCTGATTCACCCAAACAGGTGACTGTGCAGAGCTCTGGACACTCTTGGCAATTTCCAACTTGTTCTTCAGTTTTGGGGTCCAAAGGATAATTGCAGCCTTCAGCTAATTACAGCTGGACCCCTGAGCCTGCCAGAGTTGTTTTTGGTTTTGTTTTGGTTTGGTTAAGCACAGTCACCCATTTCCATGTGTTTCTTCCTCCATTTGTTCACAAATACTTATGAAGCAACAACCAGGTCCCAGGCATTACTACCTATGAGAAGAAATGATAAGGCCAGATTGGAATCTCACCTTCACCACCTACTGACAGTGACCTTGAACAAACGACTCAATCTCTATGAGCCTCAATTTGCCCAGTGGGCAAAATGGGGTCAATATTCTCTAATGTCAAAGGGTAGCTGTGATGATTACATGAAATAAAATACTAGATGTAAAGTGCCTGACAATTTGCCTAATACAGTGGAGGTCCTCAGTAAATGTGTGTTCCCTTCCTTCTGCTCCCAGAAATTGGTCAAAGTATTGTGCCTGTTTGTCACTAAGTAAAGAGATACCACATCCCACAACTCAGGGAATGCCTGTTTGTCACTAAGGATGAAGATGTCACACTGCACAACTCAGGAAATGCCGGACCTTCCATAGCTCCCACCTGGGCCAAAAGTAACTCTTCCTTTAAAGGTAGGTAGGCAGCAAAGGTTGCAGAGGAGGAACTAGGGATATTGTGTGTCTGTGTGTCAACTGTGTTGTTCCCCTCAACTTCTTGTCATGAAACTATCCCTTACTGCTTTATAAATGCCCAAGCTTCCATTACAGAATACGGATTTAAATTATCTGTTACATTTGAACATGCATAGAATGAACATAACCCAAATTCCTTTCCTAGAGAAACATTTGCATGTGTGGACCAGGAGACATGGGCAAAATGTTCACATGCAGCAAGCATTGCTTCTGGAGCCAAAACGAGAAACAGCTGAAATCCTAAGGGCAGTATAATTGATAAGTTGTGGTATAGTTCTTCAAAGGAGTACTATACAGCAATGAAAAGTAATGACACGTATCCATATATGCAAATCTTAGAAACATAAAATTGAGTAAATAAAAGCTTGTCACAGAGTAATACAGAGGGTATGGCTTCATTTATATACAGGTCAAAACAAGTGAAATAATGCATAGTCCCACTGCTTCAATTGACTAGCCTAAGAAATGCATATATGTATATTTTAGGGAATGTATACATTAGTGGTTAAATTGTAAGAAAAGTAAAGGGATGCCAGTCCCAACATTCAGGGTAGTGATTGTCTCTGAAGGAAGAAGAAGGGCACAGGAGGTGAGGAGGAGGGAGAGTTTTATATGAATTGGTAACATACATTCTTGAGCTGGGTGGTGAGTTCACAGGTGTTAATTTCGTAATTATTGTTTAATCTGTATACGTATTATATATATCCATGTGTATGCTATGTTTTATGATAAAATATTTTAATGTTCCCCATTATATGTGATTCTTGGGAACCCAGAGTTTGTTAGGTGAACAAACACGTACATAAAGACATACAATAATGTTTATTACAGCATAATTTGCTGAATTAAAAAAGGAAGCAACCAAAATATTACAGTTTAAAAATGGTTAAAAATTTATGGTGCAATAATTTCTTATAAAGAGTCCTTGGCTACCAGTTTTAAGAATAGGAGGCTAGAAAACTAATGAATCTCTCAGCTTTCAAAACTCAGGGGACAAACTGGACTAGAAATTAAGAAGGAGGATTCCTCTTGCTGATTGGGCTATTTATCGGTCAGAAATATTAATTTAAATGTGAGTTCTCTTTCCATCTCTAGCCACATGAGCACAAAGCAAGTAACACTATGCAAATGTTTTCTGCAAATGAGTTATTGCTGGCAGAGACTTTGACAAGGCTTTCTTTCTTGAATAACTTACATAAGCAAAATAACTAGACTTTGAATCAAAAGTCTTAAGCAAGAAATATGGCGGCTGCCTCTCCCACCAGGATGGAGGTTGATGGGAGTGCCGGAAGCCCTAGGCAAGAAATCAGATCAGGCAACAGCACTGTACTAGGGTTCTCCTTCCTGTTCTTCCACCCAAAGCACCTTCCCTGGGCACTAGAAGGTCAAGTAGAACACCACATGAGCCTTGGTACGCTCACAGCTACCTGGCCTTCAAGTGTTCATCAAGGTTAAGATGGGAACCCAGGCTGCACAGGCATTCTGCACTTGGACTCCCTTTGGGTCAGGCATCTTTACATCACTGAACAATGACAGCCAAGCCTTTCTTCCAACTGCCCAGCTCACCTTTGCATTTCCCCCTCCCCCTGCAGATTGGCAGAGGACCCTAGGATAACCTGGTCTGGCAGCCACCTGCTGGCCAACAGGTCTAAGATGAACAATCCTCCACAGTCTCCATCACTCTCTTTCTGAGATCTAAGGATGGAACAGGCTCTTCTGGGTGGTTTGAACCATCTCTGGCTCACAGAACATCAAGTCCAGCCTCCAGCCACAGCAACTGTGAGCAGCCTGCCCATGTTTTGTATGGGAGTGCAGCAAGGCAAGGCTCCCCGAGAGCATCCTACTGTAGAAAACACGATACTGAGTCATCCCAGATCCAAGCATCCAAGCATTCACTTACTCATTCACTCAGCAAATACTCAGTGAGACCCTACTGTGTGCCAAGCACTGCTCTGGTATATGCTGGTTGCTGATATACAAGGTGAATGAGACTAGTACAGTCCCTGGGAAGATGAGCAAGCCAGTAGATAAAAATTACACTGTCTGTGGCCAAGAGCTTGGAAAGAAACAAACAGGAAGCTGAAATAGTGAACAATCAAATTGGGGAACAACATACTTTAAGTAGGGGGCTGGAGAGACGGCTCCACAGTGCCCTGTAAGTTAGGAAGGATAAAAACAAGCAAGCATGGAGAAGAAAAAGAGGAGAAGGTCTTCCCAGAATTAGAAAGAGAAGATCAAATGCCCGGAGACGGAAATGTATGTGCATAAAGTATCTGGATAAACTGAGCCAAGCCTATTGAGGTGGAGAGGAGTGGGCAAGGCCATGCAGTCCCCCTTCCACAGAGCACAGATCCGCTAGCCCAGCATGTGAGTCTAAAGACTACGTCAAGGCCAGGCACAGTGGCTCACACTTATAATCTCCACACTTTGGGAGGCGGAGGTGGCAGGATCACTTGAGCCCAGGAATTCGAGACCAGCCTGGGCAATAAAGCGAGACCCCATTTCTACCCCCCCAAATTTTTTTTTAATTAGCTGGACATGGTGGCATGTGCCTGTGGCCCCAGCTACTTGGGAGGCTGAGGTAGGAGGATTTCCTAAGCCCAGGAGGTCGAGGCTGCAGTGAGCCATGATCATGCCACTCACTCCAGCCTGGATGACAGAGTGAGACCCTGTCTCTAAAAAAAAAAAAAGTAAAATAAAATAAAGACCATGATAGCCCGTCTTCTCCTGTTCTTGCCAAATGACATGGGCTCACATCAAAGGACCAGTTCTCTGGTCAGCCTTACAACAGACACACTGGCCAGTCCAGTCCAGGCTCTGCTGCAGGCCCTGGGACTTGCTGATTCCCATTTTGATGAAATTAGCCTCCTTCAGGGCCCTGGTAGTATACTGTCAGTCCAAGGATACCCTATTTCTGTCCAGAAATGTTATTTGGAGAGTAGGTGTTCAGGGAAAGCAGTTAGATTGGCCAGTCCCAAAGGTCAGGAGTCCCTCAAGTCCCTACTTACTCATAATAAATTCCTGCTATGGAAACTGAGAAGTAAGAAAGCATGCAGTCATCTCAGGCCATCCAGAAGGCCTTGCTTTGCGGAAAACTCGGTGCGGGCCCAGTCCATCCATCTGGCCAGCTGGAGATTAGATAATTCCAAGAATATCAAGCTGTGAACAGAGGGAAATGAAGGGATCTGTCTGGCTCACAGTGCAGATGGAGAAAGTAATGCTTTTCCAATCAGACTCAGACCCTTCTGCTCTCTGGTTCTGTGGCTAAAATCCAGCGGTCAACTATGGATGAAAGGGCATGTCAGCCTAGAAGTTCTTGATGAGGAGAAGCTAACAAATGCTAACAGCAGCTTCAATTTCTATTATATTTCATATATATATATATATATATGTTTAAAATCATACCATAAAATAAAACATAGCAGAAACTTTTAAACCACCTGTAATCTCACAACCCCAACATATTTTCTTCTGTATACAGTTACTTCTAGCCTTTGCCCTGAAACTTCTCTACATACTTGTAGTCATGTCTGCACATACTTGTGTTTTTAAATTTTATATTATATCATAAACACTTTTCCATATTCTTCCCAGCCTTTATAGTTAACATTTTAATAACGGCATTATTATACTACCACGTAACTGTACTATAATTTATCTACGCAATACTTTTCTTTTGAACATTTATATGACTTTAGTATTTTACTATGATGGACAATGAGGCAATTGATATTTTTATGTATATAACTTTTTCCCTTCACATATTGTTGGAAATTTGATATTATTAAATTTTTAATACATTTGTTACCATCTCTCTCCTTTTCAACTGCCCATTACTTCTTTTCTTTGTTTTTTTTTCTTACGGCTCCAGCTCAAAGGACCATTACTTTTCTTAGAGTCACTTCTAAATGCAAGTGATTTAGTGTGAAGCTGCTTCCTGGTGAAACATCATCTCCCATGATGACCTGCGGTGCTAAATATACAGATGGTACTTCAGCAAATTTCCCATGCAGGCTCATCTGAGATGTGCTTTTGCCTTGTGCAATAGAATTTGGAGTGAAGGTCTTCTGAAGTCACAGTTCTTGCAACAACCTTTCTCTCTTATATCTAGCTTCTCTCTTTAGGCAGCTTCATAGAATGAAAACGTAACCCTCCCTTGGGAGAGAGAGAATAGGAAGGGGCTTGTCCTTAGACAACAACAGCCTGTCACCTGGAAAGGAGCTCTGACCTGGAGAAGCGCAGTGTGACATGCAAGTTGAAGTCACTCCAGGAAGCATGTTGTGGCCTATGGTTCTGCATACCCTGGTGTGTTAGTCTGATCCAGCTGCTATAGCAAGATACCATAGACTGGTGGCTTATCAACAACAGAAATTCATTTCTTACAGTCCAAGATCAAGTCCAAGTCCAAGATCAAGATGCCAGCAGATTGATGTCTGGTGAGGGCCTACTTTCTGGCTCACAGACAGCAACTTCTTGCTATGTCCTCCCATGGTGGAAGGGGCAAGTGAGCTTTTGGAGGGTCTCTTTCATGAGGGCATTCATCCCATCATGAGCTAATCACTTCCCAAAGGCACCACCTCCTAACTCCCCCATCTTGGGGATTAGGATTTCAATATATGAATTGGGGGTCGGGAGGGAATGCAAACATTCAGACCACAGCACCTGGGACAGGCTGCACTCACTTTTTCTTAATCTGCTGAGGTGGAGGCAGTCACCCCTATGCAGGCTCAGATAATGATACGCAAACTTTATGACTTTTAAATGCACATTTAAGGAACTCTTAACATTTGCAAACAAAGACACTGAGAACAGAAGTGTTCTCTTAATGGGGGCTTAGAGAATTTTTCTTGCAGATTTTTATTTTCTTTTGTAGGAAAGTTTTAAAATAGAGATAGGGAGGAGGTTTGGGGGGCAGAAAGCACCATTATCAAAAGTTTCACCTTTGACAAGTCTGTCAAGATTATCTAGTACTATTTCTCGCTCTCCTAAGCAGAGCGGGTACAAAGTTACAGCTGTGGCAACTTTGATAAATCTAAAGAATGACATTTCTGCGAATGACTTTTCTCAATCTAGCCATAACCATCAATGAAGAATTCATGTTACCATAAAATAAAAAATGCCAAGGAATTCACTTCTTTACTGTCAAATTGAGATTTGATGGAAGAAACAGCCAGGCAATTAATTATATTTAGAAACCATGCATCTTGACTTTGAAGTTAAATGCATTTCCCTGTGGCTTTATATTGGGAACAGCTTTTATTAAATTCAATTACTTTTCCCTCTGGTCTGCTCCATAAAGGTGCACTCATAGAGGAGGATGGCTCTTAGCAGAAATATTTCCACTGGAAAAGATGGTGATCAAGTGGGTTCAGTCACTAAAAAGAGTTGGTCCTTTATAAGCAAAATGCCAGATGAGAAGGTGTGTTTCTGGTGTCTTCAAGTTTCACCACTTTCTCATCAGCCAGTAAAACAAATAAAGAAGAAGTAAAAATAGGAGAAGGGTCTCTTTATTTTCCATTTTGCCTTCTTCTTGCCTGTATCCCTACCTAAGACCCTTCCTGTTTCCCAGAGGGGTCATCTCAACTCATCTACAGCCCCTTGGACCATGTGATTACTCTCAAGATGCTCCCAGAGTTATCACTTGTTGGCATTGGAGAAAGACCTCCACAAATGGCCTGGAAAGATAATTGGAATGAAAGCATTAATTCTAGATCCATCTCTGTCTCTAGCCATATGAGACTTGATCATTTCTGCTTCATGAACCTCATTTTCTTCATCTGACCAGCAGGCAGGCATAACAACTCTTGACCTCCCTATCCCATATAACTGTTATGAGGATCAAACAAGATGATGAGATAATAAACAAGTGATAATTGCAAAGCATTGGTAGGATTTTTAATAATAATTTATGAACTATCAAATGTCTGTCATTTAAAATAAACTGTCACTTTGTTTAATAATTTTCTTGTCCAAGTGTGCTAAGTTGTATCTTATTATGAGTAGAGAATGATTATTCTCTCCGTAAGTTACACAAGCACAGTAAAAATCTAACACATTATGTGGTTAGAAAGTGACTGCAAAAGTTGACTACATCATCGGCCAATCAGGTGGCAGCTCTCAATGAAGGCATTTTTCTAACCAAAAGTATAATGTATTTCTGTAATAAAATTACCAATTTTACAAGTCCCAGGCATTGCTTTAAAATTGGTTGTATTAGGATCAAAAGCTTCGGTCCCACCTGGGACCAATAAGTGGTCTGTTTCTTTCAGAAATATCACCTACTTCAGCCCCAATCCTATAGTTCTGGCTTAGTGAAATTAAGAAGCATGAAAAACACAAGGCAAGCTCAAAGACCTCATAGAAGAATTACGTAGATAAAATTCAATATTACAGAAAGGTAATTTTCCTCCAAGCTTGCCACAGAAAAGAGCCAAGATTATAACTGCAATCTTCCTGCCTTTCACCAGTCAGGCACTTTTAAAGCTGGATTCCAAAGCTCAGCACCAAAATCAACAAAAAGTGGCATGCCTCTGCAGCTTGGTTAAATACCACTGAATTTATTTGTTCAGATTCAACATTGTCCCCTCTCAGTTTTCATCATTGATACTGTGGATGTGAGTTCCAGGCAGCCTTCGTTTCATCAGATGTATCATTACCACCACCTAGAACATGCCTAATGACAGAAGATCATAAAACTGCCACATTAGGACTTCAAGTGAATGGAACACATCCTCTGGCACTTTCTTTGGGTATACTGGGCTCGGCAATTCAGTGAGCTTTAAAAGAAATGAAAAACATAGACAACCAGATGTGTCAATATCATAGCACAATGATTAAATCACTGAAGAGTTCTGCGTACTGATTTAGACAAGAGATCAAAGTGAGGCATAGGAGGTGGTTCTGAGCTTACAGTGTTCAGAGTATAGCATGACCCACATGGAAGATGTAACACAAGGTGGTACATCTTCATTATCAGATGATTATATTGATTGTCTATTATGAGTCTATCTCAGATCCTGGAAAAGGACATAGTAAATCTGCTGGTTTGTAAGCTGCACTAGGAAAAGGGCCATATTTGTCTTGTTAACTTATTTGTAGAAAGAAGCATAAAGTCAATATGTACTAAATGCATAGTAGATGCTCTATAAATAAAACAATGAATAAACTATTGGTGTTTAAGGTAACAAAATACAAGTGTTTATTAGCAACTTTCTCCAAACTCTAATGATGAAAAAGTACTAAAAAAAAAAAAAAAAAAGGCAAACTCGCATTGCTCCTAGAAACTAAGAAGGGCACCATCACACTTCACCCCTAATCACCTAAAGATGTACAAAATTACTGGAATTCAATGTTTGTTTACAATTTTCTTTAAGGTAAAATGTATAGACAGTGACATGAAAAAATCTTTAATGTACCATTCAGTGACAAGTATATGCACCTATATAACCCAAACCCCTAAAAAGACAGAAAACATTATCAACTAGAACAATTCCCTCATGACTCCTAGGCTTCTAAATCAATCTCCCTCTGACATTCCCAGAGACAACTACTATTCTAATTGTTTCTATCATAAATTAATTTTCTCTATTCCAGAATTTCATATAAATGAAATTATACAATATGTACTATTTTGTACAAGGCTTCTTTTACTCCACAAATCATTTTTGAGATTCAACTATCTAACCGCTTCTTTTAGTAGTTTGTTTCTTTTCTTTGCTTAGTAGTAGTTTATTTGTATAAAGATTGCAGAATACAAGGTTAATATACAAAAGCCATTTGTTTTTCTATATATCACCAAAAACACAGTATCATTTACATTAGCACATTAGTACCCCCAAAAATTAAATACTTAGGGATAAATCCTACAAAGTACAAGATTTATTTGAGAAAAACTACAAAACTGTGATAAAAAAATCAGAGAAAAATTAAATAAATGGAGAGATAGTCCATATTCATGAATAAGAAGACACATTATTGTCAAGATGACAATCTTCCAAACTTCATCTACAGATTAAGTGCAACTCCAGTTAAAATCCCAGCAAGTTATTTTGTGGATGTAAACAAACTGATTCTAAAGTTTATATGGAAAGGCAAAAGACCCAGTATAGCCAACACAATACTGAAGGAGAAAAACAAAGTTGGAGCACTACCTCACTCCAGGACTTACTATAAAGCCACAATAATCATGACCGTGTGACTGGTGAAAGAATACACAAATAGATCAATGGAACAGAACAGAGAGTGCAGAAAGAGACCCACATGAATACTGACAACTGATCTTTGACAAAGAAGAAAAGGCAATACAATAGAGCAGTAATAACCTCTTCAAGAAATGGAGCTGGAACAATTAGACATACAAATGCAAAAAACAAAAAATAATTTAGACATAGACATTTTACCTTTCACAAAGATTAACTCAAAATGGATCATAGACCAAAATGTAAAGCACAAAACTATTACATTCCTGGAAGGTAACACAGGAGAAAGTCTAGAAGACCTTGGGTATGGTGATGCCTTTTTAGATACAATGTCAAAAGCACAATCTATAAAAGAAATCATTGATAAGCTGAACTTCATTAAAATTTAAAATGTATGCTCCATGAGAGATACTGTCAAGAGAATGAGAAGAAAAGTCACAGTCTAGGAAAAATATCTGCAAAAGATTTATCTGATAAAGGATTGTTGTACAAAATGTACAAAGATCTCTTAAAATTCAACAATAAGAAAATGAGCAAGTTGATTAAAAATGGGCAAAAGGTCTGAACAAACATCTCACTAAAGAAGATATAAGATGGCAAATATACATATGAAAAGATGTTCAACATAGTATGTTATTGGAGAATTGAAACCAAAACAATGCCATACTACATTACATACCTATTAGAATGTCCAAAATACAGAACACTGACACCAAATGCTGATGAGGATATGGAACAACAGAAAGTTTCATTCACTGCTGGTGAGAGTCCAAAATGGGAGTCTCTGGAACACAGCTTGGCAGTTTCTTACAAAACAAAATACACCCTTACCCTGTGATCCAGCAATTGTCCTCCTAGATACTTACCCAAATGAGTTGAAAACTTCTGTTAACACAAAAACCTGTGCTTAAATATTTATGGCAGCTTTGTTCATAATTGCCAAAACTTGGAACCAACCAAGCTGTTTGTCCATGGGTGAATGTGAATAAACTGTGGTATAGCCATACAACGGAATACTATTCGGTGCTAAAAAAAAAAAAAAAAGTCTATCAAGCCATGAACAGATATGAAGGAACCTTAAATGCATACTACCAAATGAAAGAAGCCAATCTGAAAAGGTGAGAAGGCCATATACCATATGATTTCAACTATATGATATTCTGGAAAAGGAAAAATAATGGAGGCAATAAAAAGATTAGTGGTTGCTAGGGGTTGGGGGAGGGAAGAATGAGTAGGCAGGGCACCGAGGAGCTTTAGGGCAGTGAAATTATTCTGTATGATACTGTAATAGTGGATACATGTTATTATATATACATTTGTCAAAATCCACAGAACGTACAACACCAAGAGTTAGCCCTACTGTAAATAAACTGTGGATTTTCAGTAATAATATATGTCTATGTAGGTTCACTAATTGTTACATGTGACTGCTCTGGTGCAGAATGTTGATAGTGGGGTAGGCAATGCATGCGTAGAGGTGGAGTGGTATATGGGAAATTTCTGTATCTTCTCAATTTTGCTGTGAACATACAACTGCTCCAAAAATAGTTTATTTTAATAAAGTTTTCTTTATTTTTCATTTTTTATTTTTTGAGACGGAGTCTCACTCTGTCACCCGGGTGGGAGTGCAGTGACGCAATCTCGGCTCACTGCAAGCTCCACCTCCCGGGTTCATGCCATTCTCCTGCCTCAGCCTCCCGAGTAGCTGGGACTACAGGTGTCTGCCACCATGCCCAGCTAATTTTTCGTATTTTTAGTAGAGACGGGGTTTCACCCTGTTAGCCAGGACTGTCTAGACCTCCTGACCTCATGATCCGCCTGCCTCAGCCTCCCAAAGTTCTGGGATTACAGGCGTGAGCCACCACACCTGGCCAGTAAGGTCTGCTTTAAAAATAAGCCTGGCCTCAGTCCTGAAGGGAACGCTGGCAAGGTATTTATAGCAGGCTTCTTTCCTTTAGTAGGACTTTGCCTCCTAAGCATCATGAGTCTTTAAGAGATGTTATTTTGCTTTTAGAAGCTCCCAGCCTACCCTGTCACCTTCTCACCCCACATCAGAATTTAGTTAACAGTAGAAAAACCCGCTGTGTGCTTGAATTCTCCATGCAAATGCCTGGTTTATCTTTCCCCAGGAGATTCCCTCTACCTGGGCTGAGACCAGGCCTTAGCCCATGCTCAGCCTTGGCAAATGCACCTGGGGAAGAAAATGATTGAAAATAATTACCTCACCTTGAGCCATTCTCCTGGGTAGGTAATGGTGTCTCTGCCTTTCTTGAAGTGGTATCGCTTGCCTTCTGTGTTGTTATACAATGCTGCTCAATTTTTTTAAATCCTTCTGAATTATATTACAAAAGTCACATAGTATTATAACATCAGTAACTACTTACTATGATCAATCAGCTGATAATTCTATTTAAAGTGCATAATTTTTCACAATTCTTTTAGTTGGAATGTGAGCAGTTATTTGAAGACCACTGGTCAAGCTAACATAATCACACTTCAGAGAAATACACTTTTTCAACGATTTAGAGAAAAGGTGGTGAGGTGGTAGAAAATTAGTCTTAGACAAGCAAAGGACTGAATGACCTAACCAACAGTATTCTTATACATAGAGAATTTACAGGATTACATTATTGTATGTGTAATGATGAATCAGAACAGAGATATGCAATGTCATCTAACAAAGACAAAATGCCTCCTACGCCTTCGTTGTTTGACTGTAACCTAACTAAATCTATTACCGTACATGAATTATGAGTCAATCAAAAAAGGTTGTGTAGTCATAAAAACCAGGACAAAAGGAGGTCTACAGAAGTCAAGGTAGGAGTTCTGTTTGCCAAATATTTTCTGGCTCTCTCTTTTCAAACACATAGTAAAACTGCATTTTCTGGCCTTCCTGTGGTTGAAGTAGAGCTATTTAGTTAAATAGCCAATTTAATTTGGCCAATAAGTTGTGAATAGAAATAATGTGCTGCTTCTAGGGTAGAAGATGTAACTAGATTTTCTAGAGACCTCTTTTCTTCTGCCACAGCAACCAATAACATTCCAAAGGGTGACATCTCCATCAGCCAGGATCCTTGAGTAAGAACATCTCAGAGAAGAGCCCCAAACCAACCTATGGTGGACAGACAGCAGAAGGATGAAATAAGCTTTGGTTGTTTTAAGCTCCTGAGATTTGGAGGGTAGTTTGTCACTGCAGCATAACCTTGCTGATACTAATACGGCATCCATACTCTCTAGGACAGAGCTCCCTAAGGACTTCATCAGTTCTTAGGACTCCAACTGGTTTCAGGAATGAAAACTGGATATCTTAGAATATCTTATTGTCATAAAACATTCAACTCATATAAATAACTCCCCTTTCTCTGATCCCATATACATCAAGCAATCTTCTCATTACAATTGGTCATTGCATGTGCAATGACTCAAGAGAAAAATACTAGTTTTTGTGAGACTGGCTATGGTGAGATACATCTTTGCTCAGGGGCTGAAAAATCAGATTTCTGAGTCTGGAAGAAGCCAGGTTGCAAGGAGGAAAAAAAGCTCACTCAAAGTGGCTTAAACAATAAAGGAACTTATTGCTGACATAACTAAAATATTTTACAGGCATGTAACCTGCAGACGTGGTCTGATACAAAGGTTCATGGTGTTCTCTGAGGTCCAGCTATGTTTCTCTGCAATTCTCTCGACTCTGCTCTCCCGTATGGCTTTGCCTCAGGCTGACTTCTCTCAGAATGGCAAAATGGTGGCTGCTGTGAATTCCAAGCTGTGATAGTTAATACCGAGTGTCAACTTGATTGCATTGAAGGATGCAAAGTATTGATCCTGGGTGTGTCTGTGAGGGTGTTGCCAAAGGAGATTAACATTTGAGTCAGTGAACTGGGAAAGGCATACCCACTCTTAAATTTGGATGGGAACCATCTACTCAGCTACCAGCGCAGCTAGAATTTAAAGCAGGCAGAAAAACGTGAAAAGGCTAGACTGGCTTAGACTCCCAGTGTACATCTTTCTCCTGTGCTGGATGCTTTCTGCCCTTGAACATCAGACTCCAAGTTCTTCAGCTTTGAGATTTGGACTGGCTTCCTTGCTCCTCAGCTTGCAGATGGCCTATTGTGGGACCTTGTGATCATTTGAGTTAATACTCCTTAATAAACTCCATATATATATATATATATGTATATATATGGAGATATATATACACACATACATATACATATATGTATATATACACACACATACACATATACATATATGGAAAATCCATATATATACACACACACACATACATGTACATGTACATATACATATACATGTACATATACATATATGGAAAATCAGAGTTTCTCTATCATGAAGCCTTTTGTTACCCATAAATAACCCCAGGAGTTCATGACAGGGTGGGAGGTCAGAGGGTGGGTTGTCACTGGGTACTTAACATTTCCCAAAACTGACACAACAAATAGCTGGTTCCATTGAAGTCCAGTGTGCAGACAGCATTATCAGACAGAGCACTGGCTCAACTCTGATCTATGTATTAGAAGACCATGATAAACTGGCTTTACAGAAGAAAGGAAACTTCCACCAGTTATGAAGCCACAGACATCATACACCACTCAGGGCCCAAATCACTGGGGCCCAAGCGAGATGCCAAGCAAGGATCGTTTGGGGTTCAGGTATAATAATACCAGCTTAGGGCTTCAGGAATTAAATAACACCCAACTTAAGGAAGTGCCATGTTAAATGAGATAACACAGGTGTGAGCCATGAATGAACCACACAGATCTGTGCACGTTTCAGCGTTGGTGGCCACTGGATGTCTCATGGTTGGCAGAACCTTAACCCTTGTGATTCTGAGCTCCTGATCACCTCACCCCAGCCCATCCCCCTCATAGTTCCTCCTGTCTCACTCATCTCAGGCCTGGCTCCTCAGCCCATGTAGGTGCTCCATTTTAAACAAGAGTCATTCTGGATGTTTCCCCCTTCTCCCTCACTGATTTCCGTATCTAGTACCTGAGCAATTACAGTCAGTTCTGCCCACAAAATTACCTCCAATCTACCCATGTCATCTCCACCTTCACCCCAACAACTGTTATCCCTCCCTGGACAACAGCAATACCCATCTCGCTTTTCTCCTCACTTCCCCTCTCACCCCTCCAATATTTTCTCCATGCTGCAGCTAGAATAATCATATCAAAATTTGATCTACCACCCCATTTCCATGCTTAAGATGCTTCAAAGGCTTTGCAGTATATTTCAAATAAAATTCACCTTCTTTACCATGGCCTAGAGACCCCTGCATGATCTGACCTCTGCCCATGGCTCCATGCCAATCAGCGGCCCTTGTCCCAGCCCACACCCCTAATGTGTTCAGTTCTCACTCTTGGGGTCTTCAAAGCTCTTTTGTCAGCCCACTACTCATCCTTCAGTTCCCAGTTCAAATGTCACTTCTCCAGACAGGCCTTTCCTGACCAGCCAGGTTACCAGATAAAATACAGGATACCCAGTTAAATCTAAATTTCAGATAAGAAACGAATACATTTTTATTCTGCTTAAGTCCCAAAAATCTCATGGGGCATGCCCATCTAAAAATGTGTTCACAGTTTATCTGAAATTCAAACTTAACTGGGCATCCTGTATTTTTATTTGACAGATCTGGCAGCTCTACTGACCACCCAATGTGTTCTGGTGTTATTCTCAACCACATCACTCTATTTTTGTCCTTCATTCACTCACCATGATTTTAAAGCATATACGGATGCATCTGCTTGTTTATTGTCCTATCCCCACCTAGACTTTAAGCTCCTTAAGGGCAGAGCCTACGTTTATTTTATTCCTCAGTATATTCTCAATAATTTGCACATAATAAAAGTTCAACAAATGTCTAGCACATAATAGGAGCTCTATAAATATTCAACAAATGAAAAAATGAGTACTATGTTAGCTGAAGAGTTAGCATCTTTTTTTTTTAACTTTTTCCTAGGTAATGTGGCAAGTTTTCACCTTACTGAAAATACACTTCACAGACCAAAGCAGTGGAGTATGTAATCATAATCCATTTAGCTCTGTAATTAGACTTTAATGTGACTAAATTCAGCTGATGGTGCATGGAAGAGACTAGGTGTTGAGAAATGTTAACACTATTTTGACACCTTTCCAGATGATAAAACCACTGGAGAAAAATAAAATAGGAGGAAAGTAAAGATAGGGAGATGCATAAAGGTGAAGTCACAAGAGCAGAAAGTTCAGATTCATAGTTAGGGAGGAAAGGAAAGGAAACACTGATGCCATAAAAAAGAAAACAGAGTAATCCAGGGCAAGAGGCTATCAGGAGAAAAGCTTAAAACCCTGGGGCCACAGTAAAGATTACCTAGAAACTTTGGAAAAGCAAAGATTAATAAGAAAAGCTGAAGCCCAAGCTTGAATAAAACCTGCGCTATAGTCCTCATAAATATAAATTAATTGTCACACATAAAGGGGAGGTCAGTAAAGGAGAAGGCTGAGAGAGAGACAGAAAGATAACTCAGGTGAACAGCTTTGTTTTCAGAATCTGATTTGCTTACTTGTTTAGGAAACGAAGGTGAGCCCAGATGTTCAATGGCATCAATTTCCTAAGAATGGCTGGGGTCCATTTGTGTACCCACACATTAAAAAAAGAAATTTTACTAAATTCCTGGCCCATTTTACTATAGTTTTAAAGACAGGGCAAAAGATATCTCTCTTTGAGGTAGTGATGGCATAGGATATATGTATCGAATACTTTGAGATATGTTTTTGAAACGTTATTCTTATTGTTCTCTCATGGATGTAGGGTTGCTTCTGGGGCCTAGAGATGGATTTGCTGAAACCCACACAGGTCTAGCTAAGGTGAGTTTACAATCACTGATCTTTAGGAAAGAATACACTGGAAGTCATTTGGAAGGAAAAGTTCATTGAAAAACGTAGTGCAGTCTTCCCCCGACCCCACCCCGCAGCTTGATACAATCAAAACTCATATCTTCATTGTCTTTGATAAGACTTTGGGTTACTTTGTGATACGGTTTGGCTCTGTGTTCCCACCCAAATCTCATCTTGAATTGTACTCCCATAATTCCCACGTGTTGTGGGAGAGACTCAGTGGGAGATAATTTGAATTATGGGGGTGGTTTCGTACCCCACACTACTGTTCTTGTAGTAGTGAATAAATCTCATGAGATCTGACGGTTTTATCAGGGATTTCCGCTTTTGCATCTTCCTCATTTTCTCTTGCCACCCACCACATAAAAAGTGCCTTTCACCTCCCATCATGATTCTGAGGCCTCCCCAGCCATGTGGAACTGTAAGTCCAATTAAACTTCTTTTTCTTCCCAGTCTCGGATGTCTTTATCAGCAGCATGAAAACAAACTAATACACTTTGCTTCATTGAAAAGCAACTAATAACATTATGGTGTCATCCAGAAAGAGACTGTCATTTAAGGAGTGAATTTTCAAAGTAGGATATTGTCTAGGAAGGTGTGGGGCAAAGTCAGCTCAAACTACACTTTTCCTCTCTTCCTACTAGGATTTCCCAGGTGAGATCCGGCTACAATGAAGTTCGAGAATGACTTTGAATAACAAATGCAGTCACCAAGGGCAACCTAGGGGAAAAAGGTAGTGGTGTGGAATGGGAAGAGGGATCCTGTCTCATTTATTTTCCAGGCATATGTGTGAGCAACTACCTTATCTGTGAAACAGAAACTTAGGGCTGTGATCTCCTCTTCTCTGAATGACTGTCTTTACGATTATTTCTTCTCTTAATTTTCTTAAAACATATATGACTATTTAAATTGCAATTTATAATATTGTGAGGTTTATAACATATGTAAATGAAAAACATGACAATTATAGCAAAAAGGATGGCAGTAAGGTAGTAAATGAATCAAAATAGTTGCAAGATTTCCAAAATTTTTATGAAGTTGTACAATATTAACTGTAAGTAGACTGTGGAAAGTAAAAAATGGATTTTGTAATCTCTAGAGCAATCACTAAAAATAAAAAATAAAAGTAAATAAACTGTAGAGTGATATCTAAAAATTCAAAAGACAAATTATTACAATAATTCCAAAGAAGGCAGAAGCAGGGAAACAGAAGTAAAAAAGAGAGGTGACAATTAGAAAACAAATAAAATGGTAGGCCTAATTCTAACCATACTGATAATTACATTAACCTTTAATGCATTAAACTTCCACTTAAAGGCAGGTATTATCAAAGCAGATTAAAAAAGAGAAGACCCAACTATGTTCTATGTGCTTCACTTATGTTAACTCATTTAATTCTCATCACAATCCTGTAAGGCCATCCCATTATCAATCTCACTGTATAGATGAAAAAATGGGGGCTCTGAAACAGGAAGTAACTTGCCCGAGCTTACCCAGCTAGCAAGGGGCAGAGATGGTTTTGAACCCAAGGAATGGGGCTCCAGAAACTACTAGTCTGCCTCACAAGAAAATTAAGAAAGAAAAACAAGTAAATCCAGAAAAAAGAGAGAAAGGAAAATAGAAAGGAGGAAGGAAGGGTTATGTCTGGGAAAAACAAAACTTTAGTACAAAAAGGTCATTGTGATCCTAGTATTCTACTTGGCTCAGTAGATGATAAGCTACATTTGTAGAATAATAGTACAAAAAGGTCATCGTAATCCTGGTATTCTACTTGGCTCAGTAGATGATGAACTACATTTGTAGAATAATACTAATTAAAACATTAACAGTGAATTTAAATTATGATTGTGGTATCGCTATATTTTGAGACTGGGAGAGAAGGAGGAGAATGGAAGTATAAGATAAAATTGACTTCATCCTGCACAATAGGGAGTTAATGGCAAATGTCTAAAAGTGATGATCCAACAGTGTGCACTGTAAGTTTAATTGTGAGAAATGGAGATAAATATCAGAAGAAATGAATGAAGCTTCTGGAGAGCTAAAACAGGGTTGGGCAGTGGGCAAGGAGGGCACAGGACTATTATTTTTAATGTTTTGCCTTACAGTGATTTGAAACATTTAAAATTATATGCATGCATTCCTTTGATAAAAATGCTTTTGAGAAAAAGAAAAAAAAAGGCCTCGCATCAGCAATCAAAGGTATGTTGAACAGCCTAGTTCAATTTGCTGAGAATAAAACAAAGGTGGTAATTTTGCTATTAAATGCTGTCTTAGGCAGGGTTCTACAGAGAAACAGAACTAATCAGATATACACATAGAGAAAAAGAGATTTATTATAGGCTTACATGATTACAAAGGCTAAGAAGTCTCAGGATCTGAGGTTGGCAAGCTGGATCTCAGGAGACCTATCAGCGTAGTTCCAGGCAGAGTTTGAAGGCTTGAGAACCAGGAGAGCAGACAGTGTAAGTTCCAATCTGAAGGCAGGAGATTATCAATGCTCCAGCTCAAGGACCAGGCAGGCAAAGTTCCTCTTACTCAGCTTTTTGTTCTGTTCAGGTCTTTAATCAATTGGCTAAGGCCCACTCACATAAGGAAGGACAACCTGCTTTCCACAGAATACTGACTGGAATGTTATCTTGGCCCCAGAAACACCCTCACAGATACAGCCAGAATAATGTTTGACCAAATATGCAGACACCCAGTGACTCAGTCAAGCTGACACATAAAATTAGCCATGACACATACTATTAAGAGTTTACATATATTTTATGTGCAAATTCCCCTATTCAAAGTACTGTACAGATTTCCAATATTCCTAATTTCATCTTCATTTTCACTAAAATTGCTCATTGTCATAGTTATTTTTGAAATGTTTTTAAATAATATAAATAAAATTATTTTAAAATTAAAAATTACTTCAAAATTATTTTAAAATTAAATAATAAAATAAAATAAAACAATATAAATAAAAGAGAACACTATAGATGGTTACAGCCCTGTTGCTACTCTCCCCAGCCCTGCTCTCCTGTCTTTCTCAAGAGGCTATGCATCCGTCCAGACTTCACACATTCACGAAAAAATACCTTGTATTGTTTCGTATATTCTTTTCAACAGTCAAAAATACTACTGTTTTACACGTCATTCTACAACATGCTTTTGCAATCAGTGACACATTTTTTAGATCCCTCCAATTGATTATTGCTCTCAAGAAAAAAGGATGCTGTCTGGAAATTCTCCCAAATTTTCATTCCTTGTTCGCATTCCCCCTCTCAACCCCTCCTGTTTTCATTAATCCTCCTGCTTTTCTCTATTTCCATACTTAGAGTGATCTCATCTGGTCCCACACCTTTACCATTCATGTCAATGTTGCCCAACTGTTTATCCTCTAACCTTGACCTCTCCCTAGAACTCCACACTCCCATAAGTGCTGTCTGTTTAATTTCACCACCTGGATATGTAATGGGCATCTAAAACATGTCATGGTGGAAAGGGGGCTCTGAATTTGCCCCAAGCCTGCTCCTGTCTTGCCTCTCCCATTTCAGCAAAAGGCCCAATCCACCCACTTGCCTTAACCACTTGATCTGGTAGAACAAAATTTCTGAGAGGATGAGAGATAGAGAGGGCAGGTGACCTCTGTATCAAGCAGTATCTGATCAGGGGCCAGGTGGGAAATGGAACAGGAGAATCATCTGGTTCAGCTCACAGTGCAAAGGAAAGTGTGAGCCTACTCTCCTCCTTTTTCAGGGCAGAAAGGATAAGGACTATGATGACCAGCAGACTGCAGGCTCTTTAGGGATGGGGCAAGCCGCCAAGCACAACTGGGGATTGCTGTCTTCAGCCCAAGCTTGTTGGATCTTCTTAGAGTAGCTGAAGACCTGCATTTTAAGTGTTGGCAACTAATTCAAGCCACTTTTACGTACTGCATAGACCAAACAAAACATATCTGAGGGCCTGATTTGGCCCATGTGTCACTACCTTGCAACACCTGTGTGTGTGTGTGTGTGTGTGTGTGTGTGTGTGTGTCTGTAGTATACATTTTGGGGAGGGACAGCACTTGAAATGTAGAGATTTGAATCCATCCTACCACATTCATAGTACACTATTAGCATTGTTCTCTGCATGGCTCCCTTTTTTGTACTTTTTAATTACATTTTATTTCCTTCTATCATCATTTCTACTCCCATCACCTGCCTGCCCTGCCATATGCAACCATTCCAGTTGACTGGGATCTTTTGTTTGTATGTGTTCTTGTAAAATGCATACTGTCATTTCATATGCAAATATTGTTAATTTACATAAAACTGTGCTATTCTAGAAATCTCATTCAACTTTTTTGCCTTTTTTTTTGGCTAGGACTCTCATTTTATCTGGAGGGGTGTGTGTGTGTGTGTGTGTGTGTGTGTGTGTGTGTGTGTATGTGCACAGGGTATGCCTGGACTGTGTTTTACCTGCCCATTCTCCCCAGTTGCTTCCAGGTCTTACTATGAAAAACTTATACCAGTCCTTTAGGAACCTGTCTAAGCATCCGTCTGGGGTATAACTTGAAATACAGGATTGCTGGACCATAAGATGCACATGCGTACTGTGCACAGCGCTGCCTTCCCATCTCACCAGCAGTGCAGGAAGGTGCCTATATTCCTATATCCCCACCAACACTTGGCATCGTCCAGCTTTCTTCTTCTTTCCTGCCTAATGGAAAGTGATATTTCATTGCTCTAAGAATCCAAGGTGTACTTCCAGAATTAACACGATACTTTTTCTTGAGAACCTCAGAAGACTTCAAAAACTCTTTGTGTTCATCCTCAGACCTGAAAGGTAGGTGATTCTCTCCATTTTATTGGTGACTCATACACACCAAAAGGCAAGGCCCAAATCTTTCCTCCCAGTGGGTGCTTTGAGACCTTACCCGTTAAATTCTATGACTTCCAACTCCTGGCAAGGAGGAAGGGTTGAGGACCGCCTTTCTTCTCGTTGTATTCCTTCATGAATTCACCTCAGTTTTCTAATCACTGGAATATACTTCCTGAATGGAAGTAAAAGACATGCTTGGTAGTATGGTGTTTTGCAAGTCCCAAAATGAAAGTCACATAAACAGAAATCCCAAGCATAGTCTGTAGAGTGAATCTTCTCAAATGACTTTTTTAAAGAAAGAAAAAGTCACAGTCCCAATGTGAGCTGAAATACATTCTGGGCACAGAGAAGTGACTCTTTTTCCTAAGAGAATAATAGGATTAGTCTGGAGTCTTGATTGACATTGCCTTGTCCTTAGAGGCGGTTATTTTCTTCCTTTTGAGTATGGCATAATGTAATCCTCCAACACTTAGGTGCTCAAAACATTTTCCCCTAAAGCAGCAGGAGAGATGATCATGAATGATAAGTAAATTGATCAGCATTAGTGTACCAGAGGAACTTCCATCCCTCTGCAGGGAGACTTGCCTGAAGGCTGGAAGGCCATTGCCGAGGAATCAGCTGCAGCCTCTGCAGAGTGGCTGTCGGGGGTGTGGTGTGCTTTGTTTTCTCTTCTGACATGGCAAGAATATTATGTGTAATTTAATATTTGCTAAAATATTATTTTGAGATGAAATACACTCTGTGCCCAGAGTGCATTTCATTTCAAAATATTGAAAATCCTTTTAATTGAATAAATTTACCGAAAAGCTTCATAGATTTGAATGGTCTTATGAGTCATTTACTAGAAAAGATTGATTTATTTAAGAGGACCCAGTTGTAACTTGCCTTGAGGATTGTACAAATTCTTTAGGGGAACTGGTGACTTTTTTTTAGTTGTTGTGCATGCGTGTGTGTGTGTGTGTGTGTGTGTGTGGTTTTTTTGGCAGTTATTTTTCTAGTTGAAAATGATACTATTTATTTATCAGTGGGGAAAACTTGTTTAAACACATTCAGAATGCTGCTCCTGTTTTTATTGAATCTAATCCTTCTGTTTCCCTTGTTAAGAAGGTTTAAATATAAACACAATCAAATTTGTTATATGTGAGCTGTTAAAGCCCTACAGTAATACAAAGTGACCAAAATAGCTCTTCCATAACTCATATTAGAAATGCAATGCTAGTTATTTATAAGACTGATAACACCTAAAGAGATCAAAGGAAGAGTGAGGCAGAACACTGTTCACAATTAAAACGAATAAAATTGAATTTCATAATCCTAGACTGCAAGTTCCTCCAGACGGGGAGCAAGTCTCACTTTATAGACTCGGTTCCTGGGAATGAGTCTGGCTCTCTGTAGGTAAATGTTGGTTGACTTATTATTACGGAATCACAGCGGCCACAATAAGTAACACCTGTTTCTTCCCAACCTGAGACACATAGAAGTCAGACGACTGGAGACAAAAATGGTCAGTTTTATTGAAGATAAAACTAAATTAGAAGACATGGCTGCAGCATGCCTCTTAATCCTTCATCCTGAATTAGATGGGATTGACCCCTCAGTCATGGGCAGCTCTGACAACTAGCAGTCCCCCTGCACCTGTCCAGGCTCACTGAATGACCATGACCCAGACATCCCAGAATGCAAGCATCCTGTGCACAAGCTGCCTCCCTTCCCAAACCCACCAATCAGGTAAGCCATGCCCCTCCTGATGAGGAAGGGGCAGAGGGGCAGAGGGAAGGTGGAAGTGTTTCCAATGCTTTTACTTCTGGGAGCAGAATGGAAATTGTTGCCCGTCTCTGAAAACACATAACCACAGAGTAAAATGTGGGGAGTTGTTTCAAAATTATATGTTGTATTATTCTATAAAGGGGTCCACTAGGGCTAACATTCTCAACTCTATTCTTGTAGTAACCAGAGTAAAACTTGACAAATATCCCTCCAGCTAACTTTAATATTCATTCCATTGCTTAGATCAATGTTTTAAATCTCCCTTCTGTTTAGATAAAACTATGTTGTTGTCAAAGGAATTACTTGAATACTTTTACTTACACGCTTGCATTCTCTTTCTCTTCTCCACCATGATTTTGTATGCCCTTTTGTAACCTGTTGCTGGGGCAACTCGGTAATTCTAAGCTTAGGCAAGTATTTAAATTGGGAAACTGTTCTTTAATGACCTTAATTGGCTGGAAAGAGAAATCCTTGTTATAGTGTGCCTTCTATTCTGTTTGGGGTTTTAGAATTTCCGGATGTGTGACAAATATTAAACAAACGATCACTTTGATTTGGGGATTCGGGCTCAGATCAAAGGTACCAGCATCAAACACTTAGCGATAGGTGATGACACCAGACGTGGCTCTGTAGTGTAGACACAGGCAAGGCATCCAGGGTGTTTGTGGAGTGGCTCCTCCGAGATTGAGATCAATGAGGAAGACCCTCAGTGTTGATACTCTGCAGGTGTCTTCCAATGTGCCAGTCTTTGATTTCCACACAGTTCTTTTCATATTATCCTGGCTTTGGGTTCAGATCAGGTTTGACTGTGCTCAAAATAAAAGAATTGCAAAAAATACAGATACCTCTTCTCAGTGTTTAAAGGGTCATTTTCTAAAAAACATCGAAGAATGTAAAACCCCAGACCACTGTATTTTATCATCACGAAGTTTTAGGGCCGGGAGAGACTGTAGAGATCAAATCTGACACCTCCACCCAACCTACTTCCTCATTTTACAGAGAAAATAGAAGCAAACACATTTGCTAACTCAAACAAAATTACAAAGCTCATCAGTAAGTAGGTCAGAAGTACAACTGGTTTTCTGGTTCTCCATCTATCTTTCTTAATCTCTGCTTCTCAAATGTTGGAAACTTTAGGGATGAATACCCAAGACTTAAAAGAAGGTAATGCGATTCTATCTAATATCTGTATGCTGTGTATCATGCTAATTTGTTGGAGTATTAATGAAGGTCTGCAATCTCTTGTAGATGCCATGTTCTAGCCTGAAGCAAGACTGTCCCTTGGTTCACACAATTTGCCAGTGCTTGACAGCTTTCATTTCTCTTCTCAGTACATTTTATACTATGGTCACGGTATTAACAGTCCAACTCTATTGGATGGATCACAGCTCAAATCTGGGAAATCCAGGTAAAAACTGATCCCTGAGTTTTTGCTTCCTTCCTTGAACAGACTGGGAGCATAAAGCACTAAATTGGCTTCAATACTTCAGGATTTGATTTGGCAGTTGTTTGGAGGGTTCTGGGGATTCTGGTGGAAAGACAGGAAACATTTTGGCATCAACTTTCAAAGTGTGAAAGAGTCAAAGGCAAGGGTGAGGGGAAGCAGCGGGGAGGGACCCTGCTGGGGACAGGACCACAACACCACTTCCAGGCACACAGGCTGCAAGAAATTGGGGAATGCAAGCCCATCTCATGCCCCAGCTAGAGAGCGCAGGGGCAGAGGACTGAAAAATACCTCCCAGGGCACCTATGTTTGGAATTTTTGTCTAGAAAGGCATGGGGCAGTCTTAATGGGGGCCTTCCTTATTTCTGAAAAAGCCACCAGCAGTTCACATGACATCTAAGAACTAGACACCTGGGGAAACCACAGACCCAGTTCAGGGAAAAAGAGGGCAGGAAAGGCCAAAGATGCTGACAAGAAACTCCCGACAACCCCAGAGGGGAAAAAGGAGAAAAAAAAAACCACCCAGGAAGGAAGACTTTGCCAGGTGGCACCACTTCAGTTTAATTAGACAAAGGCTTGGGGGTGGGGTGCGGCCTGAAAGCAGAGACACCTGGGGAGTGAAAGCGAAGCGGGGGTCAGGGGCAAAGGTGGCGTCAACAAGCCACCTGGGACCCCTGATGGAACACTCCCCTCAGGATATGGAGTAAAGGGGCAGGTCAAGGGGGCTTCCAGAAACCAGAGCACAGAGATGGTGGCGCCAGAGGGGGCAGCCTGCTGTAGTCCAGAGATGTCACAAGAACTAGGAAAAACCCACGATACTGACAGTAAACCAAGAGCATGTCCTCACTTGGGTAAAACAAGGGATAAAGTCAAATTAGGAGGCGCAACAGAATGGAGAGGAGCCTAACCTAAAAGGTCTTTTAAAACAAAAAAAATTTTTGCTATCGTTTACTAATGATATGATTTTTTTGAAAGCCAAATGGGATTTTTCTTGTCTCCCAATTTCTTCATTTTGAAATTTTCAAACTTACAGAATTGAAAGAAAAAAACTCTCTACCCATCTACCCTTCACTTAGATTCACCGATTGTTAACGTTTTGCTATAGTTGCTTTCACTATCTAGCTATAGCCTTTTTCCCCTAAACCATTTGAATGTAGGTTGCAAACATCAAAACACTTCACTCCTCAACACTTTTATTTTTTTAATAAATGTCAGGTTTCTGTTTTTTATTATTTATTTATTCATTTATTTAGAGATAGGGTTTCTCCATGTTGCCCAGGCTGGTCTCGAACTCCTGGGCTCAAGCGATCCACCCACCCTGGCCTCCCAAAGTGTTGGGATTACAGGCGTGAGCCACCACGCCCAGCCAGTCCCTCAATACTTTCACATGCAATTCCTAATAAGGCCATCCTACTACATAACCATCAATATACCTAGGAAGATTAACATTAATTTTATTTCATAATTCATATTCTATTTTCTCAGTTGTTCCCAAATATTTCTGGCCTTTTTTTTAAATGTAGAATCCAATAATATTTGTGCAATGCATTTAGTGTGTCTCTTTAGCCTATTTTAATTCGGAACGATCCCTTGTTCATTGTTTGGTTTTCATGACACTGACGTTTTTGAACCCAGTTGGCTACAATGTGGCACACTCTGGGTTTGTCTGATTGTTTTCTCATGGTTAGATTAAAATTAAAACATCTTCGTCAAGAATACAACATAGGAGATACTGCCTTTCCTAGAAGGAGTCACACCTCAAAGGGATATGTCTCACCTATATAACAAAAGGTCCTCATTAGGGTAGCATTAAGCTTGTTCATTTCTTTACAAGTTATGTTGATGTTGTGGTTTCTCCCCCAAAAAGATTTACGATATATTTTAATCACAACCAGATCGTTAAAATAATTATTAAACACCCAGTTATATACTGACCACTGAATTTTATGCTAAGATTCCAGGCAAGGAAAAAATCTGGTAAAAAAACACAAATTCTAGAACTGTTCAACTCATACAGAAAAATCTAAAAAGAAATTCCTGGACTAAATTTCATAGGGAATTTATCACTTTAAAAAACATGATGGGCAGCACCTTGCACTGCGGTTCCCCAGCAGAGGCAGCATCAGTCTTCATGGAAAGCCTGGCTCACAGGGATTCTGTGCTGGGCTGGACGGGTGCCCCCGGGGTTCTGGATGCCAGACGTTCCAGTGAGAAAGCTGACAGTTGTGAAAATGGAGGAACCTGACTCCTGTTCTTGACCAAATGGTGAACCACTCACCTTTGCAGGGCAGTGGTTTACTTGAAGCTCCATACATACTATTTTCCAAATACAGAACTAAATTATATACAGAAAGAATGGCTAAAGCCTAAAACCAGGTAATAACTAGCCAAACAGTCCTGAAATTGATCAAAAGATGTATCTTTAATTCTAAAAATGGCACATGCATACGAAAAACTAAAACAGACCATAGAGGTTTATGAAAAGTTAATCTGTTTCCTATGCAAAAACCTAGTCCTATTCTTCAGAAATAATCACTTTTGGTCTTACATATTCTTCCAGGAATGTTCCAGCAAACACATCAATACATCCACATATTTTAATATGTAAATTGCTGAAGTGCTCTCCACATAGTTTTCTTTGACTTTTCTTTCCCCCTTAACAATCTATCTTGGGTATTTTGGCACATCAGCAACACAGACCTCATGCTTTTTACTTGCTGCATAGTATTCAACCGGATAACAAAAACCATTTGACTAGTTGCTTATTTCCAATTTTTTATTATCAACAATGCTGCAAGTGTATGTTTGTATACATGTCCCAAATATTTGTAAGACAAATTCCTAGAATAAAATCACTGGGTCAGAAGTATGCGCTTAAAATATTAGTAACATTGTAAAATTGCCCTCCAAAGAGCTTGTCTCAATTTACATTCCAAACGACGTATTAAGAATGCCCACATCCCTATCTCCAGGCAAAGCTGTGTATTAACATGATTGATGGGTGAAATGTGGCATCTTCTTTGTTTTTTTCTAATTTGCAAATGTTTGCAAGGTTATTTGGCTTTCTTCTTTTGCCTTTTTGTCTTCTGAATATTTTCCTAAGGGTTTGTCTCTTTATTAGTACATGAAGGCTTTTGATATAACAGAAAAATTAGACCTTGTCTGTCATATGTGTTGTAATCTTTTCCCCATTTTGTCATTTGCCTTTGTCTTTGTTTATAGTTTTTTTTGTTGTTGTTGTTCAACATTTAAAAAACTTTATACTGTCAACTGTATCAATATTTTTCTCTACAGAATTTAGATTTTACGATGTGAATGGACAGGTCTTCTCTATTCTGAGATTATTAAGAAACAAAACAGAACAAAAAATCCAACATTTTGTTTGGTACTTGTCATTTTTATGTTTAAATTTTTAATCCATATTGAATCTCTTTTGGTGGAATGACTGGAGGTATGGATATGAATTTATATTTTTTCCAGATAGCATTTAGTTGCCTCAAGATTTTTTGATTAATACATCTTTCCCCATGATTCAATGTTTGTTTTTGATGGTAAGTGTATTTTATCTTATGAAGGTAATTGTTCTCAATTAAAAAAAGACTAAATCAGGCATCATTAGGTTTTGGGTATGAAAAATTTTCAGCTAGTATTATTCAACTTAGAAGCTACTGAAAACGTCCTCTTACATACAATTCTCAATCCATTCAGCAATTTGGTACTTATTTTTCTCCAAAGAATTCATGTGTCATAAACGTTAATGCAGATTTCTTAAATAAAATTTACTTTATGTTTCATTTCTAAATTATATGACTGCAATTCCAAATGAAGAATGGTAGTGAGTTTTCTGCAATACAGAAAAGAATCACAACAGTCCATTTACATTATTACTTAAATTATTAAAGAATTGTCCCTGTAGTGAAGATAATTCAGCATTCTTTCAATCTTGCTTAGAAACATCTCCCATATTTCACCTACATTTTTTTTTTCAAAATTAAACCCATGGGTTAACTAAGAGAGTCATGAAAGAAATTCATGTGAGCTCATCATTAGTTCTTCATGCTACAGGGTGCATCTAGATTACCTCATCGTCTAAGATCAGCATTGGTGAGATGATATGAAGTTTCATCCTCACAGGACATAACACTCAAGTTCTGTGAGTTGCTGCTGCTATGATTAACTCGAGTACTTAATTGGTCACTTTAACTTGAACAGGCCTTAAAAGATTCAAAATTGCTCCTCAAAAAAAATGGGCTGGGGGGAAGCATGAACTTCATGAGCAATTGGTAGACATCATTAATCACGGCACGTTTTTGCATATCTTGTTCAACTCTGTACCAGCAGTGTTTTAAAATAGTGTTTTACACATAGCAGATTTTCAATATATATTTGTTGAGTAGAAGGAAGGAAGGATGTATGTATGGATGGTGGATTGGATTGATGGATGAATGAGAGAGCCCAAATGAAATCTCATCAATTTCCAGAACACAACAGCAACTGTTGATCAATCCATTAACACTCAAGATGAAATTTACTTTGCATGTTGCACTGAGGTTTTATTCTGGACTCATTCTTGCAGACTGTTCAATGAAAGACATGTATATCAAATAAAGGACTTCGGGTGGAAAAGCCTTTCTTGCTTAGTGTTCTCCTCAAAACAATATATTTATTTTTGGATCATGATATAATTAAGAAAACTATTTTTATGTCTAGAGTTTCTATAAGACTCCTAAACAAAAATGGATCAATGTACACCCTGTTTCAATTACAAACCACTCAAGGGTTCTTTCTTTCTCATTAATTACAAATATAAGTCAAATTAGAATGGGAACTCCTCCCTTTATCAAGGACAATGGAAAGTGTTTTATAATAACCATGGTTGCAATATTTTAAAGTACAGATAATTAAAATCTCAGCATGCTGCCATCCAAATCACATACAACAAAAAAGTAAAACCTTCTTACACTGTGTTTCAAAGAATCAGCCTCTAAGCTCTTCCCTCCACTCCTTTCTCTAACATGCATTACTGAGGACCTAGAATGTGACGTGTGACCTATAAGCAGTAGGGAAGCATTAGTAAGCAGATATTTTGTTCTGCTCAGAATGTGTACAGATGAACAAGTAAACAAATATCTGCAGGAGGATATGACAAGTCCTCACTAAAATGAAGGAATGAGTGAAGAAGTTGATGAAGGATACTCATCAAATTTTGGTAGACTGCCTATGATTTGAGATGAACATTTATTTTTGCTTTTTCCCAGTTCACTCTGCAATGTCTTCTGTAGCAATCATTCGTCCTCTAGTGCCAACTCCCACTGCCTGTTAAAAACCCCTATTTTTAATCACTTCAAAGGGGGTTCCTTTATAGGATAACATCATTTACAATACATTTTCATATAGATCTTGATAAAAATAATTTGATCACTTATATAACAAATACTTATTGAGTCCCAACAATATTACAAGCACTATGCTAAGTGTCCATCTTGGGGCCACAATGACTAGAGGCTCAAGGAATTCTTAGTCTATTTTTAAAAAATAACTATTAGACCCAGAAGCAAGGACAAAAAAAAATGCACAAGGGAGTTTGTTGGAGGTCAACAAAGATCAGATGCGAGTTTGATGGAATGGAATAAGCAGGATTGGAAGCAATAAAACATTTATCCATAAGATACCCCATCCCACAAAAGATTTGAGGGATTTACAAAAATGCATACAAATTAAAATGACGAAATAAATGAGTCAGGACAAAGGGAAATATGAGTGTGAAGATAATAAAGGTAGGAGTATATTCACCATTTAGAGATGCACACTGAAATTCATTTAGTTACTAGGGAATGCCAAACACAAAACCGAAGAGTAACTTAAGTGAGGCCCATTTAATGCATCAATTTGCTCAACAAATAAGAACTAAGTGTAAAGACAACTGAAAGGCATTTAAAAATGATTGGCCAGTCTGTGGGAATCAAGAGAGGAGTAATTAGTGGATAATAACAAATATTATGGAGTCTGTAACATAGCTGAAAGAGTAAAGACAAGATGAAAGGTTGAAATAATATGCTAGTATCCTAATATAGTGATATATATGGAACAGCTCATCAGAAATTAAGGCGTGGTTCGCTGCTGTGGTCTTTTTATGGCTTTTAACAAGGGGATGCGCTCTGGGAGCTTGAGGGACACCCACGAGTGGCATTGCTCTGCTATTGTGAGACCAGTAACAAAAACTAAAAAAGTAGACTGTTTTTAATTCCAAGGGGGTCTGGTTTGGGCATCAAAACACCAGAGTTGAAAGCAGTTAGGGAAGCCACTGCTAAAGAGTGAATACTAAGATTGCGAACTATAATTGGCCAGACATCCCCCCTTAGTCTGGCGGGAACCACATTTTGTCCCATGTATCACCATCCTGGTCCATTCTCACAGGAGGCATCGTGACAGGCTATAGCATATCAAGTGGTGTAACCCTGGACAACAAGTCTGCCAGGGGTGAGTGAGGCTCCTTAGAATCAGTCAGGGCTGAGAGATGGGTATGTCTAAGAATCCAGGTGTCTATATGCAGCTGACTAAGGAAACCTCAATTTTCGATCTTCCAGAAGGTCCCTTGCTTTGGGGGACCTGCGTATGATGTTAACCCCCTCTTGACCCTCCACCAAGTCAGAGGAGAGAAATACATAGCCTCAGCCTCCAATGGGATTAAAGGACCTTTCAATACCTAGGATTCTGCAGCCCAATCACTGCACCGAGCTTAGTATTTCCAAGACTACAAATGAAACCTGGTGTTCCCCTCAAATACTTGCCTCCAAGGATGACCCCAGGACACCCAAGTCATCCCCTAATCACAGCCTTCCTCTTTGGTTTGCTTCACAAAACAGAATGCTTGTTATGATTCCCACATGACTGCTGCAGTTACTCTGCGATACCTTGTCCCATTTAATGAAGAACTCTTAGAAGCACAATTCTAATTGGCATTAATTCCAATATTTTAATGTAAAATCTGCTCACTTAAAGTTAGGATGACACCTTAATGCCATCTCAATATAGCAACTTGCCCAGAATAAGAAGAGAGCTTCATTTTTGGAAAGACTCACTGCTAGATTTCAGACATTTTAAAAAATTAAAATACATGGATTGTCTTCATCGCAAACTCTTCCTGAATATTTCATGTGTTTTGTGCTTATTTGCTGTGCATATCTTCACAGTGTGCGTATTATTCAAATACTCCTAACAGATGGTCTCAAGTGCTACATATTATATAGCATTAAATGAATAGCTTGGTAAACAAATGAGTCAAGGATTAAAATATTTTACAGCTTATAATTCATGAAAGATGTTCAATAACAGTACATTAATGAAAAAAACTTCAATGTAAACATAAAAACATTAAATGCAACTACTGGATCAGTGAACTGCTCATGACAAATGAATTATTTCTTTAAAAGAGGTGTTTGTCCTGTATGGTCTCTTATAACCTAAATTAATCAGAGGTTGACAACTAGTTTCCCAGTGAACCAGGCCTACTGTTTCCCTTCTCCACCTAACTCCCAGTTTTCTCTGCCATTTTCCCCCTTACTAATGCCTGCAAAACTAGGAAAGGAGATGAAACTCATAAACCAATTTGTTACTGTTTAGATTATCGGTAGCAAAATTTTGATGAAAGAGGTTGAGACTATAGGTTCAATTTGAGGATTCCGAATTAGCTGTGGTTTTAATTATCTGTGCTCTCTAGTTTCCTAATACTAGGTTTGTACCATAGGCTAACCTAATGTTTAGCATTGAAGCTTTCATTGAGGGTTTGCATGATTAAAACAAGCAACAAATAAACACAAAAACAAATCAAACCCAACAATTTTTGCCTTGTTTAGATACCTTTGAACTCATTTCACAATGTCAATGTTCCAGACATTAGTCCACTGAGGAATAAAAACCAATAAAATACTCTCCCTACTGGATGTTCTCTTTCACCCCCCCGCTTATTTTAAATTACGTTAGTTGAATGCATAATGATCTTTTTCTAATCATTTAGGGTTTCTAATATTTGACGCAAGACCTAACAAGACTTTCCAATTTCATTCTAGATCTCCCTAGAAACAAAACCTCAACCCAGTTTTGACTGTGAAAAGAACATAAGCTTTTTAATAAACAAGTTATTTGATGGGAGGCTGAGGCAGGTGGATCACTTGAGTTCAAGACCAGCCTGGCCAACATGGTTACACCCTGCCTCTACTAAAAATACAAAAATTAGCTGGGCATGGTGGCACAGGCCTGTAATCCTACCTATTCAGGAGGCTGAGGGAAGAGAATTGTTTGAACCCAGGAGGTGGAGGTTGTAGTAAGCTGAGATCGCGCCATCGCACTCCAGCCTCGGCGACAGAGTGAAACTTCATCTCAAAAAAAAAAAAAAAAAAAAAAATTAGAAAGTATGCATTAAATAAAACCTCTCACCTAAAGTCACAAGTGGGCTTCATTTGTTATCTTAAGGCCCATTACACAATTTCAGGCATACATTGAAAACTATTCTCTCACACTCCCTACGTGGCTGCATTCTTGGTTTCCTTTTCTACACTAGTATCTTTTACCTCAGTTACGGCCTCTGTGAGGTTGAGAAAGATGCCCTCCTTAACCAAACTTTGTATAGTCAAGTCAGACCAATTGGAAGACTATTCTGGCACTTTTACATTAAGGCCCATTGTGTATTTTTTTCTTCTCAATCACAGTACCAAATCTTATTGCACAAACAAAACATATATCAATAATCAACAATATTTATCATGTATCCACTCTGCATAGGGCATTGTACTTATCTTATGAACATTCTACCTATACGAAGTTTCATTATACATGAAGTTTTTCTTTAAAATATATTCATCAAAAAACTTTTTAAAAATCAGTTTATAAACAAATTGGCAAGGAAAGTTACATTAAGCCAAAAAAAAAAAAAAAAAAACCTAAACAGTATTCTCTCCAAAGTCCATTAAACTACGAGGGGAAAAGAGTGGACAGGATCCCTATCTCAATGGTCCTCAAATCTGAATATGCATTCGATCCACTTGGGGGAGCTTGTGAAAATGACTTTTTGGGTCCTACCCTCAGCGTTTCTGATTCAGTAGGTCTGGGTAGGGCCTGAGAATTTGTATTCTAACAAGTTTCCAGGTGATGTCGACATTGCTGCCCTGGGGATGACACTGTATAAGCACCAGCGTCAGGGCTGGGATCAAAAAGCATGAGTGAATTTTAAATAGCCAATGTAAAGATTAAACTATGAAACAATGGCCATTATATTTTAATTGAAATATGTATTTTATGCCCTAAAAGTCACATGGAAATTTATTCACTTTCTATTACTGAAAATTGTCATACAATACATGTGATTTGACCTTCACACAGCATAATATATGTACAGTGATCTTTGGGACACCAGTAATTTTTATACAATTTTTACCAAAAAGGCAAGATCATCATAAGTAAGATATTGAAAAGTCACAACTACCACAAAAGAGTATGTGACAGATCCCAGGATAACACTTGAAAACGCTTTAAACATTAGAAGCAGTGACCCTCAGACTGGACCTCTGGTTACCTGCACTGTTCTCTGAAAAGCAACTGTAGTCAGGCTCAGAGACAGGTATACTGGAGAAAGTCTTTTTTAAATTACATTTTAAAAAATTGTGGTAATAACATTTAGCATGAGATCTACCCTCCTGACAAATTTTTAAGCGTCTAATACAGTATTGTTAACTATAGGCATAATGCTGTTCCGCAGATCTCTAGCATTTACTCATGGTGCTAAGTGAAATTTTATAACCATCGAATAGTTACTATTTCCTCCCTCAACACCACCCCCCATCACCCCTGAAGTCCTGGGCGGGTTGTTCTCAGTCTTACATATTACACACACCCCACATGCTCCTCAGCCAGCCCAGTTTTTGATTAAATGCAGAATCACTTGAGGAGGAAGTAAATGACAACCCTCCTCCAAACTGTTCTTACCATGATGATGATGATAACTGATGTTACATCAGAAATACTGACTCACTAAGAACAGACTGCAGGCCGGGTGTGGTGGCTCACGTAATCCCAGAACTTTGGGAGGCTGAGGTGGATGGATCACTTGAGTAAGGAGTTCGAGACCAGCCTGGCCAACATGGTGAAATCCTGTCTCTACCAAAAATACAAAAATTAGCCAGGTGTGGTGGTGGGCGCCTGTAATCCCAGCTACTCAGGAGGCTGAGGCAGAAGAATCCCTTGAACCTGGGAGGTGGAAGCTGCAGTGAGCCGAGATGGAGCCATTGCACTCCAGCCTGGGCGACAAGAGCAAAACTCCATCTCAAAAAAAAAAGGAAAAAAAAAAGAGATTGCAAACTGGTGGTCCTTAAATTTTTTTGCTTAAAAAGAAAATGAGTTAACTGCCAACATTTGGATATCATATTTCACATAATCTGTATTATTTTCAGTTTCTCTAGAAAGATCAGGTTTAGCAATCTTGGACTTACATTCATATCCGAATGGCCACAATTGAGCTGGAGCTGAACAACTGTTGCTGCTTTTTAGTGGAAAAAAATGAGCTCTCCAGATTGCCACTGTCCTCAGTAATCCCTATTCTTTTCCACTCCACCTGCCCTATCATCCACTGTACCTTCCTGGCTCTGTAAATGTTTGAGTTTGCAATTCCTGCACTAAGGGTTGCAGCACAAGTGAGAAAGTTTGCTGGGAACTGCACATAACCCCCAGTCTCACTCTCAACACACTTTTCTATCATTTGCCAGAGCATGCAGAATGTAACACTATCACAGCAGTAATCTTTACATTGTTCTAATTTTAAAAAATCACGCGCAAACTTTGGTACTAATGTTAGTGACCAACCATACCATACCTTACATCTAACCACAACACACCATAATTGAAATCCTCTGACAGAGAAATTTGATTTTGCGCTTCCTAGCATAAATTCGGCTTTTCAGTATGCCTCACAAATGATGAAACCACTGAACATTTAGGAATCAAATTTTAGGGTGCGAGGACTGTAAGATCAAAATTAAGCACTTTTAGTTAATGTAATTATAGGTACATAAATACAAAATTAAATATTGCTTGTATTAACTGTATAATCATAAAAACAGAAAAGTATGAAGTTGTGGTATCATGTAAAATTATTTGAGGAAAAATGTCAAATGTCGGGCATTTAGGTCACAAACCCTACAGGAAAAATGGCCACCTTAACAGACTCATAACAGCTCTCTACTTCCAAATTACTCCAAATATTTTTGTCTCAGCAGAGTAAGGAAAAAGAAACGTGTATGCTGTGGGCAGGTGGAAAGAAGAATCTAAAGGAGATGTGCTGGGAGAAGCAGAGGGACAGGTTCAATGGGCCTCCAGAAGGGACTACAATTCCAGAACAGAAAGGTGTTCTGGTCTGCTGAGAAATCCCTTGTGCCAAATATGTACGATTTATGTCTAAGACTACATATGTTTCACGTCCCATTATCTAGAATACAACTGCCTAATACACTGCCATAAAAATGTACCCATACATCGGCTGGAGAGGCATGCACTTAGACTGTTGTGTTGAGGGGACTGGAAGTGGTGACTGATTAATGACTTCTGGTAGATGCTGGAGGATAAGAAGTGGTGAGAAATGCTATCGGGTTTACCAACTCTATTCTACTTTCTTCAGTACCACAAAGGGTTTTCTTACATTTCCTCTGAAAGCTTGTGCATTCCCTATCTTACAGGGTTGTTGTGAGAAATAAAATAAAGCATAAATAGGAAGTACTCAGCAGAGACCTTAGCCTATATATAAATACTCAAATATCATTTCTACTAAATCGTAAGCTCCATCCCTATGAGAGGATGTCTTATATGTAGAGGGCATCCACACATTTGTTGAAGAATGTTCACTTGTGCTTAAAAACTACTCTTTTGAATGACTTTTCAGAACTATTTTTATAGTAAAATAAGTTTGTAGGTCTTACAGAATATGTGCTACAATACACCAAATAAGAGGCATCCTAGGTATTTATTAAAAGACAAGGAGGATTCATATATAAATCCATTATGGTAACACTGCTGTATCTGTAATAAATGTCGACAACTGAATTAAGTTTAAACACTTTAATCAACTATAAGTCAATAATCATATATTATATAAAAATTCTGATTCATGCATCAGATTACATAAATTATACAATTATCACATTATACAATGCTTACATACTTTTGAACTTATACCTGCAAAAATGTATACAAGTTATGAGAGCATTTACTTAAGAAGATAAGTGTTATACTCTTCAGTTATAAATAATGCTTCTATCTTTCAAATACCCGCTAAATATACGCATTTCTAGATCTGCAGCATTTTTTTGTACCTCAAAACACAAACCATCTGGAAGCTTCGAAGATTAACAGCCCACATGTATCATGTATTAGACTTCAACTCCACTGTGAGAATGCATTTTTTGATGGATAAAATAAATGGAATGAAACATCAACTCTATTTTAATGCTTGAAGAGCTTCTACACCTCTTATTAAAGATATCAGAAAATGCTTCATATGCAGATTAATTAGCTAAGGTGCTACCAATTGCATATTAAATACTTCCAATGATTGCATCTGGATTATTAAAGTTCTACATCTGTGCAAATGGGGGCTTTCCATGTGTGCTGACAGACCCTTCTACATACCATCACGGCCCAGCAGCACTGTGATCCTTTCCCTTACTTCAAAGGGACCAAGTGAATGAGCATGCATCATACTTCACTTACACATACACACAAGTGGCATCTACCACCTACAAGACATATGAGTACATGAACATCAAAAAAGTTTCAGCTTGATTTACAAATTCAAGGTAAATTGCTTTTTCTGAAAAGCTACAGAGGAAAATAAAAGCTCTAGTGTAACGTTTACTGTAGATATACTAGACAATAGTTTTTATTTTATTTATTTATTTTTTTTAGATTCTCTTTGTTAAAGAAGAAGCACCCTTCCACGGATGGTAGGCAGGGAAGCGTGGTAGTGAGGGAGTTGCTGGAGGAGTAACATGAAGAAAACAAGTCTGTCACAAATGAGCTTAGTTTTACTTAGGTTTCCATTCATGAAACCCTTTTAAATACAAGGCAACATTTTCACAGCTGGAAAATTACAACTAAATCTTGATTTACTGCCAAAGCAATAGATATAGTTATGTATAATCTATGGATAATACTACATTCAGGGGACAATGGCAAAACTAGGCTCAATGCAGAACATAGCAGCAAAAAGCAATACTTAAACGTTTTTCATGAATGGGTTACATGTTGTTTTATATACAATTCTAAGATATGACCCTGGTATTCAATAAATGAAACTTGAAGCATAAGTGGTAGGAAGGTATGTTCAATATTTTTAAAACTGAATTTTAGAATTGGTTATAAAATAATACTGCTTTAAAAATAATAGCAGAAATAGTTTAATTATGTAACAGAAGTACATTAGCTTAAGACAGCCTTGAGATAAATATCAGTTCTGTGATTTTAAAAAATCCTCTTGGTGGTAGAAGTGTTTTGGGCATGCATTCTTTAAAGCATAAAAGCAAAAATAAACTCTATAATCTAGTGAATTGTGCATTATTTAATTAGCACATATATTTTATTTCCATTTCTAAACAACTAACAAAATACATTAGAATACCGAAAGTTACGTTTTGGAAAAATAAACTAAGGTGACCTTTTTGGCCTCTTTTTCTACAATGTGAGAAATTAAAACTACTTTGCACTTCTGCCCAAACACAGGAAACACTGATATATTTACTTGGGAACTCATTTTTACTTTTTGTTTTTAGTTTATTATTTTGACTGATTGTGAAAATATGCAGTAAGTTTACTTACTGGTAATGAGTGAAAATTCACAAACATTAGAACAGCAAATTTTCAGGCAGTGATGAATGTATTAATAGATCCAGTTTTAAATATAATACTTGTCTCAGATTTAAAGATACAAATTTTGATTGAGTTATAACCAAATCACTCATGTATGACTAAAGCTAAGCCTCAATAGCTTTTATATAGGAAAAGAATCGCTCCTTAAAAATCAATTTCCCCATAAAAAGAGGAGCAGTACTTGAACCATACTTTTAAATGAGTTCTATTTATGTAAAACATATCCCCAGTACAAAACTGACATCTTGGTTCACTCTATAAACAGCAAATTTGGCCAAAGCATATTATTATAGTATCTGCAGATACTGTCATAACACTGAAAACATAGATTTTCGCATTTTAAGAGATGTATGAAAAGACTCAATAATACTACCAGAGAAAAACAAATGCTGAGAATTTTGTAATATTTAGTTAATTAAAAGTGGCACCATGTTAAAAAAAAAAAAAAAAACTATCAAGACTTCAAATGGGAAAATACCATTCTATACCAGATTTTGAGGTTTATTACAGAATCTTAAGAGGAGAAAAAAATTGATAAAAGCTATTTTTCCTTCTCCATTTCTTAAAGCATTTAATTTTTATGAAAAAATGTTCATAATTTCAAAATGTATGTTCTTACAGTAAAACTGAAATGCAGAAGACACAAATAACAAGGGGTTTTAGTTTACAAATATGAGCTTGGCCAAGTATTCTCTGATTCAAAATACTAAAATAAGCAAAAAAAAAAAAAAACCCCAAACTATTATATCGGCTTTTCATTTAACTTTCAATGGAGTCTAAACAGAGGTAAGTATTAGAAAAAAATGCAATTCATGGAAAGATTGGGGAATATGTAAGTCTCCATATGGAGATGAATTTTCGTTTTAAATTCAGAAAGACACAGATACTCTCAGTGTTTTACAGTATTTCACTTTTAAGACTGAAAAATAAGCAGAAGATTAGCAATATTTTTATAACATTGCTTGTCAATTTAAATTTCAGAAAAAATTTGTACAAATCATATAAAAATAATCCATGGAAGAAATCAACATTTTGGGGGAGTGGACTTTAAAATAGAACATAATTTTGTAATAAATCAATTCTTACAGGGTGGATGTGGAGTAATGCATAATGTCACGCTAGTAAAGGTCTGTTCTAAAAACTCACTCTTGCTTTAGTAAGTCTTATTTTGGTTCAAGACCCAAAGGCAACCATCTGCTCTATTATTTATGTAACCTGAAACCAAGCCTAATTCTTCATTCCTGGAATCTGCCTGCTGCTTTGGGTTATCAGACACACCAGGCAATCACATACTTCCCACAATTATTTTCAGATATAACTTTATAATATTTGCTTTGCTAGTGATTTAAAGGCATGCAGAATTTCAACAAAACAAGCTGTATTAGCTTATCTTCTGCTTATACCTTAAACAAACTCGAATGTTGATAATTAATTCAAATAAATTCATGCTGTTATGAAGTTAATGAAGTCTCCTAAAATTTGTCATTCTTTAAAAAAGGACTTGAGATCATCACTTTTGGGGAAAGAGAAAAACTTTGATGCTAGAATAATATATAGCAGCTCACTTTGAAACCAAGGTCCATGTAGTCAAGAGTGATTTGAAGCAGCTTCTCTGTAACAAACCATGACAGTAGGAATGATGACTTGTCTTGCTTGCATCAATAGAGGACACACATTTTCAAATCAAGAAATTGGTAGCCTAACTTTAGAGGCAATCAGTTGTTTCTAAATGTTCTAAAAACACATGTATATATGAGGTATATGCCTATATTTTATATACAAGATACATGAATATATATTCATGTACATGTGTATATAAAATATAAACTGTTTTTTTCAGTAGTGTTTATAATGAGCAGTATTCCTGAAGCTAAATATTTCTACAAACTGATTTCTGAGAAACCAGCCACAGTATCAATTCTGCTTTATGAAAAATCTATTCCTGAGGAACAACTCATGTACTTCTGAAGGTATTTCTGGGCCTATGGCAGATTAGTGGGTCAGTACCAGCACCTGAGTGAGTCCTAAGGAACCACTTATTCATTGAGAATCTGGCCCATTTTCAGTTTAAACATTTAAATGATTTAGCTTGCTTCAAAGGTCACTCTTGATTGTCCCTGCTAATATTTACAGGTAAAACTACTCTTCACAATAAAGGAGAATATGTAATGAAACCTGATAGTGTAGTCTCAGTAACAAGTTTTTCCTTCCTTCCTTCTTTCTTTCTCTCTCTTTGTCCAATTATCAATGCAATACAATTGGCTTTATTAACTGTTAGAGAATTTGCCAGCTTTCCTGGATGGTTCGTATGGCACTCTGAGAATACTGGGCGTTTCTTCCATTACCCTTACAAGGAGGTTGTCGATGTAGTCCTCGAGTTCCCGGATGTGGGTGTCTTTCCTCCTAAGGAGTTCTTTGTGTTTCACCAGCTCCTGCAGAACCTCTTCGTAGGTCAGACTACGATACCCTGCAGTGGCATCAAAGGGGTTGCTGTCCTAGAACAAGATAAAGACTGTCACTTTCGTAGATACAACATCTGGGACAAACATTAAGAATTATCTAGAACTTCGACTTTTTGTTTTTCAAACCCTGATGAAGTTTTTCGCTAGCCTTGCTTAGAGTGAATGTGACAGTTCACAAATTGGCTAGCCAGTCCTGAGGCAAGAACTAGAGCAGATGCACCAAAGTTTTGACTATAACTCTAAATCCTAAAACCTTTTCTAACATTGTGGGCAATTTCCTAATATCTGAGACTGGTTATATCATGTAAGATTACATTAAGAGATGAAATGTTCTATAATAAATACAACTAAAATAGATGAAAACTAAAGATTTCTAAAAGTTAACTCAGAGGAACTGTAAGAAGCAACTGAAAACTATACACTTGGACATGTGTCCTTATGAAACTGCTTCCACTGAACTGTGATTTAATGTTATATGTTTGGCTTCTTAGTGAAGATGGTTACAGCAAAAATCTTTTCTAATTTGCTGTGAAAATGGAAGCACCCGGAATTAAATCAAAGATTATCCTTATAGGAAGCCCCATGGGAGTAACTTCCGTTTTAACTTAGAAATAGTCAGAACTTTTCCTCCCCTGAGTAACTGGTCTATTTCTTTCTCCTAGTAATAATATCTAATTTATCTTCTTTCCCTTTTTGACCCTGGTTATCAGGAAACTCAAGAGCTCAACCATATTAATACTATGGTTAGTATATTTGCATTCTCTCCCATTTCATCTATTTACTTTATTCTATTGACAAAAACTCTTTTAGGCAAAAGCATAAATATAACCAAAAAAAAACTTTTTAAAAGACACTTACTAATTCACTGCTATTACAAAGCATTCTAATATTAATGTTATATCAAAAGCGAAAGAAAAATATTTCTCAGGAATTTAATCAAGGCCCTGTAACATCATCTTTTATTTATAGTGTATAGCATTAAGAGTTTTCATTCTGTGAAACATAATGCCCAATTACAATTAAGCAATTTTTTATTCTTTTTAAATCATAGTTCTCTCACTAAGCCCAACAATTTAAAATGATTTTCATCACTATCTTTTAAAACATTTCCACTTGGCTTTAAGGTAACTTAACTAAAATATTGAGGAAATTGGTTTTCTTGCTCTTAAGGAATACTATCTATTCAGTGGAGGATGGGGAATGGGGACTGGTGAATGCAGAATGACCTCCCCACCCAATAAGAATTAAACTTGTCTTTCCCTGTTTTCAGGATCTACTTTAATAGTGCTATGTATTTGGGGTGTTCATCAGAAAACCCAAAGTTTAACTTTTCGCTGGCCCTCCCCACTTCCCCAGCCTCTCAGCCCAAGGAACCAGGACTTTACCAGACCAGAGAAAGAGAAGCTAGAGTACAGATACCAATCTGATGCTTGGGTCATTGAAGCACACCCACTTCTCCAGGATAAGTGAAAACATTCAGGACTGAAAAATTTTTCCAATTTCAGAGAATCTCTCAGGCTTTGTGGAGAAGATACAGCTTGCACTAGGCCTTCAAGATTTTGCAGGCAGAAATGCGTAATGGGGCATTTCAAGCAGTGAGCTCTGCTTGTTCAAAGAAGGAAACAAGGCTCAAGGCATAGTGGCCAACAGGTAATCCAATAACAGGTGCTCTGCAGAGCATGGCTGGAAAATACTGTACAGGACAGGGAGCAGAGAGGGGCTGAAATGGAATGTTTGAAATAGACCACCAAGGATTCTGAATGGTAGTATAAAGAATTTTTAGACTTTTGCTATGGAAAATAGGAAGCCACTGAAGGTTTCTAAACAGAGAAAGGATATGATTAAAGCTATGTTCCAGGAAAAGTAAAATGGCAACAGTGGAAACATTTGGAGGGGCTAAGATTAGTTATAGGGCTATTGAAATATGAAAGACCAGAGTTAGGAAGAATGAATAGAGAGGATATTAAAGGGAAGTGAGTTTAAATTCTATAAAATATGTCTAAAACTACTTAGTTTATTTTAGCATTAGAAACCAGAAACAGATGTAAGTTTCAGTTATATTTCCTTCATCCCTAAAAACATTTCAAATATTGTTCTAAAACCATTAAAGGACAATTCTAGACACAAGTGTTGTTTTACTTCTCTCTCCTCTCTCAGATCAATTAATCTTTTATAAGTCTACACACACACACACACACACACACACTCTCCCACGCACGTAGTTACTAGTTTAATTGGTCATGATATATAGAGACACATAAATATTAATTACATTCTTATAAAAGATTATGTTAAGCAGTTTTCTATATTAAAGAGAAGACATAGTGTAGAGTTCGGTATACTTTTGAAATTTCTTAAAAATAAGCTAAAGTTGCTTACTTCAATCCAAGTAATTCTGCATAAATTTGAGAGAGAAAGCAACCTGGGTCTCACTTTCCTGATCTGATAGATGAGATGTTCTCCATGGTCCCTTTCAACTCTAAAATTGTCTGGTATACCAAATGATTTTTCTAAACCACACTTTAAAAACTAATAAAGTCTAACTAATGTGATTTCACTTTTCTAATAAAACATTTACTGAGTTCTTGTGAGAATTTCAGGGATTAATGAAAGGAAGCTAAATGGGATTCATTACTGATTAGTTGACTGCTTTATGCTTTTTCTTTATTTAACATAATAAAAGCATCTATTCAAGTCTGTCTAATCTTAATAAAATTACACATATATAAACTGATTTCTCCAAACTAATTAAGCAATGAAATAGTAAAAAAAAAAAAGTGCAGTGTTATATTTAACACTATTACCATATAATGTAGTTAAAAATTTTTTGTAACATTTCTCTAAAGACACTGAAGATGAAAGATGTTTCAAAAATTTGTGTTTTGACATAAATTAATGCCACGATATAAATTAATAGTTTAATCTTTCAAAATAATCAATTATTATTTCAGACTACTGGTCATACTTTATAGCCATACTCTAGAATATACAGATATATTGTTTGGATTTTTTTGTTTCCTTACAACAATCTAACACTAATGTGTACACAGATTTCCTGGAAATACACTTCTGGCCTTTTCAATAAATTTTTCGTTTGTCCTTTCATGTGAAAATTTTACCCCAAATTTTAGCATCAAGTTTCTAAGCAGGAAAACATCTTAGAAACATATGTACTATGAACTATATTCTGGAAAAGAATATAAAATAATTAAAAACAGTTTCATGCTGAGTTCCAGATTTTATCCTATATTTGAAAACAATGTAAACCTTCTAATTTTAGGCATAAGATTCTTAAATTGATATACTCCACATATATATATATTTCTGTTTGTTGATATAACTCCAAATAAAATAATGATTAAGTAATATAAACAATAGAAAATTAAAACATATGCCCATTACAAAAATTATTTTTTTAAAGAGGAAAACTCTCAGGTAAATATAAAAATTATTTTTTCAAAAGATTGTTATTCTCGCAAAAACTTGCAAAATTCAAAACTCTCTAAACTGGCAAAGACCAAATGCAACTTACAATGGTTACTCCAAAGTGCTCAATATTTTTTCTTACAGTACTCCATACAGACAGCATTTATGTTTTTAAGATGTTTTCTTATTTTGAAATTTAATGTAAATTTTTCTTCTCTCTTCCCCTTTTACAACCAACCCTTTCTCATTTCTACCCCGCTTCTGTTAAAAATGTCCATATGCAGACATAGAAGATGTGGACTGGCAAGAGAATATTAGAATTACTACATGAAGTTTTCTAACCCAGAATTGTAAATAACATAGTTTTGCATAAGATTTTGAGAACTGCTAGTGATCTATTTTTGCTTTACATAGTCTAGCCTTTTAAACTAGGAAATGTACATTTTTTACAATATTTAAATTTAAACAAAAGCAAATTATCAGGACTCAAAATAACTGAAGATTTAAAGAAAGGTTGTCCTGGAAACCAAATATTGGTGGGGTACTAACTGACATCCAAGGCAACTAGAGGAGAGAGAGAAAAAAAAAAAATGAAGGCTTGGCATTCTCTGATCATCTCATTATTGTTCTAATGAGGAACTTTGCTCTGGGAATATCATCTCAGCTACTTTCACATCTTTTGTCCTACTCCCTTCATCTCCCTTTCAGTTCTTAATTAGGCCTTAAAGAGCTCACACTGCCCTTTCAACTGGCTACTGCTCCTGTTTAAACACTGTGCTTTCACAGACAGGTGTTGGCACTAGCATATAAGACATACAAACTTAATTACAAAATACTATGTCCAGAGGGAGAAAAAATAACTTGGTGGATGGCTATTATCGGAGAACTTAATGTAAATTACTTCAAACATCTTATAATCTTCAACATAAAAATTGTTCGAATGCTTTTCTTCAACCATGATCAGTACGAAGATGCGCTTCCTCCTCTTAATTGTATCTTGCAGTAAATTAACAACACCTAGTAATCCTTTAACTGTCATTTAGAATAGTTAGTATTCCAGAGAAAAATAATCACACATCAAGGATTCTTTTATCACCTTTAAATCCTTTAACGAAAACAATTTTCACATTTTATTTCTTTAAAGAATTCTAAGGATGCTTTTATAGCAATAAATTACAAGATTTGGAAAAGTACATTTACAAGCAATCGAAATTGTAATTAAGGTTACTTAATAAACAATAGCTACACATTAAATCGATTTTTTTGATGTTGCATTTTGTTTGAGATTAAGTAACCGCCTGATAGAATTCATTTTACTATCTGATCAAAGGCTGACTTCATATTTTCTCACATTTCTCGCCAGACTGCCATATTATAAAGACTTGAGAATTTATAAAACATCAAAACTTACGAATCATTTAAATAAAACAGCAAAACACAGTACAAAGTCCTGTGCTTCTGTAACAGTTTCCACAATTTTAAAGATAAACAACTGCATTTAGAATGGTTTAGAAAATAAACCCTAAACTCACCTTAGCTTCTTCTAGCCATGTCACATCCTAAAAAATAGTGATATGTGACAAGGGATTGCCTAAAAAAATTCTTACTATACATCTGGATCACACACATCAAGGACAGATGGTGGAAACAGCAACCACCAGTCCCTTGGAATAAAGGCTCTATTTCTGTTATTCAGTGAGAATTTAGTTTTCTACCAAGAACATTTGCCCATATTTTGGCAAAGTAATTTATTCTCTACGTTTAATATAGTTAGAATTGATTGCAGATGCAATGGAACTCTGAACAGAGATTAAATACTGGACTTTACATGCTACAATAAAGTTCAGATTATCTGAATAATCCTTGCAAAATACGTGAGTTGATTTAGGTGGTCGCTACCAATCCTGTTAACATATTTGGTTTTGTTCTGACGAGAAAGATAAGTGTCCTAAAGTATTTGTTCTTTCAAATACTTTTCTGGTTATCTGGCTCTCCTGCCAGGATGCTTTTCTATTGTTGAATGTTAACAAGCAGCTTTATTCTTTCTTCAATCCTTGTCCCAACAACAACAAAGTCTTTTCTACATGCTCTTATTTCATAACCACAAATCTGACCCTGACATACCGCTTGCATATTAATTTCAAAACAGTCTGTAAAGAAAATATGTATATTCTAAATTGGCTTCAATTACAACCAATTTTGCTTGAACTTTCATAGATCATACGAGTCACACCCTGTTGTATATTAAAGGCAAAGATTATATTTTACTTTCTTTCTCCTAAAATTACTATGCTAAGCTACAATTCTTAGGTAAGTGAGGCAGAAGGCAAGAAGACAAAGGCATTTTTAGAAATGTGTGCCAGAGAAAAAGACCGGCTTGTTCTTTGACAACCCTCTAACCCCTTCAGCAACTTACCGGGATTTTCCTGAGGTCTTCATTGCTTGTTGGACTCATACGAAGACTAATAAAACACAAACAAATGTTAAAAGTGTCATAACTCATATGGGAGGAAACACAAATATAGAAAAATTTTAACCAACATTGTAATACAAATTTCTAAAGCCCTACATTATTCAGATGAGTGAAATTTAATCCAAGAAGTAGGAAAAAATCCAGTATTTCCCCAACATTCTTAAAGCATCATTACAATTTCAAACTTTGAAGGAAAACTTTTTAGTTATCAGAACTGAAGAATGAAATAGGAAGTTTCTAAACATCTTTAAACATAGCACTTTTATCCAGCAAGATATTTTGTAAAACTAATTTGTGTGAGAGATTTCCCATTATATTTACACAAAGTCACTCACCTTAGGCCCTCTGATATAAAACTAGAGAGAATTAAGTAAATTTAGGTTGGAAAGATTATAGAATAAAAGAGTTAAAGCAATCTGTTTAAAAATGCCATAAGTGTTAGAAAACTCAGCTTTCAAACATTACCCTATCAATAAGAATAAATTCAGAATTGTGGGAAACATTTCTCTTCGTTAATGTGATTTCTAAGTAGCTAGTCTTGAAAATTTAAATACTGAAACGAATCAAAACAACACAGATTTCTTCCATGCAGAGAAGAAAACATCACAGCTGAATGCTATAACTATTTTCTTCTTTGAAACATGTCCATTAGATGGGACTGCAACCAAAAGACGCTAAACTTCAAAGCCGTCTGATGAGTAAATATTTCATCGGTGCTATTCAAGTTTAATTTTTACCCAGCACTTAAAGGTATTAGCCTTTAAAACTTTCACAAAGCATTAGTGTCCTAGGAACCTTTTTATTCCATACACAAAACAACAACTGTAAAATATGTATGTTTTCATTATCTGTCCCTTGACAGTAAAATAACTGGAATCCTTTGAAGATTTAAGAAATTTACTTTTAAAACTTTTGATTGTGTGACAAAAAGTCTGGACACTGGATATAATGTTGGTAACGTATCTGTAATTATATGTACAAATCCTATGTTCTAAGATGTACAGGGCACACATGTACAACCACCTCCAGAGAGTTTCCCATGTAACCAAGATTTCATTGGCTATGACTAAGATTTGAAGTACTAGCTTCCAGAAGTGATTGCTCACCTTTTCTAATTAGAACTCCTGAGGATAAATTTAGTATTTCAGCAGAGCTGGGTTGCATGTAGAGAGGGTGAAACATGTTTTAAAAACCTACAAAGCACCAGTTAAAGGCCTGTGTGGCTGGCACATTTTCCTAACATCTTTATGGTACTCTGCATGGTCCTGGACTCAAGTCACTATACCAGCAAAGCATCAAGAGCCCACAAAGGAGTGGCTTAAAAGACAAAAACTAAATCCAAAAAGCATTCTCATATAGTCCACCTTAGCCTAGAGTGCCGTGGTAGCAGCTGCTAACACATGTGGTTTCCATCCTCTCTGATTTTCAATCCAAGGTAGCCAACAGGGGGTCCAGTGGGATTAATCTCTCCTACCCCATTATCTCACAGCATGTTTTCTAATAGGTCAAGAAACACATTCTGCTACATCTCCCATCTGACTGGGATATTCTAAAAAACAAAATGATTTACACTCAGGCCCAACAGCATACCAGGTGCTTGCAAGCAAAGTGGCTGGAGCCAGGTGGTGTGAATTCAAATCCTGTTTCTGCCCTGTGACCTTGAGCAAGTTACTTAACTTTGTGTCTTGGTTCCCTCATCTGTAAAATGGAGATGGCCACAGTATCTACCACATAAGACTCCTGTGAAGATTCAATGAGTTAACTACATGGAAAACACTTAGCACTGTGACTACCAGATAGAACATTATTTTATTTCATAAATAATTATTTCATAAACTTTTACACAGCACTTAATGTGTGCCAGACACTGTTCTAAGCACTTTACCAAAATTAACTCATTTAATCTTCATGATCCTTACGGTAGTCTTACGGTCCAATATCTTCCACATCTTCATTTTAAAGGTAAGGAAACAAGCCACAGAGGGGTTAGGTAACTTGCGTGTGGTCATTCTGTTAGTAGCTGGTAGAGCTGTCTGGCTCTAGACTCCGTCCTCCTATGATACACAGCCCTAGCCCCATTCCCTGTATATAGATTTACTTAGTGAGCACTGGCTGCACTGCAGAAGCCCTGAACATATAGGCCACATAGATGAATCAGAGAATAACAATATTGCATTTCGAGAAGGCACAGGGTAGAGATGTACTTGTGGGAGGTGGGGGAGAGCACTCTGGATAATTAAATTTTTAGACCTCATAGAGAAATGAAATGTTCTATCACAGCAATTAGTCAAGGAATGCCTAATTCATGGAAAAAGCAGGATTTAAAATGACATGAAGGATATGTTTGGCAGGCTAGACAAGGAGGGCTCTGCAAACATATGGCGTGGCCTGGGGCTGTCAGACAGTAGTGTCGCTGCAGGACACGGAGGAGACTGGCAGCGAGGCAGCAGGGTCAGCAGGAGCCCATAAAGGTTCTGATGATGTGTTCCTCAGGCCCAATCCGTAGAGCAGGAGGTAAGCTTTGGACAATACTAATCTTTTCTTGTAAATATTTAAACATTTTATATTTGGTGGCATAATCCATCCCATTGTATCCTTGAGATTGAACAGTATTACGACTATATAAATTTCAGTATATGTCTCAGGAAGAAATCACTGAACTAAGAAACAGAAATATCGGTATTATATTTATTGCAATAGGGATTTTCAAGGAACAACATTTAGGACAAAGATTTTATCAAAATCACAAAACTAACAATATGTAGTAGCCAACCACAGCTTATAAAACTAAAATGCAACTCAATGGCTGCTCAAAAATGCCTGAGAATTCCTAAGAATGCCGAAAACGTCGCAACTCTAAGGGGAAGGGTTTGCAGTGCGGCAAGCCCAGCTACTTCCCATTCTACCTGAGTGATCTGAGCCACTCTCTCCAGCTCCCCACAGTGCAGATCTGAGTGAGAGGCTCTTGTACTGGGTATTGTCTGAAGTCTAAAGGCAGAAACCCTCCCTTGTGGTCTGCTTTATATTCACACACTGACGTGTCAAACACTTGACGAACTCAGTCATTCATGGCTGCCTTTTTTGATCTGTCCTTAAGGGGGAAAAAAGAGTTAACTGAACTGGATTGAATTAGCTTGGTGAAAAATAAAATGTCTCTATTTATTGAAGTGTGGCACCAATTTGTGATATCTTTCTCTTTGGACTGCCGTCCTCATGTCAGACAAGATATCGAACAATCCGGTCTGACTGCTCAGCCGAGCTGCTGACAGGTTAAGGAAAATGGTATTTTTAATCAGGTGCAAAATAAACCTAGACACACTCACATTTAAAAAGGAGTCTATGTAAAATGAAACTACGAATTTAAACATTTTAAACTAGTATTTTAAAAGTTATTTTAAATAAATGACTTACTTTAACATTCTGAAGTTTTTACGCAAAAGCATCAATAGTTTTACTTTGTGATATTTCCAAATATTAAAGAATTTTCCCCAGTAAACTCTGATTCTAAAATTTGAAATGTTTTCAAATATTTCTAGGAATCACTAGTATCTCTTCTACAATATCACTTGTTAATTTACCTCAAAGTTAAAATAAATAAGTAAAGAGATAAGAAGTAAATCAGTGAGGTCTTGAAACTGTCCTTTAATTTGTGCTATGGACTAATCTTCCATATATCGGCCAGAAAATAACTCAATCATTAGAGCAAAAAAACTGATCATCACAGTAATCACTATGGCATTTGGCAGTGATCAAAGTGGGTTTTTTGTTGTTGTTGTTTGTTTCTCTTTCTTAAACATATATATTCTTTTGGAACAAGAATACCTAAGGAGGAAAAACTGTTCAGAGTAAAAAGTGTACAGTGCTTGCAAAGATTAAAAAAAAAACCCTACATAAGAACAAAGATCTATTAAAACTGGTTAATAGTGCTTTTATAAGACAATGCAAACTAAATTCCTGGTTCTAGGATTTTAAATCGTTCAATGAGAAGTCACATAACAACAAGCTCTTTGGAGGGCATTTAAAAATAAGTATTTTTAAGTATTTTAGAGTATTATTACACCTTCCATAATATCTCTTTCCAAACCCCATTACTGCTGGAATTATAAAGCAAAGTCCATTTTGGCCTACACCTTGACTCATTTTGTATTTAAGAAGTGAATTCAAATTAAATGTGAAATCCAGGAGGTGTGCCACCTGGCTGGGAGGAGGGAAGAGGAGGAAGAGGGAAGGGGCAGGACAGGAGTAACTTTCTCAAACACCAGTCAACTCCTTATTGTGTATGGGAAATAAGTATAACTTCAAACTATCACAGAATAACCGACATTAACTATTTTCAAAGGAGTGTGTCCTACTGATCTTAACCGAGTGGGCTCTAGAGACTTGGGGCTTCACGGCTGGGCGCGGTGGCTCATGCCTGTAATCACAGCACTTTGGGAGGCCACGACGGGTGGATCACGAGGTCAGGAGATCGAGACCATCCTGGCTAACACGGTGAAACCCCGTCTATGAGCCAGGAGTGGTGGCGGGTGCCTGTAGTCCCAGCTACTCGGGAGGCTGAGGCAAGAGAATGGCGTGAACCCGGGAGGCAGAGCTTGCTGTGAGCTGAAAAAAAAAAGAAAAGAAAAAGAGAGAGAGAGAGACTTGGGGCTTCACTTTCATGACAAAGGTATATACTGAGAACTGTGATATAATATAATGTAACAAAAATCTTCAGCGAGTCTAAAAGGAGGAAAAGAGAAACACCCCATGTATTTCATCGATAATGAAGCATAGAATAACATCCTAAAAGCAACTGTATTTATTGGACTTTAACCATGGTAACTTTCTCAGCACTTTACATGTTAACTCACTTAATCCTTGTAACAATCCTATGACCTGAGTGCTCTATTTATCTTCATTTACAGATGAGGAAATGGGCACAGAGGTGGTAAGGCGCTTATCCAAGGTAACAGTTAGTAAGTGGCCGAGTTAGGATGCAAGGGAGGCAGCCCCACTCCACAGTCCAAACTCTTTAGTCATAAACTCTACTTCTTCCACAGAGCCGCTCTAAACTGTCAGTTCTACTGTGAGCTCACTGTTGGCTGGTTTCAGTGAGTCCAGGGCAATTTCATGAGGCTTCTTCCAATCAGAAATGATTCAGAAAAGTCTTAGATTTAGTCTAAAAGAGACAGAATAATGGCTGAAATGCAACAGGTTTGGAAATAACTGTGCTCTTGGTTTTCTTTTTGCCCCTCCTGCTTCACTCTGACCCTCCCTGCACCCCAGGACACTGACCTCTGGAGAGTGTATCACCCGGGCTTGCCCACTGGCTTATTATGTTCTGCCACTGGGAGGCACCTCCAAGAGGTTGGAGCACTGACAGCATTGGAGGCAGGGTATTTACTCCCCTTCCCCGAGCCCCATCCCACCACTGCTCCCCTCCCTCCCTGCTGGGCTGCAGTAGCAGCTCTACCTACAGCTGCAGCTGCAGATAAGCACACAGTGCTGGTCCCTGGTGCTGTACTATTCCTTCTTGATGTCCTTAACCCTGCAGATACCTCTCCACTAAACTTTCCTCAGTTCTTCATTTTGAGTGTGTCATTTGTTTCCTATTAGGTTCTTAACTGATACATGAATATAAAATAAATGCCATAAACCATTCACTTAATAATGTAAAATAATTAAGGACAAAGGTTTGTTCTATTTCTCTATTAAAAAGAAAGAAAGAAAGAACCAAAGAAAAATAATTATTCATGAATTACCTGTACTTGCCTTTTCCCTTCAATTTCTGGCTTATGCTCCATAACTACTTATTTTAACTTTTTTTTTTTTTCAAAATATGCATAGCCTCTTCTTACTTTGTAAATGATAATTTACTGCTAGCCTCCCCCCACCCACCCTGCCTACACATACACACACACACAAACTCCTGGCCTTCGTGTAACAATATGCTTTTCCAATTCACAGAGCTAGAGTACTTGTGTTCAAAATTATTTTCCACTTAGGATTGCATTTTTAAAGATTCATTGCTCCTGCAGTATCTAAAATGGTATAATTACTTCAAGTGACTTGGATTTGAATAATACCACCTCATATTTACATTTTGCCTTACAATTTATAACACATTTTCACAAACTGAATTTCTCTGAACATGTTTCCAAAGGAACAGTAATCAATAAAATCTTATACCATAAAATCTCATACAATCAGAATCCCATCTGATCAATCTCACCTCTGACACTCCCTCTCTCCTAGAGACCTGCTGGTGCACTCCCACTATCATCCCAGTTGTCTCCTAATCCACCTGTGTTTACTCACCTCTCTCACCGGGACTCATTGACAGTCCGTTATCTCTTGGACATTCTACCATTTTTATTTTGCCAATCTCTAAACCCTACCAAGCAGCCCTTGCTGACTTTGTTACCTTGACTCACTCACATTCTTTAACCTGAAACACAACTCCCACCACCAATACTCATTGCTTCTTTGACGAAGGCCACCAACAAACTATTTTCACTAAAATCACCTCATTCTTTAACCTCTCAGCTCCATGTGATACCAAATGGCTGCTCCTTCTTTTTGAGACTCACTCTTCTTGCTATCTGGTAGCCTAACTTTTGTCCTATATTTCCAATCACTCCTTTTCCTTGTTATCTTCCTCTTCACCCTTAGGTGGGAAACATTGGATATTTCTTAAGGTTGTTTTCAGGCCTTTTCTGCTCTACCTTGAAGATTTCCTATTCTGCCACCACCAACTACCATCCCTATATGGATGGAGGAGTAGTAAATCTCTTCAATCACCAATCTCTTTACCCTTTATAATATCATGCTTACAAATGTCTAATCAAAATCTTGAATTGAATATCCTACCTGTCCCTGAAAGACCAATCATGTCTTTTAGAACAGTTCTGTCTGGTTTTCTTCCTTCTCATACCACCAATCTCCTGCGCACTGAAGGTGAAGCCTCAGAGACACCCTTCACTCCAGTCTTCAGCTTACATGCCTCACAAATAAACTGCCATGTTCTCACCATTCAGCCTCTGCCACAGAACTCTCATCATTTACTCCCTGCTCATTTTTACTGCTACCTTTCTGACCATAAGACCGAACTGCCTTCTGTTGACACTACTGCAACAGCCTCTTCACAGTCTCTGCCCATCCCTCCTTGTCCAATCCAGCCTATGCATACTGAATATGGCATTCTCAAGCTCAAGTCTAACCTCATTATTCATCTGTCAAAAAACGTTTGACCTCCAACCTCCTCCTGAATAATGACAAAATTTCTTAGACTGGCTTTCAAAGTCCACTGGATTTTATCCAATTTACCTTTCCAGGCTTATTGCCCATCCCCTAAAGCCAAGGAACAATCTACTTCACTGCTCTAAATTTCATATTTAAGAAACAGAAATGCTACCATCTATTTCATAGAATTAAAAGAGGGTTAAAAGAAATGAGTATGAAAATGGTTTGTTTGACAAAGTGCTTTTCAAACATACGGTATAAAAGTTTGCTTCTGTGTATCTATCTTACCCCTGGATCCCCTCCCTTTCTACTGCAAGCCACTTAAAGGAAGGAACCATATCTCCTTCCTCTTTTCATTCCTTGCATCTGACACAGTGCCAGCATGAAAGATTCCTAACAAAAGTATGCTGAATACATTAATAACCAGTACTTAATAAAAATGTGTAAAAACTGGGGTGAGTTGACTGAGTATATCTATGGTAGGGCAATATAAGTTCCACCAACAAGATACCAAGTCCCCAAAGAGTGGAAGAAATAATTTTCCTGAATAAGAAAGATTATTTATATCTATATCTGATGATACATTAGTGGAGTGTTTTTCAGTTCTTTTTAAGATAGGAAGAATTATTCTCATATTTAAGTCAATAGGAATTAAAGCACATTTTCAAACTGAATCAGAATCAATTCAATTAGCAAGTTTATCCAGTATACCAACTACGTCTACCAGGATAGGTATTTGACACAACACAGATTAATTAGAGGTTTTTCTGGTAAATCCTGAAAACATTTATTCCACAGAGGTTACATGTTGAAGTTTTTTTTTTTTAATGTTCTTTAATAATCCTCTTTCCAAAGCTCTAAAAAAGTTAAGTGCCCAAAGAGATTCCACTAGAGAGATTTCATTGGAATCTTCAGCACATTCCAATTACGTTTATTATACATGCAAATAAGCCTTAAGAGGCAAGACGAAACTCAATATTTTTTCTTTCTTTTTAGAAAAAAGCAAAAAACTCAGTATCAAATCAAATTAATGATATTATAGATGAAAAGACTACATTGTCTCCTGGGACTAGGCATGTACATCAAAACCTGGATGACAAAATAGAACCTGATACATAAATGTCTATGGGGATTAACAGTAATTTACTTATTAATATTCTCATGGGGTATCTTTTATGAGCTCTCAGAGGCAGGACAATTAAAAACTGTGGTCAGTGACACCAAAGATCATGGACAGCAAATTCAGACCTAGCTGCTTTTCCATAATGAATAATAATGAATATGTTGTGGGTGAAAGTCCTAGAACTTGAGGATTTAAAGACATCAATGAAATTAAGGCTTGGTTTGACTATTATAATAGTCAATCAAATCTAACTTACACATTTCTCCTGGTAAAGAACAGAAATAGTGGCTCATGCCTGTAATTTCAGCACTCTGAAAGGAGGCAGGCGGATCACTTGAGGTCAGGAGTTCGAGACCAGCCTGGTCAACATGGTGAAACCCTGTCTCTACTAAAAAATACAAAACTTAGCCAGATGTGGTGGCATGTGCCTATAATCCCAGCTACTCGGGAGGCTGGGGCAGGAGGATTGCCTGAACCTGGGAGACGGAGGGTGCAGTGAGCTGAGATCACGCCACTGCACTCCAGCCTGGGCAACAGAGTGAGACTCTGTCTCAAAAAAAAAAAAAAAAAAAGAATAGAATAGAAATAATTATTTCAAAGACAGTCAAACAACCCACAAATTTCAACATAAAGCCTATGGATTCCAAAAGTTCTCCATTCCTTTAAAACTAAGCTTCTCACTCTTTTTTTCTCTTTAATATCCCTAATACATAAGAATAAATCCAACAAGCATATAATTTGACATCTCAAGTTAAAAACTCAGATGAATTTTTGCATTTTACTAATATAATCATGTGTCTCTTGATATAAAATGAATATTTTCTCCCTAGATCTTTAGGAAATTTGTCACTTTGGGAAGCTGTGTTGTGTTTGGCCTGTTACCCTGAGTAGACCCTTGCCCGCCACCTGCTACGTATCCATTAATCATCATCATCGTGCGTGTGTGTGTGTGTGTAATCAAGTCCTGTTCATTTTAGCAGCAAGACAGTGGGCAGGAGTGATGACAGCAAGGCATCCGCAGGGCCAAACCCAGCACAGGCTCTGCCTGTCTACGTGATCAAGACAGACCCAGTGGTCTTGATCAAGCTTTTCCTGCAAGGAGAGAGTGTAAGGATAATCTGGAGAGATGTGACTCTTCCATGAGGGTGCAAGCAAGGCATGCCTGGTCCCTGTGAACCAGGTGAAAAAAGACAGAAGGCCCACAACACCCTGGCCAAAAGCATCCCAAGCTGGCTCTGTGTGGGCCTATGACAAAGCTATGTTATGGAGAAGTCACGGTGTCCTCTGGTTACCAGGAAGGCCTCAGGTGTTTAAGAACAGCCTGCAATGAAGCCCCTGGCCAGCAAGCACCCACTTTCCTAGCCCTAGCCATCTCTGCAGAGCCTTCAAGGAGGGACATCAAGGCAGCCAGACTTCCAGGGGCCCCCCAGTTGGGTGATGCAAGCCACAGGCTCCTACACTTGCTTCTTAGAAGCAACTGCTGGCGTGACTGGGGGATTTTCACTACTCTGCAACCCAGGCTGACAAACCCAGCCTTAATACATTCTTGGCAGTCAAGAGTTTGTTTCAGTGGGGCTATTAAATTATAAAATTTTTGCCAGAAAAGAATATATTGTTTTGTGTAAAATACAATTTCCAGGGCCATCCCCCAACAGATGAAAACAATGATCTTATTAGAAACTGTACATTATCCTATACAACTTTCAGTCAGCTTTTAAAAATGTTTCTGCATGAAGAAAAAAATAAAACTATTCAAAGAATAGTTAAAACCGGTACCCGCTGATTTAAAGAGTGCACCTCTAATACACATTAATATCTGCAAATTTCTTATGCCACAATAATTTCACTATTGTCCTGCTTCTATAAGTTACATCATTAAAATGTCTCACTACAAAAAGTTTTTGTTCGGAATCTAAAATCACACTTAGAAATGCAGTTTTTCTGAGTTCATGTGCATCTCTTCCGATTCCGGCATTATTACATATGTAACAGCAATGGCACTGTTCTCTGAGTTTTCCTAAAATAGTATTTTCATCACATCAGTTTATGGAAAACTCTTCATACATTCTATAGAATTAGATGCAAATTCTTCATTCTGGTATGCTAAATTCACACTAATAAGGTCACATCTTCTCTACTACTTCTAACCCTTAATAGTTTTAGGCAGGCTAGGTCCCTGAGAACCACTTCATACATTCATTTTTACCTCTCTACCTTTTCTCATTTATCTTTACCTCTCTGTCTTCACAGATCTATCCTTCGAGACTTTTAGTTCTACCTTTTCTGTAATGCCTAGACTGCCTAACCTTACCTATCTAATCTATAATTTTTATCTCTATCAGCACTTACCAACTGTACCACCCAGGACAGTTATTTACAACTAGGACAATTAATTACACATTCTATATCTACCTGCTTATACTTTTAAAGACAGAGACTTTGCTTTGTGCATCCTTTGTATCACAGTATCAACATAACCCTCACAGAGAAAGAACAGCAATAATACATATAACCAAGGAAAAGCAAAAATTTCCATCCCTTATCAAATTCAAAAATAAACATCTGAATCTTAGAATGTCACCCTAATATACACTGTCCAGTAGTCTAAAGATGGGAGGCACAAAGAATTGCCATTATTAGATCTTATCCATCTCTGTAAGTACAAGAGATATTATTCCATAAAATGACGTGATGACAGTCTAACAATATTTAACATTCAAGTTTTGGTTATGTATTTTTTTCTGTTAAGTGAAGAATATTTATTTTTTAAAACCAGGATGACAAAACATTAAAAATACAATGAATATCATTTCTGATATACTAAAGAACCTTGAATTCAGAGACTACTAGAGTAGAATCTTATACTTTTGATGAAAAACAAAGAGGGCACCTCCTCTGACATAGAAATAAAAGAGCCAACCTCCGAATCTTGGTTGGAAGAGAGACACTAGTGCCTGTGTGAACTTCCTAAGGCAAGTGCCCTTTTCCCAAAGGGGACTGAAATGTTCTGAGGAGTTTTCAATAAGCAGCCTTTATCTTTCTTACTATCATAGTCTGAACTGCCTTCTTTAACAATCTAATTTGAGCTCAGCCATCTGAGTTTATGAAATTGTCACCGTGCCTTAATGGAAAGCCACAGCTTAGATATCTACCCTGCAATATCCTTATTAGTACTATGAAAGAATTTCTGAACATAAGACTTTATATCAATATTTACCATAATAGCTTTGCCTTATAAATTTTCTACTTAATACAGAGAACACTTTTACTTAATTTCAATGTGGTTTTAGTTTTATCTCACCAAAGATTATTGCTGAACATATGTCTTGAAAGATACTAGAAAAACTATCAAGCTTATTACTTCCTGCCAAATGTATGTCCTTTATCAGTTGGTGAAAACCAGAGGCTTCTAAATTCTACTTTTTTTTTTTTTTTTTAAGTTGAGAAGATATTATTACTTGGAAAAAAATTCCACCTAATTTATTTAAAGCAATTGTTAAGTATTCTCTAGATGCTGTATATTAAGATCCCAGCAAGGACAATTGTTTCTGGATGCACCGTGTGTAAAACACTACCCTCAGCACTTTTTATACGAGACATTATTTAATCTGTCCTACACCAAGGTTATTATCTCCATTTTACCGTTGGAAAAAAGAGGTGTAGAGAGGTTAAGTAAGGCCACACGGCTAACAGAGACTCAAACGCAGACCTGACTCCTAAATCTGAACTCTTAATACTTATCCTATACTCCCTTCAGAATATCCTATTATTAGTATTTCAATGTTTTCATGTTATACTGTAAAACCTTTCACTGAAAGAAGTGAATCAAATGTACTTTCTGACTCAAATATTAAATTATGTTCAGTGTGATTTTCATTTTTAATTATCTGCAGCATTTAATTTCTTTGAAGATAAAAAGTCTCTATGAAACAAATGCATTGTATACTTCTAGTAAACAAAATATGTGATTAACTGGAACACCCCCATTCCCATACCAGGCTCTGTAACAAAGAGTTCATTATACTTCATGCAGAACTGCTGCTGCAGCGCACTCACTAATTGGCTCCTTGGTAGCCTAAAGTAGCAAACATACTTCCTCAGGAACCTACCAGTCAGGGAATGACATAGAATATAGCTCCATGACTCCAACTAGAAAAGAAATGGTAAAATTACTAAGCTGTTAATAAACAGCTAATGATATAATAGTATTTTGTCACTTTTTATAAATTGTCCCTTCAAAACTTATCTAATAATTTTCAAAAAGAGCTTTATTGCCATTTACCAAAACAGGGTTGTCTATCTACTCATGCCCCAAATTACAAAATGATGTTCCATGGTCAAGATCAAGCTCAAAGTTCTCCCCATTGAAGAAGCACTTCCCAATTTCCAGTAGACTGAACTGCTCCTTTCGTCTGCCTTTCCACAGTAAACTCCATGTACTTCTGTTTAACACAGCTTATTCTGCTTTGATTACAGGTTATTTCTTACATATCCCTCTCCATAGCTGGTGTGGCTAGGACTGTCATCCCTCATACCTCCCTAGCCCTAGCAGAGCTTTACACACAACATTTGTGAAACATTTTTTTCTTAATAGCAATTTGAATTAAGGTATACTCTAAGAAGGCCAAGCTGATTCAACTAATTGCTTTTTAAGTGGTATCAGTACTTTTAGCCAAGATTTCTAAGCTTAAATATATAAAATACATAAAGATATTTTATTTGGTATATATAAGATTTTAATATTTATAAGTATTACATAGCAATATATTATATTTAATATATCATGTCAAAGAGCAAGAATTAATCCTTAAAATATAAGTTCAAAGAGACAAATGTCAAATGTCTGGATCCTAATAGTCTTAGAAACCAGTTACATGCAGGTAAGAAAAATCACTTCATAGTTAATTAGTATCACCAGCAGCTATTTAAAACACCTCAGCTACAAGGTAACAGTACCACCATAAATTAAATATACAGGAACGCTACCTGTATTTCAAAAGTTAAAGCATTATTGTCATGGGAAATAAGTAATCACAGATGATGTGATCATAGTGGCCCAACTGGAAATGTTCTAAGCATAGAAGCCTGGAAAAGTAGTGTCCACAGAAGTGAGGGCTAATTATGTAAGAAATAGAAGTTATCCTCTTAGTGAGAAACTAACAAAAAGTGTTCAACAGAGACAAGCTTTGGTCAAGCCAAAACCACCGGAAAGAAATATATTTAGTAATGTCAATGCTAAGGTGAAAGAAACACTTTAAATGCATACATCCACAACTAGTTACTGAAATTTCCACTCTTGTGTTCAAAGAAGCCAAAGTGTTTCAGTGCTGAAAAACAAACTTTCAAAAGCTGCTACTGTTTTCATGCTAACTTGCTAGTCTCAAACAATTCAAAACACCTAATTCCTAGTCTCTAAAAAAAAATCCAAAATAAACAATATAGCATCTCATTAAAAAAACAAAAAGAAAAAATTCAAACCTTTCTATCAAGACTACAATCCCAAGTTTGATTCAAAGACTATAGACCTGACATTGTTGTACTAAATTAAATGGGTTTTAAAATGCTACATTTCATTAAACTTAAGACACCAGCTGAAAACATATCATTGGAATAGTTTTTATTGTCTCTTCTCCCTTACCAGTCCCCCCAATGCCCCCCTACCCAAAAGCTGAATGGGTAAGTCCCATAATGGGTAAATATTTCTCAAAGATGTTCCCTTCTTCTCCCTCCTCACTGCCAAATGACCTCCATCAACTCTCACTAAAACAATTATATTAACTTCCTAACTAGTTTCCCTGTCTCAAGTCCTTCTTCCCTTTCCCATCCTCTGTCCTCAACAGCTACTTCACGATAGAAGACATTAATTCAATCATATCACAAACCAACTTAAACATTTTCATGGTTCCCCAGTGTCTATACAATGTCCAACCCTTAATATGAAATTCAGACCTAATATTTACACACCTTTTTCTACGAGCACAAAGAGCAGGATTTATATCTCAACAGTATGATTTCCTTATATACAGCAAATATTCCAAAAATAATAATGAAAATATCATTTGATTTTCAGAGCTGAAATTCAGAAAAAAATCATCCTGATGGGCTAGAGTAGCACCACTGAGACAGCAGGTAACAGAATGAACCAGGAGCCTCGCAAGGGCCTTCTTTATATTCTTAACCTTTAGAGTATAACATGTTCTTAATAAATGTTTGCTGAATGTGAGAATTTTCTGAGCCAAAACTCAAGATTCATACTTCAGCAATTTCAAATTTACACAGGAAATAACTGGACCAAATATTTGAAGTTGAGAATATAAAATCTCAGACTTGAAGGTAGCATAGGGGCATGACTCGAGGAACCTGGGCATAACATGTAAAAACCAAACTGGTGCCAGGGCCACATCTCCTCACTGGCCTAGATCCTGACTGTTTTAAAGTAGACAAGGAAAGCAAGGTTAATTTGCAATAGGCAATTTTAGCCAATAAGCCACAGGTAAAAAATAAACTGAAAATAAATGTTTAAGACAATTTGGAATCATACAACTGATGTGTTTCCAATGCATTTTTCTCAAAATATACATGTTCATTAATGGCAATTAGCAAAGATTATTAATCTACATGTAACAACAATTAAAAATAATTCTCTCAAATGCTACTTTAAAAGTTAAACCAAAAACCTTACATACTGATTTACAAAAGTCATTGCACTGGGGTCACTGGAATACAATCTTAATACTTTCCTATCAGAAACCTCAAGAGGGCTTACTTGCTGTATCTTATATTTGATCATATCATAACAACCTGTTCTCTTTAACTATTGGACTCGCTATGTGTTATCCTGTGTCCAGTGCCCAAGAGCTCGTTAATTACCTAAACTATATCTCCATAGGTCTTGTTAATTACCCATCTCCTGTCTCAGAGGACCTTGTTAATAACTTGTAGTCTCTCTAAAGAGGTCCTAACAACACATTAAAATTAAAGATGCTTTTCTTTTAGCACCTGTCAAGTGCTGTAAATTGAGAAATTTTCACATCAGTTTATTAGCCTATGGTAGTTTTTGTGAATTTTTTTGGCCTGTTTTCTTCTCTCTCAGAATCTTGCTATATCTCACTCTCTCTCTCAAGAAAAAAAAAAAAAACAGCAAAGTTTGTCTTTTTTGTTACAGAGCTTTTTTTGTTTTCAATTTTGAAGACTATAAATATCAATTTGCATTAGTGAGTTAGCACAAGGATGGTATGGCTGGTATCTGCAAATTAACCCACTGGGAGATGAACCAATTAATGAGAGCTATTATAATGAGTATTAGGATGACAAAGGGTAAAAAAGTTTCAAGAAGTGTCTGGGGAGTTAAATGTAAAAGTTCTAGTTAGTATTAAGGGAACTAATCACGTTGCATATTTCGTGTTCATAGTCATTGTTTCATTGGATACATTCTGTAAATCTCTGGGCACTAATGGATTAATGGGTCTAAAAATCATCTGAAAAGTTTTTGTCTTCTGTCTCATAAATGAAGGCACAAATTTTCAAGTGTGCAAAAGATTTATAGCCTACCATGAATAACAGGCAAATTATCTTTAATACTAGACAAATATGGCCAAAAAGTAAATATTGCTATTAAAACAAATCCTTTGCATATTAAGGTTTATGATGCCAATGACTGAACTTTAAACTCATTCAGGAAAAAAAAGTCCATTGGGACATTATAAAAATGAAGGTTTAAAAACTATCAATAGGCTCTTTATGATCATTTATTTACTATATTTTTTAAAAATCAAAATGTAAATTCTACAGTGAACAGTCTTTGACCTTTAATGAACATGTTATACAATTTCATAAAAATGGCTACATGCTTATAAACTTATGGTGATTTGTGAAAATTAGAAACACACTTAAATATACATTCTAGGTAACCAATGTTTTTGTATCTCCTAAGGAAGTATGACACAAGCACAGACAGGAATTGACTCATTAAGGAAGGAAAGAAGGAAGAGAGGGGGAGAATCAGGTAGACCTGACCTCAGAAGTGGAAGGCACACTGCCATGAAAAACCACTGAAACATTACAAGTCTGGATTTTAGATACTATTTCTGTATCATCCTAAAAAATAAACTATTTGGCGTGAGATCATCTGCTAAAAAGGAGGCAGGCTCTTCCACCAAACATTAAAAATGGAAATACATGCTTTTGTAAAAACAATTAATACTAGAAATAATATTATAGAAGATACCATTTAGTTATCCTAGAGTAGCTAAGAATTTGCTACATGGCATTCACAACTACTACACTAGAGCAGAAAATAATGGAGTGAAAGCATGTTCTTTGCATGAGTCACAAATAGAAGGACGGTCCCCAAACAAAATTCTCTGGTAAAAACATCTCCCATTAAATTATTACTCTCAGAACAGCTGCCCCTCTAACATCAAACAACAGAAACTCATCGCACAGAGTAGTCGGCTTATACTGATTTTTAAAAAAAAAATTCAGAATAAGACATACATAAGCAATTTTCTCTAACAGAGAGAAAATCTTATTCTCTCAAGCAGAATTCCTTTCAGTAGGTGGAGTTCTGTGGTCCTGAACTTTTTCAAGGAACTTACACCTCCTTCAAAGAATACACATCATGGAATTTCTCCTCAATTTACTATGGGTAGCACACAAATAGAAGCATATTTTTAAGTGTCATTTGTTACTACTGACTCTCAGGTTTTACTGCAATCCTGAGAAACAATTCATCCATAGATGCCATAAATATTTAATAGACTTTTCTGCCTGGTCTTCAATGCTCACTATAATTTAGGGTGTGTGTGCGTACGTGCGTGTGTGTGTGTGTGTGTGCATGTGTTTAACCTATTCAGCCATATCTTTTACTCCTTTCCACCATATCTCTGTTTTAGCCAAGCTAACTTCCTTACTGTACCCTCTACCTTAGTTAAGGACCTGCAAGCAGAGCTAATATGACTAAGTTGTCTAAATTAAGTATGCATTTGCCAGCACAATTCCTGATCTCCATTCACAATGAATACTTACCGAAAGCTTAGGAAATAAAGTAGTCCCATCCCCTTATCTGTGGTTTTGCTTTCCACGGTTTCAGTTACCCACCATGGTCCAAAAATATTAAATGGAAAATTCCAGAAATAATTCCTGAGTTTTAATTTGCATGTCCTTCTGAGTAGCCTCATGAAATGGTAGGCCATCCAATTCTGTCCTGCCTGGGATGTGAATCATCCCTTTGTTCAGTGTATCCACACTGTCTACACTGCCTGCCCATTAGTTACTTAGTAGCCATCTCGGCTATCAGGTTGCCTATTGCAGTCTTACAGTGCTTGTGTTTGAGTAGCCCTTATTTTACTCAATAATGGCCCCAATGTGCAAGAGGAGTGATGCTGGCATATTGTTGTAATTGTTCTATTTCATTATTATTGTTACTCTCTTACTGTGCCTAATTTATGAACTAAACTTTATCACAGGTATATATGTATAGAAAAAGAAATAGGATATATAGGGTTCGGAACTGTGCCTGGTTTCAGGAATCCACTGGGGGGTCTTGGAACGTATCCCCGTAGATTAGGGGGACCACTGTAGGTGACATAATGTAGATCAGCAATTTTTAAACCTGATAGTCAATGGGAAGTTATTAAAATGTTGCTTTTCATTTCAGGGCCCACTCACTAAAAATTCTAATTCAGTCAGAGGGGAGGCCCAACAAATTGTAGCTAAAAAAAAAAAATCTCCAGGAGCCCTTGATGATCAGCACTGAGGTCATGCACAAATCTAGGTGCTGTGGTGCACCCAAGAAAGAAGATTCTGCACAACTGTTACGAAGCTTACACAGCTTAATATAAGACCTAGGTACAATAAACATTGTATAGTAATTACTTCTTCTGTATCAGCAGAAATCCAAAAGGAAACACGAGGTTATTACTCAAAAAAGAACACTCAGAGATGAGCTGAGAGTGCACCCCACAATTGAGCCCGGGAATGAAGACGGCATGGCTTACAAGGACCTCAGTGTAGGGACATGCAGTAAGGAAATTAACTTACCTAGAACAGGTTGGTGAGGAACAGTAAAAGAAAACTTGGAAGGTTAAGAAAAGCCTAAAATACAACAAGCCTTAGAATGTTAGAAAGAGGAGTTTCGATTTGGTGTTGCAAACCAGTGGTTCTTAAACTTTTTTGACTAGGGCTTTCTTAAACACGACAAAAGGTACTATAGCCCATGTGCCCTCCTTAGTAGGATAAATAATGCTAAGTGCTGTAATAAATATATATATATATATAAATCTCAGTAACTTATATCCTGTGAAATTATCATTTGGACAAGGGCCACTTGGCTATTCCTCGTCAGGTGGGCCTTCCACTTGCATGCAGAGACCCAGGCTGCTCCTACTTACAGCTCTGCCCATCTCAAAGATCCTCTCCATTCAGCTACTGCAGGGGTCAGCAAAGTATTTCTGTAAAGCCCAAACAATAAATAGTTTTAGCTTTGTGGGCCATATGGTCTCTGTCACAACTACTCAACGCTACCACTGTACACAATAATGACCACAATGCGGCTGTGTTCGAACAAAACTTTACAAAAACTGGCAGCAAGCCAGACTTGGCCTCCAAGCTTAGTTTGCCAATCCCTGGTCCAGGATATGGAGGAAGAGGCAAAATGGAGGATTGTGTTAAGAGGACATTCCATGGGCCAGACCTGAAAGTAGTATACATCTCTTCCATGAACTCTTAAATAAGCCAGAACTTGCTATGTCCTAGTTAAAAAAAAAAAAAAAGAAAAGAAATAAACATAATTGGCTTGGTGAAGACACACACCCATCATTTCCACTTTAAAGTGAAAAACAGTCTGGTGGTAACATTATTTACAATTTATTATTTGTGATATTATTTATATTAAAAGATAATTTGTTGTGAACAAATTAAAAATGATATAACAAACATTCAGGCATATTTGTTTTTGGCAAATGATATACTGCTGATAAAAAGAAGGATTACTTCGCAAATTGTGGGATAAACCACATGATAAATTAGTTGACAATTTATTTGATAAAGCATGAAAAAAATTAGTTGATACTGATGATGCTAAACAACCAGTGACTTACAATTAAAAAACAAGACTAGTAGCAATTTTAAAATACAAACAACTTAGTACCAGTAATAAACTGAGAAAACATTCTCCTGAAGATTACAAGAACTCCAACTCTACTTACTGTATATGTGTCGTAGGAGTTTTGCAGCATGCCAGCGTTGGACGGCTTCCCGACTTCTTAGTAGCAAGCTGATTTGGCATCAGTGGCACACACAATATTGTAAGCTCACTAAACCCAATTCAGCTTCCTTCTGGGTATACAGCTAAGTCATAGTTCTTCACAGGTTGCAGTGAGGTTGGGGCACGGGTGAGCTCTGGCCAGTGGGACATATATGGAAGTAACGCATACTGCACTAGGCCTGGCACACAGAAATGACCCTCCTTTGATCCTCTCCTCCCGTGCTGCACTGATCTTGGAGGCCATGTGTTAAATGGTGGCATCACAAGAAGGAAGAAGCCTGCTTCCTGAGAGACTGTGCAGAGCCGGATGAATGCACAGAGCAAAGCACTCACTTTTCCTATCACCATCCCAGTGAACTGCTTTGTGAGAAGAGTGAGCAATAAACTTTTGCTGTGATAAGCCACTGATACCTGTGGTTATGACAGCTGACAACCTACCCTAATACACAGTTCTTAATAGGCTCCAGAAATGTGCTATTTAGATTGAATATTAAATTTTAGTAATCCTTTAAAACTTAGATTTTTAACAATGTTTAGTTGTACATAAAAATGCATACATCTGGCTTTATGGAACTGTTTTCAGTCTATTAGAAAGACCTTCACAGCCCACGCAAGCAGGGCTGGAAGTAGGAGGCTAACGGAATGAGAGTAGCATTTCAGGAAACTACTCTGCTATACGGTGTGCATTAGGAAGCTGGTTTGCTACACTGTGTGCATTAAGAAACTGGTCTGCTATACTGTGTGCGTTTATTCAAAATATCTAACACCTACTACCTACCAAGCATCACACTGGAGACTAAGGGCAAAAAGAAGAATGAAATGCAGACCCTGCTATCAAACTCTTCATGGTAGTGGGCAAGAAAAGTGAGACTGAGCTATTAGTGAACAATGCCATGCCCACAGAAGACAAGACTTACGTAAGAAAATGCTGCAGCACAGGGAACAACTACCCCTCCCTACAAGAACAGGAAACGCTTCAAAGAAATAGGGGCATGTAAGAGACTGCAAATTAGTAACTTTGGGGAAAAGTGTTTCAAAGAGCCCTGCTCTTTGCTGAAGTAACCCAAGATAATGCCTAATTTCCTCTATCAGTTTTATGTTAAAACTATGGGACCTATTCCAAGGACAGAATCAAAATGTGGTATTTTTTGTGGTTTCCAAAGTGCTTTCTTCAGGCGGACTTTACTTAACACTAAAGAATAAAAAGTCTAACTTCTAAAAAAAAGTGTGCCTTAGTACATTTTAAAATTTTGGGCATAAAGAAAATTCTCCAGTTTTAATCATATACATTATTCAACCAGAGGGTAACAATATGGTTCCTAGGTACCAGCAATCACAAGTGAGCCAGTTCACTCACCAAGAAGAAAATGCAGTTCCATGGCTATGTATTTTACCCTTAACCTTGTTCAGCATTCTCACAAACACTGGCCACAAGAGTCCAGGAAACTATAAATAGGTCTATTTAGCACTCCTGAAAAAAATTCACAGCACGTGTCTTAATGATGTGAGTCCATAGCTCCAAAAGTGCATTCGGTTAGGATGTTAATGTGAGAAATTTAAAATGTCCCAGATAGCTGAGGGTTGATACTGGGAGGAAAAATAGAAATATACTGTTACATAAAGACAACGCTACCTTGGCAATATCCTCCCAAATTCCACTCAAGATAAAGCTGCTTGCCAAAAGCGTGAACTGCACACTCTTCTTGGGTCTATTTATATTCAATTATTCTTTTTTATAAGATTAACTAGAACTACCCCTTTACTGCAAATGTTTTACATTTACCACACGGATGGTTTGTGATGCAAAAAGAATAACTTCCTAGGAATCCATAAATGTTCTGTCCTCATATCTGGCATCTCATAAATATGAAGAAGAGAAAGTCATAAAATGAAAAACAACTATTTTTTTTTTTACATACTTGCAATCATTTCATACATCATAAAACAGCTCTAATTTTGCTAGAAACAGCCAATAATAATAAAGTAACTGAAAACAAAGCCTAGATGTGTCAAAATGCCACAGGCACTTTTAAAACCCGTAACAGCCCACATAAACAGCTCAAATACAGGGCAATTAAAGATTTGAGAATACTCAATAAGCTTTTTTTTTTCCATATGCGCCCATAATGTAAAAACATTATTTTCCTACCATTTTCCATTTTCTTGCTTTTCTTTGACTCTAAAATTAGCTAAATCGCCCCATCTCCAAGTTATCTCGGACAGTTGTTTCCAACAACCTTCTGTAAAAAATGTTTAGTAAAGGGGGAAAGAAGCAAATATATTTCTATTTACCCATATAAGATTTAATGTAATATGTGTAGTATGTAAAATACCAAAATATTTTTGAATGGCATATCAAAACTATAAACTCTTCAATAAAATATTGATACCATATGATAAAAGTGTTATTTTTCTAGTGTATGGTCTATAAACAGAACAGAATACTCTTTTAAACCATGGCAAATATCCATTTATAGGTAAAAGAAAACAAAGTACACTTCACTTTGAAAATTTTAAATGCAAATTTTTAAAATATCATGGAAGATACATAAGAGAGGTGAGAGGGCACAGCCTAAAAGCGTGATTGACTGTTAATACTCTATTTGCTGTTTCTAGTGGGACAAAACAAAGCACTGTTTTTTAGTAAAATATAACATGACAATACATCAAACATTTGTCGTCACCATTTATGGATTCCCTATTTGGGGCCTGGCTTTGTATTATGTACTTTCATTTATCCTCACTGAATCCTATCAAGTGGGATTATTTTCCTTGTTTCAAAGATGGAGATACTGAGGTTTATGGAGGTCATAGCACTTCTAAGCCAGTATTCCTATTCAGGTCTGTACCCTCTATATTACTGTCTTGAAGAAAATCTTTTATTATGTGGTAAACACTCTAGCATGCTCTTCCAAGATAATTACAGTCATCTCTCAGTATCTGAGAGAGACTGGTTCCAGTACTCTGAGGATACCAAAATCCAGGGATATTCAAGTCCCCTATACAAAATGGTACAGTATTTGCACATATACGCAACGTCTCATGTATTTTAAATTATCTCTAGATTACTTATAATACCTAATACAATGTAAATCTATGTAAACAGTTGTTACACTGTACTGTTTTTTAAATCCACATTATTTTTTCATTACTATATTGTTATTTCTTATTTATTTTTTAAATATTTTCACTCCATGGTTGATTGAATCCAAAAATGCAGAACCTGCAAATATGGGGGGCCAACTATACTTAAGATGGGAATTTATCTTTTCTTTGCTTGAGGTTTCCTTAACCAGCTATTTCATCATTTACTTCTGTAAAATCCATAACCATATTTAAATTTATTCCTTAGCATATCTACATTTATATCTATATATGTAGATATAAATTTATATATAGATTTAAATTTAGATTATAGATATAATTTAGATATACTAAGGAATAAGAAAAGCACCATTATATATATAACTGAAAACTCAAAGCTGGAAAATCCAATCTTTCTCATGAGTGATTATTTCTGACTATAAATCATCATATAGATCCCTTGGGTGTACCTATAGAACCCAGAGGGTCACTGAATTCCAATAACAAGCATTCTCAAATAAAAACCACTTCTAAATAGCCATTTAATAAGGATAATTAACATCTATTAGGAAAGCCATTAATACTGAAGCTGGTATTTTTTAAAGAATAGCACATGGCCTGCTGTTGGTCCTTTCCAGGTAGCCCATGAACGAATCCCTAGAAACGTTAGCACCTAAACTTCTGGCTTGAACTAACACCCACTGGCAATTCACTCTCGCCATGTCTCATCACAAGCCATGTTGTTTTCTCTCTAAGTTTTGGTGAATTTCTGGCTCACATAAGTGGAAGTAGACCAGGATAGAGAATAAGAGTCTTTTATCTTCTTAAAATAAAAAAGTTCAGTTCCAAAAATATATGCAACATTGCCTGGCTCTATAATTTAATTATAGAAATAAAAATGTTTTTCAAATAAAATAAAATGACTTGAAAATATTCTAGTATTTAAAAGAAATATTTGATACTTTCAAGTACAAGATTTTCCCAAATAGTAGAACTTCCCCCATATTAAGCTTACCTTGAAGATGGCATTATATTTGAAGCCCTGAATTTTGCTGTAAATGGATTGGTTGACTCATAATCAAAATAGTCCTGGCGATTTTCACTAAATGCATTAGGTGATTTCAAGTCACAAGGGCTATCAGATCCCCCATTGTTAAGTTTATCAGATCTTCTGCTATCTTTTTTTCCAGTCACTCTTTCAAACAGGCTAACTTTCTCCCTTTTCTCTCTTTTATTTTCTTTTCTTATTTCAATTGGTTTTGAAAATAAATTCATGCTGCTGTCCCATGTTTCACTGCTTTCTTCAAATGGATTTTTCTTCCTTGGCAGTGTTGCAAATTTTTGGGGTAATGAAACAGTCACATTTGTAAATGGGTCACTTTGTCTTCCGAAACACAATTCACCTCCATCCACAATGCTGTCAGGTTGGTTCATTTTAGAAGTATCAAAGCTTAATGTTCTTCTGTGTGGAGATTTGAGACTTCCTACAAACAATTTTGTAGTTAGTACATAATCAGTGACACATTACATCACACTATTTGACACAGTCTGTGTGCATTCTGCTGCCTTTAGAATGAGAGCAATTAGCTACTTAAACATACTAACCTTCAAAAAATCAAGGAAACAATCTTAAAATGCTAAGGTGTAGCAGTCTGAAGCATCGAGGCTGATAACAACTAGCATATTGCTAGACCACTAGTAGTGTATTCAGCTCACAATCATATAAACTATGATGTCAAAACTAGACGTTCTGGTTGGCACGATAATGTTAAAAATTCTCAGAGACTTTTTCATTAGCATTAAATTTACTTTCTTACTTCTGAACATAAAAGTTTTCTTCTAGGGACTTAATGATGAAATGGAACATTCATTTATGCTCAGGATTTTGAGATAGTAGAAACAGCAGTAAAACAGGCAGCCAGGCCATAAAAGGAAACTGGCACTCATTTTATTATCATCTAATAATATAAATACAAATGCAGACAAGCTCTGCCTTCAAGTAACTTAGTCCAATTTGAGGTATAGTAGGTACTCAATATTTGATGAATGACAAAATTTGGAAAATACTATAAAGCAACTGCTATTTTGATTTACTAAATTTAGAAATTAAACTTTAAAAACTAAAAGTGTAGTTCAGACCAATGAGGACACAAGAATGTGGCACTTACCACTTTCTGGAACTGTTCCAAAGGAATCTAACTGGTGTCCGAGAAGATGTGTTTGACCTATGGTGCCAGCCTTCAGTTTCTCAGAAGACATATGGGACCCAGATAAATCAGACATTGAATGCGCTGACGAGAGTCGCTGAGGACCCAAAAGAAAAGGCTTTTTTGGTTTGGATTTCATCTGCATTTCACCACTTGAAAATTCACTATTGGCGTCGGGAATGTGAGTACTTGGAATGATTGCAGAAGACGTATCAGAAAATGTTCCATCATTTTTTCTACCCTTCATCTTATCTTTTAACTTTGCAAAAGGAGATCTGGTTTTGTCCTTCATTGATAAGTCAAACATACTTGCGGTCATATTGTTCCTCATAAACTGAATATTGACCTTTATCTCACCCCTGTTTTTGATTCGTTTTCCTTGTTTGGATTCTAATCTAAACCACCTTAAAGAGAAGAAAAAAAAATAGGCTGTAACACCTAATGAAGAGAGGATACTGAGTTCTGTTACATACAGATAGTCTTTTAGGTAAAGTAACTATACATCAAGGCAACCTAGGCCCTGAAAAAGAATCTGTCAGCCACAGTATTTTGGGCTTTACTTATTGTTTAGTTTAAAAAACTCATCGTCTCTGTGATGTAACATATACTGAAGGAATGAATAGGTCTTTGGCAAGTTTGAAAATGCTTTTAGATAATCTTTCCTTTTGTGATTTGAACATCACTCATAATCAAAAATTCTTATCAATGCTAGAAGTTTTCCATATGGGATTAAGTGTTGCTCATGGCCTAAGGACATTTTTTTTTTTAACATTAAAAGACACTGAGGCAGAGACTTTGAAAGAATTCACCAATACAAATTATTTTTGAGCATTACAAAATGAATACTGGTGACATTTTAATACAATAATAAATACCTGGCCTCATCCCAAAGAATTACTTATGTAAAAGTAGCAAAAGAATTTTGTTAACATTGGAGATCATTACATACAGCTTGCTAATCATTAAAACAGCATATGATGTCATTTAGATTGATATAAAATGGATCAAAGCCTATTCCTGAATAAAATATGCAAAATAAGTAAAATGCAAGAAGTGATAAAAAATAAATCTTGTGAAGTTTTCAAAAGGAAAAAAAAAACCTAAAATGCTTCCTGCTTGAATCTATTTGCTTCATTTTACTATTGCTACTGTGACAATACCAAATAAAAATTATTTTGTAAATGAAGCCAAATCTTATGTTTTAGTTCCTTCAATGTATGGCACTATCTGTATTTAAATGATGTACAAGAAGCAATATTTTGGTTTTGTAGTATTTTTATCCATGAGAAATTCTCCAGTTGTCCATGTCACAAGTGGTCATTCTATGGGAAAACAGCCAAAAAAACTACAAAATCAAGCCTGAAAGAGTTTCTACAATGTTTTCACGTAACTTAGCAATGAGGCATAATATCCATTCCTGCACACAGGTTATTATTTAAATATAGCTCTAATCAAGTGTAACAAATTTTCTTAGCTACAAAGGAACTCTGATCTAATTTTACATTAGTTCTTTCTCTCATTGTTACCAAGTGGATATGCCAGGAGAAGATTACATTTACTGTATATCAAGTTGAAATACTGGCACATGATATAAACACCAGCTACATCTTGGCAAGGAAGAAAAATATTTTCTTGATTAACTAAATTGGAGCAATTCAATCAATTCAGATATAGTTGCATCAAAACTAGCCATTTCTTAGAATATCAATATTTTAAAATAGCGTTAGCCTGAGACCTTAAACTGAGAAAATCCCTTATGTAAGGCAAATGGTAAAATCTGAAGAAACAGGGGTTAGAAATAAGAAATGACAGCAATAAACTCTGTGAAATAGACAACCTTAAATAACATACAATTGAGCACTCAAAAAGCCTGGAAATGAAGCAGATTATATACACAGTTAACTCAAGGTTTTAGAAAACAGAGCTATTTTCAATAGGGAGAGAAACACATCTGACGAATAGCATCTCAGAAATACTCTGTAGTACCTCAGGCTTTATAGAATGTAGGTGAATACACTTTGCAAAAAATGTACCAAAAATTTGCAAACAAAAACGAGCATGTATGTAACAAATCAAAGCAAATATGAGTAAAAAAAATCAATTGCCCCCAAAATGGAAGGGGGTGAGGGTAATGGAAATTCATAGACTTTTAGAGATAAGTCCAATAAATCATCTACTTTAACATCTTTATTTCACAGGTGAGGAAATTGAGGCACAAGGAATGATATGTAACTTCCCAATGTCAGATTAAAGTCAATAAGGAAAAAAATCTAAAGTTGATGAATAACATCTGCAGGAAAATAGAAGCTCTTTCTTATTTGATGAACCATATATGTTAATAAGGTTAACCACATGGCTGGCACATACTGCAGGATACTGTATTTAATCAGGAGACGTGAGAGCTGAAGAGAAAGACAATGCAAATTTTCTATTGCTAGAGTATAAGCTCCTGGAAGGCAGTCTGCCTTGCATTAAATGTTTATTCCATTTTTATTTCTAGAACTATATTCTTACAAGTAAACTACAACTGTGTGTGTGTGTGTGTGTGTGTTTATATTGTCTTGTTTTTTAGTAGGGAACTGTAAAGACCTATGTAAACCTGAATAAAGCAAATCGGTATTTGACTATAAACTGTAAATACACTATAATGTCCATTCCCCACCCCCCCAAAAAAAACTGCAAAGAACTTTTACAAATATACTCATTGAAAATGTAGCAATGACAAATAACTTTAGTTGCTTTGTTTTGAAAATGATATAATAGGGAAGTCTTAATGAGATCTTCAAGAATCATTTCGGAGATAGCATTTGTTTTTCCAGTCTTCAGAAAGATAAAATGAAAACACAGCATTTGGAGCTTACTGGATTAGCTGACTTTTTTTCACCTCTGGAGTACTGGATTTAAACTGTACATGGCCTCTGTTCAATTTTTAGTGGGCACAGGTCCACGTTCAAAAACCAGCACACATGTGGGAACTATTCCCAAGCAATTGGTGCTGTGTGGTCAGAAATGGGACAAAATTGGCAGTAAGAGTGCCAGAGGCCAGGACACAGGTGCACCTCTGAGAAGCACACACATCCTAAAATCTGCATATGTTTGAGTCACATCTAACTCTAGAGACTCTGGTTGTTATTACTTTTCATGAGCATTAAAAAAAAAGTCAACATCACCTACTTCTATTGTAAAAAATCAATGGATATTACACAACAGCATCAATGATTTTAACATTCTATTACTAAACACTGTATTATTTCTTTAAATCTCATGCCAGAACCAACCCAGACATCCTCTAAAGGAGGAGATACAGAAGTTCTCTTCCCAGGCCCACTCAAAGGGTTCCAGCTCAGACCCTTTTTCCCCGTTCCTTAAGAGAGAAAAAAGACATTTATTTTCAAGGTTAGAAAATAAGTAAATGATTTTAGTTGTCATACTTCTTTATCATGACACAACTGGAAGACAAGCTGTAAATATGTCTTCAGTGTCAAAATGTAAAAAGTGTCACACCCAGCAGTTTCATAGGACTTCTAAGTCAGCTGTTAGTCCTCATCACTCAAAACAGTTTTCTAAAAAGCACTTGGGAATATGCTGACAAAGTTCAGCAATGTGCAGAATATTAAATATCTTTCTTGCAATATACCAGCGGCTCAAGTCTGTCTCTTACTGGGCCATAGGTACAGCTGTGCTAGAAAAGGAAGCTATTAAATATATTAAAAAACTAGAAATATTACCAATAAAGATACCTCATCAACTACACGGTCCCCATTTATCCACAAATAAAATGTTAAGGGTTTAATAACATATGAAAATCACTTTGAATGCAATAACATCACAAACCCTGTTGATAACATTTAAAAGCATTTTCCCCCTAAAGTTCTAATCAATTTTACATAATAGCCAGTAGAGAATTTCTGTAAGGAGAGACCACAATATTAGAGTATTGCTCACACCAAATGTATTGTAACTGTGATGTTGCCCAGGACTAGGAGTAAAACAAAAAGAAACTGTAAAAGGTTATTTCATCCTCAGACTCCTTGGGTTCACATTTGGGCCTACTTTCACTAGGAAAATTTATGTTTCAGAGAAGGCCTGAAATACATGATCCATGAATATTAAAGTACTATAAATGAAGTGAGGAATTTGAAGGTGCAATATACTTAATAGTTTACATTCAAAACACGTTAAATATTTACTAAGTGTCACCCAAAATTGGCAATTTGAAACAGATTATTTGGTAATTATCCATTTTTCACTTTCAATTTGATAAAGAATCCCTTGGAGGAAACTGAATGCCACTCTTCAGGTATCAAATAATTTTATTATTCAAATCACTGATATATACTAAACTTTACACTTAAAAAAAAACTTTTTCTCTCCTTCTAAAATATTTTCATCTCAATTAAACGGTACCATTTTTCCTCCTGCATTCCTAGTATTTCTGATCTCTCTACACTTTTATTCCACATATATTAAATCTTAGGATAAGACCTGATTTAAAATGAAACAAAAAAAATCCAATCAAGACAAGCCTGAGAGTAGAAATGTACAGCAAAGAACAAGAGAGAGTCGTTTTAAAATGTAAAGAATTAACATAAACTTCAAGAAAAATATCATTATAAGAAAGTTTTTAAAAGAGTAAATAAATTCAGTTATAACTGAACAAAACACCAACACTAGTTTGGAAATGGCAAGTCCTCTTAGAAGTTCAACCAGTATTTTTCTCCCACTAATTTCATTAATATAATGTCCTTTTAAGTTTATGGAAGGGGTGAGTATACCTACCTCTAAAAGCATATTGTTTTTTCAATTTAAGACACACACTAGGGTGTTAATTTATATTATGATTTTTTTAATTAAAATATATCTAACTCAAGCTCAAAAGTCATACTGAAAAGGCCACTGAAGATGTCATCAAATCATTTCATCACAAAAATTTATCATTCTCTCCATCCTACAGCTTTTAATATGGTCTAAACACAATAGCTTTGGAAAACCAATTCTGAATACAATAACTGATGTAATTGCAAATTCAAAGGAAAATGTTAGTGCATTCGAAGTTGAGGATGTTTGTACACACTTTAAAATTTTTTTTTTTTCTAACAGGTATAGACTCCCACCAAGGCGCACTGACCCTGAAAAATGGCTGAGCTAAAATAAAGGCTGTGTTTATAACGTTGAAATGAAACACTGAGTTCTAAATCTGGTAATTTATCTTTTGACAGCTACAAAGTGCGACACATCAACATTACATTGCCAGATTTAATTTCTCATCTTCCATTTCATTGATAATTGTAAGGTTTAAAATCCATAACAATTTATATGAAGTTCTAGTTGGTCAATACTGTGATCCAGTCCTCTTATACTGAAACAATGTTAACTTACTTAAAATCCACCGCAAAATATTCAATTATTTGACAGATGTTTAACAGAAATAAGGGATCATTAATGATTCCATTTAAAAAATATTTCATCACGAGTGCTACTTTTACTTCAGATTCATGCAAATATGGTGCTTAAAACTGGATCATATTTCAATCCAAAAACCAACGCCCGAAGTATACGGATAATTTCCAAGAACAGAAAAACCATAAATAAGACATAAACTCCCCCAAATTCAAAATAAATTACATAACTTACTCTGTTTTCCTTCTTTGTTTGTCCTCAAAGATGTCACTGAGATTGATTGCCACCTGCCCTAAAAATTTATCCAGACCCACCAGGGACCTGTGCATAACTATAAGGAAAAGAATGTATTTCTCTGGACTTCCCTGCATTAGCAATCCAGGTAGCTCGAAAGAGGCCTCCTCCTTCCAAACTGGCTCAAGGGTTTTCTCAGCTACAGAGGTGGAATACTTTTCCTTGCCCAGCTGAATTATAGTGTATGTGTCATTGGTACCACTTTTGCCTTTTGGCTTCAGATCTTTGGCTTGGAGCACTGTGACCTGCACGTGGGTTGGAAACCACTTTTGGGCTTGCTCGGAAAGCATCATCCTGTCCTGTTTCTCTGCACCCGAGTTCACAAGCACAGGCAGTGCCCCTCCCGGAGGGAGAGCCTAATTCCTTAATCACTGCATCCTAAGGACTGTTAACGGAGACAGGCAGGCTCAGGGCTCCCCGACTTCCCTATGGCTGATATCAAAACGCCTCGCAGGGGCAGCCCAGGGGCACGGCCGCTCCGGGGGTCCCCTTTCGTCTGGAGAAACACAGAGGCCCACCATCACCTGGCCGCGCCGTGCAGGCCTCTGCGCGGACCCCCGCTCCTGTCTCCACCTTCCCTAGGCCTGCGGGCACTGAGGCCTGGCCACCGGGACCCGGGCGGAGGGCTGCGGGGGTGAAGGGAGCCCCCCTGCCCTAATTCTGAACCCCTGGCCTCCCGCCTGCCTCCTTGCGGCCGAGCAGCCTCCCCTGCCTCCGCACTTCCCGCCTGCCCGGAGTTCGTCCGCAGGCCCGGCCCGGCTCCTCCTCCCGACCCCGGTAATACGAACCGCCGGCGGCTAACGCGGCCTCGCTCCCTCTCGGAAACCTCTCCCTCCTCCTCCTCCCTCTCGCCTCAGCTCCTCCTCTCGGGCGGGGGCGGGTAGCCAGGGGTGGAGTGGAGGGGGGCGGGGGACGCGGCCGCCCCGGCGCCGGCGGGACGCGGGGCGGGACGCGGGCTGCAGGGCGGCGGGCGCTGGGTTCGGCCTGGCCTGGCCGGCGGCTCCTAACACCGGGCGGGCGGCTGCGGCGGCACTTCCGGATTGGCCTTCTCCATGTTGGTCTCGGGAACGTGAAGGGGCGGGGCCTCGAGGTCAAGGGTCAGTGCCTCCCTGGTTGCCGTGGCGACTGGAGGCGCGCGACGCGGACGCAATGGCGGGGACTCTGGGCCTGGGACTTGGTGCTGCTTAGGCCTGGCCCAGTGGCGGGTCCTAGGGACGTGGGTACCTGCAGAGGCCGGCAGGTGAGCCCTGGGGAGGGCTGGGGACCGCTCGTGAGAGGAGGTCATCAAAGACCCAGAGACGCCCCTAACTAGGGCGTCTTTGAGGGCAGGGAATCTGTTTTCGCTGTGTCGTGGATGCCCAGTGCCTGGCACGAGGAGGTCCATAAATGGTGTTGGAACGAATCAGGGCTCTTCACTGACCGAAAGCAAACTTTTCTCCAATCTCCTATCCACCCTTCTCTTTTTGAAAACTCCGTAAATTGACTGAAAATGACATCGCCCACCCAGACGAAGGGCGATAGGGAAGCAAATAGTTTCCAAAACTAACACAGGGAGTAGAGATGTAGGGAGGCACTGGGCTGGCATCAGAAGACCTGGTTCCGGCCGCGCCTCTGCCGCTATCAGTGTGTGTGACCTTGGCCGAGTCATTTCACCTCCCTGAGCCTCAGTGTTTTCACGAGTAAAAAAGTCAGTTCTACCTCATGTCTAAGACTCCATCACGACTCTTATGGGCTCGACATCAAAAGGACCCCCGTGGGGACTCACACTGTGGTAGACTGTGCAGATCATGTGGAGACCATGCCCCAAACATGGGTTTCGAGTTTTAGGAGATAATACATGTGCCTTTCCTAGCACAATGCGGCACATAAATCTCCTTTTGCCCCTCTGTTTCTCAATTGGAAGAGACGCCTATGTACTAGCCCTATTGCCTTTAATTCTGTTCGTGTCTTACCTTCCCAAGGAAATTCTAAGTTTTGGAACTGCCTTGTCTATCATGCAGTCCCTTCATAGTGGCTAGCATGCAGCAGACAATTTATTGAATTACTTAGTGCCTTTTTTCCCTTTACAAGACTAATTTTGAGAGTGAAACAATATGATACATGTAAACGCACGTTTTTTAACTTAAATGGCCATAAACATGTAAAGTATCATGTTTATTATTTTCAAGCAAGGTTTAAAACTTCTCATTCAAGGCAGAATTTTCCAGCCCTGGGAGACAGTGTATGAAAAGGCCATGTGTGGAAAACAGAACAAAATCGTCATACTGCGAATATAGCATCTGGATCCCAGAGTGCACAGTTGTCAACTTTAAAGAAAAATATTCTTAGGGATTTTTAAACAGTACGTTGGAACAGTCAATGGTGGAATTTCACCAGGATCTCTAAGGAGAAATAATTTGACACCTGAAACTTACAGAAACCAAATAAACATCATGAAATCAAATTTAATTAAGTTTAGAGTTCTTATACAATACATTTTTGAAAGTCTTCATGTCTCAAAGGTTGTAATTAAACAATAGAAAATTAATTATAATAGTGGATATGTATTTCTGAAGAGCTTAAATTGTTTGGTAAGCTTTATTAATGATTATAAACTTGTTTACAAGTATCATTTCACTCATCTCTGAAATATAGCCGTCTCTAGGGTAGAAGTTGGCAGCAGTAGTTCACAGCAACGCAATAACATACTCCAACACAATTCAGAGAATACTCTAAAGGCAAGAGCTGAACAATTGGAATTACTAACCTCTCTTTCTGTAGCACCTAAATTTCTTTCGAGTTTTCCCAGCACCTGGCTAGAGCCAAAATTGTTTAGTTTTACTGGTGAAATCAGAAATTATGACTTAAAATTTTTTAAGCCAGAATAATAAAATAACATATTTTTGCCCCCAGGTAAAGCAAATAAACAAACCAAATGAGCTAAATAGAATCTGGGATTGCATTATAATAAGGAAATGACTTCCTATAGAATGTTTTCCTTTTTTGATTATATTAAGAGAATAAAAACATGACAGTTGAGTCAAAGATATGGTTGGCTTATAGTGAAAAATAATGGCAATTACATAAGATCTGGGATCAAAGTCCTTCTCCCAAAATGTTTATTGTTTTACAGTTTTAAAAATTCTTTTTACTAATTCTAAGATATACATGGACAACAATTTAAAAAGGAAAGGATTGCGTGTGTAAGAACAACATACCAGAATTGAAGAGAGTCACTTTTTAAAAAATTATCCTATGACTAATGATACATCCGGAAATGTTTGGTACAATTCCAAAATCAAAGTCTTGGGAAAATAATATATTTTAGAAGGAAAATGCTGAACATTCTAATTTTAAAGTGTTACAATGCCTACAGCAATGAATAAGAATGTTTTGACCAGAAAGTTAAAATAGTCAATATTTATTCCCCAGGAATAGAGGATTTCACAGATGAAAATATTTACTATATGTTGCCCCTTTCAGTCCCATAAGGAGACTTATTCCAAACATTGGGGGAGATTTTCCCTTTGGACAAAGGCATCTCTAAAATCACATCTTGCAAATCTGTTGCAGAACAATTATAATGCTCTCATGTTTAAATAGCCCACTGGGTCAAGCGTGTTAATGCTCCCATGTACATTATGTAATGGATATTAATTATTTTCCAGATGGAGTTTCAGAAACATAAGGACAACAAGAAACTTCCCCAAGGTATCATTACAGTCTTTAGACTTCAGACACACACCACACCTCAAATATATACACAACTGAAATGTATGTAAAATTCATATACATGTACATATGACAAAGCCCCAGAGTTATATTGGAGATACATAGATAGATGATAGATAGATAGATAGATAGATAGATAGATAGATAGATAGATAGATAAATCTCCACATAACCGGTTGAAAAGTGAAAGAGTATTTGGCAAATTGACTTGAAATTATTATGGCAATGAACTGGCATTTGGAGATTTTTGGTGATTGTTTTGTTTTGTTTTCATCGCTGGACTGATCAATTTCTCTTCTGGGATTGGGCAGTGTGTGGATACATTTTGTGATGCCCAAGAAGTAACTTTACACTACATACGTATGTATGTAGTGTAAAGAGTATGGTATGTAGTGTAAAGAGCTCTAGTCAGCAGCCTGGGTCTTAATCCCAGGTCTGCCTATTACTAGCTACATCTCTTTAGGGAAGTCATTTTTCTTCTTTGGGCCGTCTTGTAAAATGAGACTTTTATAGCAGCCACCAAAGGATCCTCTAACATTTAAAAATTCTACATAGTCTATCCACAACGCAAAGAAGCAAATTGCATTATAATTATCTAACTGAATTTGGTCAATATACTAAAGCAGATTTCCTTTTTATGTAACATTAATAAAGAATTCTCTAATTCAGGAGAAAAAAATATTTTTCAAGATGTCATGAGAGCTCTGTCTCCCAAATGAAGGTAATTAATGATCACAGAAAGCAAGTAAATGTAAGTTTTATTAATAGGCTCTGCATGAGGCAATTGACACCAACAGCTCACGATTTGGAAGAAATTGCATGTAGGTGCAAGTGGTTTTGAGAAGTCTTGAACTTTTTAATTGTAGTAATAAACATAACTTCTATCTGTATTATTTGTAGCTTTTTTGAACTGTGAAAATATGCTGAGATTGGTAAGAATTTACGGAGCAAAATACGCATTTGCATATAAGAAGGTTTAATTTCCTTTTCATATTTTAATTTTTTATTAAATTTATTGAATTTATTGAATTACTTAATGCCTTTTTTCCCTTTACAAGACTAATTTTGAGAGTGAAACAATATGATACATGTAAACGCACGTTTTTTAACTTAAATGGCCATAAACATGTAAGGTATCTTTTAATTTCCTTTTCATAGTATCATAGTATTCTGTTGTATAATTTTTGTTCCTACAACAAAATGCATATTAATGCATAGAACACGAATTGATTTACTTTAACTAGTATATGGCATTGGGTGAGATGAATAAGCCCCATTTGATCTTTGCTCCTTCCAAAGGACATTTAAGTTATTTCCACCTGTTCAATGATCATAAACAATGCTGCATAAACATCTATATATGTCTCCTATGCACATATGCAGGGATTTTTTTTGACAATTGACAATTAAATTATTGGGAGTTTGTGAATGAGTGTATGGAACACCCATGGGCCTGAGTATTAGACTTGAATTCTAATCCTGGTTCTACAGACTAGGGAGTTATAGACCTGGCAAGCCGTATTCTGTTTGTGCCTCAGGGACCCCTTCCAAATCCAAAATTCTCAAATTCCTTTTATTATATTTACTGAGAAGCAGAGATTATTGCTATTGGAAGAAGATTTTGTGACTACTTTGGTATTTGTCTTCAAATTTCAATTGTCTCATCATCATGAGTCTTTCTGAAATCTTCCAGAACATTGCTGCTTCTACAGATTTAGGTGCAGGTTAATAAGGGCTGGAGAATTTTGATTATTCCTGAAAGCAATGATTAGCAGAGTTATATAAACTTACCATATTTGTACTTTGTAAACATCTGCTAATTTTTTTATGTTCAGTTAATATCCAAGACAGGGATATTTTTTAAACAAAGAATGGGGGATTCAAATTATAATATTTCTAGGAAAGCCTGGAATCCATAAAATTTCTGGGATAATATTTCTGGAAATATGTTCATTTAGAGAGCATTAAACTGGTGGGCGGCTGGCAAAAACATTTGGTGGTGGTGGTTTTTTCCCCCAGGTGAGATCTAGTGTTCTCTGCCTTTCTACTTATTTGATCTATGTTAAAAAAAGTAAAGGGCTTTTGTTGTGTTTTGTTTTATTTGTTGTATTTTGTGTGTTTGATATAAAGCCCGGGGAAAATGACATTTTGAGGGATAGATCCAACTCTTCTTGTTCCAGGACCAGATTTTAAACATTTCTCCTAAAGCAACTTTCAACTGACCTGAACAATATTTTAGTCTATCTGGATATCTGATCATAAAAGCACTTTGGGCTTAGAACTGTGTGCTTATCTTTTACACATTCTGGGTTAGGTCACCTTCAGTGCACCTATAGGTTGTAATATAGGGAAGAACTGTTGCCAGTATGTATTATAATCATTTTCTGGTTATTGGAATGATCATGGCTGATCTGCATAGCCAAAACTGAGCATAAGATGTTGCTTAGCAATGTATACCTAAAGGAGATACCTCCTTTCAGGAATTATGTAGTATAGTGGACAGAAATCTTCTGGCTTAATAAACTAATGTTGTATATGACCTTGAGCAACTTACAGTCCTCTTCCAGAAAACAGTGAATTTTACATTTCTTCTCTGTCCAAACTTGGATCTTGGGTTATCCAGAGTGGCTTCCCAATAGATTCAAATCCATGAGGAACTGCATTTTACTGTTTTTTTTGTTTATCGGGTTTATGCAAGATGAGAAGGTATATGGATTGTGCAATTTGTGCCTATAATTGTGTTCTTTTAACACAGGAAAATTAAGGAAGCTTTTCAAAGAACCCTATTCCAAGTAAGAAGTGTGTTGCATGAATTTCTAAGGTAGGTTTTGCCCTGATCACCTTTATAATTTCGATGGTCTTCATTTTCTTTTCTGTCTACACTTGGACATTGGAAAAAAAATGGAGCAAGCTAGCTTTGTAAAAGTGAAGTCTTCTGAATTAGGCACCTCAGGAATCAAGGGCTTGTAATGCTTTCTGAAACAAGATTTGCTGCAAAGTTCCTTGGATGGAGACACTGAACACTGTTGAGTATTTACCCTGTGGTAGATTTTTGTCCCTGGGCACTAATAATAACCTTGGGCAAATTGTGTAAACCTTCCAAATTTAGGTTTCCCATCTGCAAAGTGGGTTGTTGGGAAAATTAAATAGGAGAATCAGGTAAAAGTGCAGAGCGGGCCTGACACATAGGAAGTGCTCAAAAGATGCTTGTTGCTGTTGGCTTGATGATGTGTCCCTTCTTTTCCAAGTACTTACTTTCCTCTTATCTGAAGGCAAAGGCTACACGGCAGTTGGTCTGGACTGTTCCTCACTAAATAATTAAGGATCCTGAGCTGTGGCAGGTGCCGCTGTAACCCAGCAATGGAGACCCTGAGTTATTTTTGTTTCAAGCCAAACTCAATATTATTGGACACTCTTTTTCTAAACAAAAGTAACATAGAATAAGCCCTTAATAGTATTTCAAACCTTCTTTTAAAATTCAGTAATGACTTTCTAGGTATCATTTTAACAACTTTATGAAAATGAATCAGATCTTTGAGTTGAAGAAAAATAACTCCTTACATTATATACCTATAAGTAGCAAAATTAGAAATTTATGTAGTAGATCATATACCAGGTAGTATTTTAATATTCTAGATTTTCTCTTCAGAGAGAATTATGATAAATTTAAAAACAAAAATATAATGTCCTGTGAATCTTAAAACAAACATTCTGCTAACCAGTGTATCCATACTCTCCTTCCCTTTCCTCTCCCTCTCCTCTTTTCCTCTCCCCTTTTCCCCTTTCCCCTCCCTTCCCTTCCCCTTCCCCTTCCCTTCTTCTCCTTCTCCTTCTCCTTCTCTCCTTCCTCCCTTCCTTCCTTCCTTCCTTCCTTCCTTCCTTCCTTCCTTCCTTCCTTCCCTCCTTCCTTCCTTCCTTCCACCAGAAATGTATTTCTCACAAGTCTGGAGATGGGAAGTCAAAGACCAAAGTACCAGCAGAATGGTTGTCTAGTGAGGGCCTGCTTCCTCCTAGATGACAGTCTTTGCACTGTGTCCTCAAGGGTAGAAGGAATGAGCCAGCTCTCTGGGGTCTCTTTTATAAAAGTGCTAATCCCAGTCAAGAGGGCTCTTCCAGGGGCCCTACCTCCCAATATTATCACCTTGGTGCTAACCAATATTTTCTAACTTCCATTTGCTACTCTAATGTTAACTCTGTTATCTCAATTTTAATAATAATAATAGCTGACATTTGCTGATGACTTGACTTACACTGCATTCATTAACATCTCAATCTCATTTAATCTGAAAGAGATAAAGCTACAGCCAATACACACATTACCACTTTTTTTCCTATCCTGTTACGAAGAAGGTGAGGTTGTGGGAGAACTCTCTTTAGGCATTGCTCACATCGGGACACTTAAAAAACAGATCCTTCATATCCTTTGGACAACTCTTGTACTTCAGTTGGCTTTAAGCATTATCAAAGCATCCTTGACATGATGCCAGGTCCTAACACCGCTTCAGTGAAAGCATAGAGACAAGCAAAAGATAATTGATCTATTTTGTGCCGCATGACATACTCGATGAGCAGCAACATATACTGTGGTGTTTGGCATCCATAAACTGCAGAGAAATTGAAATATATTAATAAACTTCATGCATGGACAAAGAGTGACCTAGGATATCACTGAACTCTTCTGCCTTCATAACCAAAGGTCAAAATGCTAATAGTCTGTTCCTTGTGGAAAAACGTTGAGTTTTCATTCAGGAGGTCAAGACTCACACACTAACTCAACCTACAGTAGACACTTGCTAGAAAATAAAACACAATAATGCATGTAAAATCATTTTGTAAACTGTAAAGAATTTTACAAATATGAAATTTTATTATGGTTTTAATCTTGTATCTATTAAATGTATACCTATTAGCATGCACACTTTTTTCTTCTAGCATCAAAGGTTGCTTAAAATAACAGTGGAACATTTAAAAGCAAGAGAATTCTAATTTACCATCATTCAAATTATGTTAAATCCAACTCAACTTTATAAGCTAAGGAACATGTGAAGAATAAATAAGAACTTGATAGTTAAGAAGATAAATATATGCAGATAAATATATGTGATGAGTCAAATTGATTATTACAGGACAATATACTGTATTAATAAAACAGACTAAATTTAAATGTATTGTGCAATGGCAAACCTAGTGCCTTCTTGGAAAAACATGCCTTAACAAGCTCATGTGATTGCAAGGTTGATAATATCTTGATAATAACTTACGTATTTCTTATTCCTAGTAATTGCTGGCCTCCTTATGACCTTCCGCCTAGTTTCAGGCAGTAGCTAGGAGGGCTAGACTAACTGCTCCAGAGAAGCGAGGCCAAGGCATACAACAGAGTCACTTCTCAGCTTTTCTATTTCAAAGTAGACAATAGGGGAAGATATAACAAAAGCCAAAATTTATGCAGTAAAGAAAAAATTGGGGAAGAATGCAATTAATGAAAGACCTACACTATACAAGGATTTCACTGGACGAAGTGAAGGATAGGGAGCTTGTAAAGAAGATCAAGATAGTTGGACAGGTGGAATGTCTCCAAGACCTTTCCACTCACCTCCCCACTTGTTGAGCATGGGAGCTGGGCAAATTGATGATAGACCATCCAGATAAATTTTGGCATCTAAAAGTAAATGTCACTTGCATCTTGTTTCTCAAGAAGGACCTTGAAAGTAAGCAAAGTCCTAGAGCTCCCTAATCCCATGCACCACATTGGCTTGGAGCAGCAACAGTAGCAGTAGAATAGCAGAGCAGGGGAACTCAAGGCCAAGACGGTCTTGATACAGGCAACTCCCTGAGCCTTCTGCCATCAGAGAGGTACCTGAGAACCTCCAAAAATTTCATTTCCCCCTGAAAGGTGAGAAAATGACTGAGAGAGGGCTGATAGACTAGGGTCCTCCAGGTCAGGATTGGGAAAATTCAGAGTATACATGGATAAAGAACCAGGGACGGCCGGGCGCGGTGGCTCATGCTTGTAATCCCAGCACTTTGGGAGGCCGAGGCGGGCGGATCACGAGGTCAGGAGATTGAGACCACGGTGAAACCCTGTCTCTACTAAAAATACAAAAAATTAGCCGGGCATGGTGGCGGGCGCCTGTAGTCCCAGCTACTCAGAGAGGCTGAGGCAGGAGAATGGCGCAAACCCGGGAGGCGGAGCTTGCAGTGAGCCGAGATCGCGCCACTGCACTCCAGCCTGGGCGACAGAGCGAGACTCCGTCTCAAAAAAAAAAAAAAAAAGAACCAGGGACCTGCCATGATAGGACCTACACCTATTACTTCATATGACTTGCTAATAGGGGTCAATGCTGACAGCCATAGATCCTCCTGGGCTTCTCCCTGGGGCCTCAATTTCAGTCCAGCGTTTATAACTTAGTTTTGGTCTCAGGGAGAAGGATAGGAAGATGGAAATTTTACCTGAGTTTAAAAACCTGAATTTATGCAGTTATGACATTTTCTGGATACATTTTGACAAGAGTAGAACTAGGGGAATCAAAATAGAGATTATGTTGAGTAACAGGGAAATAGAGTTACAGTTCTTGCCTATCATCTGAGTATATGGCCTGAAATACTGTACCTGATACATACATTGTAAGCAAAGTGAGGTCATGGCCAGAGCCCAAGGGTTTCAGGAGCCTTCTATGATGTGATGAGATGGTCTTGGGTCCCCTATACTATTAGCTTGTGGTGGTACGTTAGGACTAAATGTTCCAGATGCATTAACATAAACCTAAAGTGATGTCCTTAGCAAACTTGGTCTTAAAAATTAAGAGCATTTTGGTTGGGTGACCTACCAACAACAACATACAGGGAAAAGATACAGGATCTAGGTTGATTCTCACTGCAGTAGACATTGATTTTGTGGTGTAGCAGCTTGTAAAATTAATGAAAATTTGAGATGAACTAATAAAAATATAGTTCATGAAGGTGCCCCACTACTTGCCCTACCTCTCCTCTCCTGTTATAGTAGGTCACCCATCTGTGTTCCCATCTGAGGACTCAGGTAATGGACTTCATCTCTTCTTGTCTTCTCAAGGATTTTGCATCTGCCATTATCCTTTCTCCCTCCTGTATCCTCAGTCGTTTTCTTCTCTACTGGATTAATGTCATCAACATACAAATATTATCCAGTATTTCTCATATTAAAAAAAAAAACTTAACTTACACATATACCCCTGCACCTCCTCCAGCTACCTTTGTTACTTTTTAGAGCAAAACTTATTGAATGAAAGACTTGTTCATATTTACTTTCTCTTTCTGCTCTTTTTCTCTCGAACATACATCAATCAGATTTTTGTCGTCACCCCTCTACGGCTACACATTGTCACAGTCTGTATCTTATTTGGCCAATTAGCAGCACCTCACACAGTTTGTCGCTTATTTTTTTTGTGGATTGGGTAAAATCAGTGTTTACATTTATAAAGCAGGACATCTTAGGAGAACTCCAAGGTTTGGATTGATGACCTGTTCTAATGTAATATTTGGTGTATTATAGTTTAGTGTCATAATGATACATGGTGATAAGTAATAAAGACTTAACCCCAAAGCTGGCTTACTATGCTTATTTAATGTATTTTTTTCAATTATATTTAAAATATATTTTCTATTCATTCAGTGCATCTACTATAAAATTTATTAGATAACTTGAATGAGCTGCTTCTCCAAAAAGCATGATCGCTAAAGAGCACTCTTAATTTTATAGCTGTAACAAGGGATTTGAAGCTGGGACTTCAGGCATACATATTTGAGTCTTGGAACTTTTCTCTGGTTTTGTGATATATATAATAACCTACAATTTTATACACATAATATGTAATATTAACCTACTATATGTAATTTCTATGTTTAGTATTATAAACTTCTTAGAAACATAAATACATTGTGGTATACATTGTGTACTGTTATAATTCATAAATATATAACAATCACAAACAATATATACTAATTATTATGTTATAGGCATATATAGTTAATATGTTGAATTTTATAGATATGTGTATAATTTATATATTCTTTGGCTGCAGGAACCTGAGACTCATACCAATTAATTTGTTTAGAATGGTTTTGTTATATTGATATATGTGGAGCAAAATTAGAGGTGTGGAATTTCATGGATATTTAAGCCTAGGAGTCAGTCCTGGGCTAGGTGTCCTGGAGTTTAGCGGGAGTTTGAGGGGGCTTGGCAGCAGGAATTCACGGCTTATACAGGTAATCCACTCCTGACGTGCCTGGCTCCTTCTCCCTATGTCTCCATCTCCTCACTGTCACCTAGTACTCTGTATTTTGGCTCTCCCTCCCAGCCCCTGCCTACTCCTGTTCTGCTTCCTCCTCTTAATGCTCCTTCTTCTTGCCAGGATTTCTGGTGGCACTGACTTACAGCTTTTAGCCTTAACTTCCATGATTGAGAGGAAGCATCAGCTTTTCTTGAGGCAGGACATATCATAGCAGCTCTGGCTCCGTGACCTGTATCTGTGGTTGGGTGGAGGGAGAGAGCTAGGGCTCTGAGATCTGCATAGGATTTCCCTTTACTTAGGGATGTGGGCGGGACCAGTTCATGTGAATGGAGCTGTGGTAGGCAGATGTGATGACTGACATATAAAACATATTAAAACACAGTCATTGAAAGCTTCTGATGTGGTTCAAATTTCAGGGTCAATCTTCATTTAAGAACAAAAATACATTCTACTTTTCAGTTTAAATGAAATATAGTGTTGAAAATCACTAAGTATAAGCTCTCATAACATAGATGTTGTATGATAGAAGCACATGTCACTCCATTTTTTCTATATTAATGTTTGTAGATTTTTTTCTTTCAATTGTTGGACTAATAATGACTTTGCAAATTATAATTGCTAATATTCTCTAGAGTGGAAGCCTTTTCAAATCACCTTCCACATTAATACTTATTTAAATAAAAAACTGAGTTGCATTTGGAATTTCTGGATTTTTCTGTTTGTCATGCAAACATTCAGCTCTGTTCTTTTTATGATAATATGAAATAAAGTAGTTTCTCACAGTAACATTGTAAATCATTTGCTTTCTATTACATGCAGCTGGTTTTGTTACTATAATGATTTTCTATGAGTGCATATTGCAGAACACATAAGATGCAATGTGATACTCCTTTATTCAGAATTTGTATGTAATTATTGTTTGCCCAAAAATAATGAGAAAATTTGGAAATATAGTAATTTATTGTAATACATTTCTTTTTAATATGTATCTACACTGAGGGAAAAAATCTAACTTACAAAAATTACATGCCATCTTTTTTTGTTATATAGACCAGAGTTTTCATCTCATGGAAAATTCAGAATCAAAATCAAAAACAGCTGCGGTAGTTACTCGGGTGCCTTCCTTCAGCTTATTCAAAAGAATATAGGATGAACGGTAAGAATTAAGTAAACCACAAATTATTTTGGAGTGTCTGGTTTATGTTATAAATAAATTTTTCACTGCTGGTTGTTTTTTCAAAAATGTTGCCTGTATTTTTGATATTCATTCCTGTGATCTAATGTAAACTCTGTCCTACTAGTTTGGTGTATTGATTAAACCTTTTTTATTACACTCATATGCTATAAATATTTCTCACTTTGCTCTTTTGAATCTCCCTAAATGGCAATAGTCTTTAAGACGTGTCATGGAAAATGTTAAGAGAAATGTCCCAGTTTTGTGTTGGTACATATTAATTTCACACCTTGAGTGGAGCCTAGTTTCATCAATAATGAAGCATCTACTTTTCAGATGCTGAATTAAAAATTATTTTATTATTAAGAAGAAACAACAACAGCAGCAACAAAAAGTAGAAGCAACAACAACAAAAACAGTCAAAATGAAGTATCACTGTGGCATCAATGTTTTGTTCCTTGTTGGTCTTGACTAGAATTTTAAAAGACGTGATGGTAAATCTACATTTGTTTGTAGTTTAATGAAATCACAGTACGTTAGATTTTGGTTTTAAAGTATAAATGTTTGTGAACCATTTCTTATATACTTAAAAAAAATACTCATATTTTCATTCCTAACTACAAAGGTACCATCACTAACACAGTGCATTGCATGTAATAGGGAAGAAAGAAGATTACTAGTTATTACCTATGTGCCACATATATTAGTAGTGTGTTTAATTCTTACTACAATGTTCCGTTATTAGTCTCATTTCCTCAGTAGTTCCTGTGGCTCCATAGAAAGGAGCACAGAGTTTATAAGAGGGCCAGAGTCGGGCAACATTGCACCAAGAAAAGGTTTTGGAGGCAAGAACTGATGGAGAGGGTGATCCCTTAGGAGTGAGACATCAGGTTGGGCGTGGTGGCCCACATCTGTAATCCCAGCACTTTGGGAGGCCCAGGCGGGCGGATCACTTGAGGTCAGGAGTTTGAGATCAGCCTGGCCAACATGGTGAAACCCCATCTCTACTAAAAAAAAAAAATACAAAAATTAGCTGGGCATGGCGGTGGGTGCCTGTAATCCCAACTACTTAGGAGGCTGAAGCAGAAGAATCACTTGATCCTGGGAGGGGAAGGTTGCAGTTAGCCGAGATCATGCCACTGCACTTCAGCCTGGGTGACAGGGCAAGATTTCATCTCAAAAAAAAAAAAAAAAAAAAAAAGGGGAGTGAGCCATCAGTGATGGAGAGGCCAGCATGATGCTCACTATGACCTAAGAACATATGGAACCAGCCAGAGCAGCAAATGAAAAAGCAGCCCTCCACACTGCTGACAAGTAAGTAACCAGTTACCTGAGAAGATCCTTTTTCCCTGGAAGTGTTAGGTCTCCAAAGGTAGTAGGGTCATCTCAAACCAAATATCCCCTCCACCTCCTGTCTCACTCGCATTTAAAGAGAAGACCAAGCTGCCTCCCCATTCCAAGTCCCTTGAGCCACACATCGGGGGTGAAGTAAGGTTGGGCGAGTGCTTTCGAGAGGATATAAATTGAACTTTGTAAGCCTGAACAGATATGTATGTGTTTTAATTCCAGTGTGCTCAGAATATTATGAAACCTGTTGAAGATATTAAGGGATGTGTCTACCATAAACCTTCTTAAAGAAAAAACAGAAAAATCTGTAGATCAAGTGAAGAGAAGTTTATTAGATCTGTGGAGTCTTAGTGGTACCTCAAAGTGGGGGAATGAGGAAAAGGTGCTGGGACCTTGGTAGGTTGTTTTAAGGTAGATATTGCAAGGCAGGGGCAGGAGTAACTGGATGAGCTTGGGCAGTGTGACGTAATAGCTTTGATCAGTTTAAAGCAAGGTTAGGGGCTTGAAGTGAATCCTCTGAGGAAGTTGCTAGTCTTAATCTGTAAACTGTTTAGTTGACACCCCACCTTCGAGAACTGGTTTATAGTACTCTCTTTCAGAACAGCCCTTTTCTGGATCAAGCAGCCACATTATTTTGCTTGGTCTCAGTATTGTTGAACACAGGGAGAGAGAATTATTTCTGGTCTCAGTACTGTTTTAACACAGGGACAAGAAATTATAAGAGTTTTAGCTCTCAAATGAGAACAGCAGATTTGCCCAAATCAGTGCTAAAAGTGGTGATTGGACAGAAATAAAGCTCTTTTACATTTATACCCCCACTTCACTGAGGCTTTGAGATAAATAAATTACATTATTACCTTTATTTGGAATTGGAAGCTCAAAGAAGTTAAAAAATTGTCCAAGATCACAAAATGAATGAGTGGAGGAGTCAGGATTCAAACTCAGCTCTGTGTAAGGATAATCTGGATGAGATATTTGCTGCCCCATTGATTACCTGTGTTGGTACGATCTAACTTTAAAGTCTTCCCTTCTCATATCCCCCCACACCTGCTACTCCAAGGAAAACTTAACCTTTTTTCTTAGCAGAACTTTGATACAATTTATTTTTTTGTTAAGGGCTTAAAACAAAAACATGCCCTTGGCATGAAGTATGTTGGTACTTAATTACATACTCTCTTCCATAGTTCTTTGTCTCTTCTTTTCAAAAATATTGAGAAAAGCTGGAAGTGCTTCTTACGCTTCTTTTGTATCTCCCAGCACTTAGAAATGCTAAGCACAGAGTAGAGGCCCAAATACTCCATTTAACTGGACTGAATGTTTGCCGGTCCTCCAGTAACAATGTCTCCACTACAGAATTTTAGCTACTATTTAAGGCACAGTTGCTCTGTCAAATATTTGTTGTGAAGAATAAGCAAATATTTCCCAAAATGTTCAGGCAAGCATATTACCACTGCAAACACATTTTTCACTGCGAAGTTTTTCTCTTATTTTCATATTTGTGTGTGTGTGTGTGTGTGTGTGTGTGTGTGTATGTATATAGTGGTGTCTCAACTGCATCAGAAATAAAGATAAGACTACAGAAACAGAACAACTGGCATTTCAGTTCTATGTGTTGAGGATGGTTGTTTCAATCCCCTGACCTGTAAAAACAAAGACAGCAACTCAGGAAATAGTGGAGGTTGTCCTCATATATGTTTTTATTTAAAAAAAAAATTCGTCTCTTATATCACAGGGTATGGAATAGAAGTGGAGAAAGGTGGAGGGCATTTGTTTTCCTGAGAATGTTCTCTATAACCTTCCTGACCTCCACAGGCCACCTTCAGACTGCCCTTCTCTTATTCTTTAGCGCTACCACAAAGGGTCATGTAAGTTGATTTTTCAGTTGGATAAAAATGTTAGCAAGTGGGGACCTTACACGATGTTATTTCCTGAGGTTCCCACATTCATCTAAGGAGAGCCAGAGCTACCACCATTTTGATTAAAATGATTCACTTTCAATAAGATTCTAAATTGTTTTAAGATGGTGGAACTGAGCACAGGTGGCCAGTGGTCACTGAGTGCTTTCAGTGGTTTAGACAATTCGGGAAACAGTGACAGACTCTACTATCACCACTGGGGTGGGGATCATGGTCTGTGTTTTCTTTGGGAAGGCAGAGAAGCAGGTAGAGGTGGCTTTAACCACTAGTAGTCGGTGTGTTGCCCCTGGTAAAAACATCGATACAAAAGGGGTATACACATTTCAGACTCAAAAAGCCATCTGTTCTATGCTTCCAGTGAAGATCAACTAGCAGAGCAAAATGGAAAACGAGGCAATTACTCTAGGCACAAATGCCTTGATTTGAAATTACCTAGATCGTGTATGCTTGGTATTTTTGTGGTTGTCACTGAAACTAAAGCAATTCTCTGAATTATTTAGCAAACAACTTTATCCATTTGACTAAGTTAATAGACTCAATGTCAAACATCCAGGACATTCAGAAAATATCCAGCTTTGCATGAGGATAATTTTCAAACCTTTGAGCCTGTAATGGGAATAGATTCTTCTACCTCGTGAGTGAAGTATGCAGCCCTGCTGCTCAGAGGGGACCCTTCACCCCTCCTCCCCACTACCTCTTAAGTCTTCTCTTTTCGTTAGTCTTTCTTTTCTCCACCCACCCTCTCCTTCCTACACAAACTTATTTTGCTTTTCCTAGTTCAGAATGCTCTGAGTTGTGTAGACAAAACATTTTATTGTTTGATTAAAAAAACTTCTTTTATTCAAGGTCACATTCAAGTTACTGCCTACAATGTTGTTGTAGTTTTTCCTTACATATTTATACCACCTTTGGAGCTTCTATGTCTAAACTATATCCTTTAAGGAAATAAATTAAAATGAATTTCCCTGAGTGGGCTTTGAATCAGCAAGAACTTGTTATTGCAGAACCTCTAGGCCACTTGACTGTCACAACCTCCTCAGGTGGGATTGCTAAGAATGTTTAAATACAGAAGCTCTGCAGGGAAATTTCCTCTAACCATTTAATGCCTAAGAAAGAACGAACACCTAGGTTCTAAAGAATGTTACCTGTCCTTCAGCTCTTATCTCTGTTTGGTTTTCAGGGAATTGGCTTCCAGCCTGATAACAGATCTCACCCTTACCTCATGACCTAGCCTTCTGGTACCAGGTCCCTGTTTTGTGCCTTCTCAGTGCCCACTTTCTCCTTTTGTCTTCTTGTTTTGTCCTTGGTTCATTAACCTCATTAACTCAGGCTACACAAACCTCTAGCAGAGGCCAGCCACACCCCTCAGGCATGAGGCTGCCCCTCCTGGTCTGGCTGCTGGAGCCCTGCTAACTGGGAACAGACACCCTCCCTTGGTTCCATCTTCCTCAGTAAGCCAGAGTTGAGTTCAAGTAGGTTAAAGCATTACATTTGTAAATTTGTAAAGGATCAAGTTGTGAAAAGAAAGGCAATCTTGTTCTTGGAGACTTTATTAGCCAGTAAATGCAATATGATACATTTATAGGAGTGAAGACCCAAGCTTTCTGAACTTCATTGAGCCAGAAAGATGTGTTTTATTTCATGGAGTTCATGGAATGACTACAGCATAAGAGAGCTTTTACACAGCACCACATTGACTTGAGGTAATCATAAAATAAAAATGAGCAAGGAGACCCTTCAGGTCGAAGTATAATTTATATATACATTTACCCAATCCAATGCAAAGACCCCATACCATATGCTTTAAATTTTGGTTTAATTTTTAAGCTCTTTTGTTTGCTTTTTTGATGTAAAAGAAGTATAATTAGCCTTTTTTTTTTTTTAAAAAAAAAGATACTTGATGCTTTCCATAAAACTTGTATTATAATAAAATGCACTGACTACTGTAACACTCATATCAGCAAAAAGTGACACAAGATAACATTAGAAAGTCCTTCACTGTGACAAAATAAATCAGAATTGTGTGGTGAACCCTTTACAGCTTGTTATCGTTTTGCTAAGAAAATAGAGCTACTGGCAACTTTTATATGGGGAAGCTGAACGTAGGCTGGAAAGGTTTCCCAGATGATGCTAAAATCCTCAGCTATATTGACACAGATCTTCTATTTCTTGTTATGTCATGAATTTTGGAAAATAAACCTTCTGAGAGGGAAAAGGTAAACATTTTAGGACCAGAATGAACTAGTATAAACTATCAAGAACAAATAGGGTGTATAAATAGCAGGGTTAGATAATTGTTAGATTGATGATTGATAGATAGAGAGAGAGAGAAGTTTCTTGTTAATTTTGAACCTTTTTTACATTTATCATAAGCCAGAAAATTAGCTCAGTTAGTTAGTTGAAAGGAAGGGCACAAAGTAATTTAGGTGGTTGATTTTTTAAAAATATTTGTTAATTTTTTTATTATTCAAGTGCTTTTTCTATTCAGAATGGCAAAGACAAAGATGATACCACTGCATTTATTTCTATTCTCATTGTGCATTCTCAGCGCACATGAGCCAAACAAATCAAGTCACACACACACAGCATGGCAGTCTCTCTGACTCCGTCCTATGTCTTGCCAAACAAATGATGGTCAAGTGTTGGATGTGCATTCTTTCAGTCTTTTCTATGGATTTCACACATATGTTTACAAACCTGTACATCTATTGTTTACATAAATAAGATCATAATTTATCTGTTGTGTTTCAGCCTGTTTTTCACTCAATATGCCATGAGCTCTTTTTAAACACATCACCTTTTTTTTTTTTTAAACTGGCTACATAGAATTTCATAGCATGGTTATATCATATTTCAGTTTCTTATTTTACTACATTTATTTTCAGGGTTTCACTGTTATAAAAGTGCTACAAGGAATATTCTTGTATATTACTTTTAAAAAAGTGACAGTGTTTTTCTGGGAGAGCTTCCCAGAAATGGAATTGCTGAGTCAAATCGTAAGCCTTTTTAAAGTGTTATAGGTTTTACTAAATTGCCTTCCAAAAAGCTTATCTTTTCATTAAATATATAAGCATGCCTATTTTCTCACATCCTTGAAAGCTCCTGATATTATAAACATTTTTGTTTTATCTTTCCAACTGTGGGAGTGGACATTTATATTTCATTATTGTTCTAATATTTATTTACTTAATTATGTGGTCAATTGTGTGTTTATTTGTTTATTTAATAATTATGTTTTTTCCTGAATTGCCTATTCCATTTTTTGTACATTTTTCTTTGGGTTTGTTTGTTTTTTCTTTAGTGACTTATTGACGCTTTTTACGTATTTTGGATATTAAGTCTCTGTTAAATATGTGGCAAATATTTTCTTCCAGTCTGTTGCTTTTTTTTGAACTTTATTTCTGAATCCTGTTTTAGCGTGTAACAATATTGCTAGCACTTAAAATTTCAAGAAAGCAGCTAGCTAAGTTGGTTCAGTTCACAAATTATTTAATTAGTTTTCATTTTATTTATTCAGTTCCACATTAATTATTATTTAAATAATTTTAAAACATAAGCTGGAATTTATTTTATTCTGAGTCGATAAAAAGTACCTTATAATTTTTTTCTCTCTATTTTAAATGTTTCCCTCCCTTTAGAATGCTATTTCACATAATCACTTTCATCTCTTAAATTATGTCTTCTTTTTTTTTTTTTGGAGATAGGGTCTCACCCTGTCACCTAGACTGGAGTGCAGTGGTGCCATCACAACTCACTTTAACCTTGAACTCCTGGGCTCAAGCAATCCTCCCACCTCAGCCTCCATAGTAGCTAGGACTACAAACACACACCATCATGCTGGCTAATTTTTGTGTTTTTAGTAGAGACAAGGTCTCACTATGTTGCCCAGGCTGGTCTCAAACTCCCGGCCTCAAGTGATCCTCACACCTCAGCTTCCCAAAGTGCTCAAATTATAGGCATAAGCCATTGTGCTTGCCCAAAATTATGTCTAAGTTTTATCTTCCTATATTCAGAGGAAATTATGTCTATTTTTGGCATGTGAAAAGGTACCCCAAATATGAAAAGTTTACTTTAGCACCTGTGGCACACAGACCCTAAAGTGACCCCCAATGAACTCTGCTTTTTGGTGTCCACTCCCTTGTATAACGCCCTCCCTTTGAGTGTGGGCAGGACCTATGACTTGTTTCTAACCATTAGGACACAGCAGTGGTGATGGGCTGTCACTCCCATGATAATATCACATTATGTAAGGCTCCAACTTGCTAGCTCTCACTCTCATGCTGCTCATGAAGAAATAAGCTGGCCTGTTATGAGCTGCCCATGGAGAGGTCCATGTGGTAGGGAACAGTGGGTGGCCTCTACAACCTGAGGGCCTCAGTCCTGCAACCACAAGGAGATGAATTTTGCTAACAATCTGAAGGAGCTTGGAAGCAGATTTTTCCTCAGTTGGATCTCCAGCTAAGAGTGCAGCTTAGCCAATACTTTGATTGTAGCCTTGTGAAACTCTTAACAGAGGATCCAGATAAGCTATGCACAGACCCCTGAACCACAGATGTGTTAAGGTAGTAGATGTGTGTTGTTTTAGCTGCTAAGTCTGCAGTAGTTTGTTATACAGCAATGGATAACTAATAAACTAATATAGCACCCACATTTGAAATATACATAGACATCATTAGGAACAAAAATAGTAAGGACTAGAGATTGAATTATTAGTTCTTTGGCACTATAAATAATCATGTTAGAAAAATGTGCTATGGAGTAATATGTATAATACTATATGATACAGAAAATGCTCATGTTTTTCTAGCTCTTAAAATGTAGTTTCAATATTTTGCTGTTATATTATTAATGTAATAGAGAAAATCATTAGAAACTGGGGGAAACTATTAGATCAAGCTTTAAAACTCCTGGAACTATATTGCATGAAACACCTAGCATAATTAATTATGAGTCTGGTTATTGGTATTTTACTTATGCAGACACTGAAACAAATACAGCATCTACTCTAGAGCTTTTACATGCACAGTTACTTATATGTTTCATAAGTGAAGATCTAAGTGACTTTAAAAAGTGAGAAAACAAAGGTCAGATAGTTGTAGATGTGTGGTATTATTTCTGAGGGCTCTGTTCTGTTCCATTGGTCTATATCTCTGTTTTGGTACCAGTACCATGCTGTTTTGGTTACTGTAGCCTTGTAGTATAGTTTGAAGTCAGGTAGCGTGATGCCTCCAGCTTTGTTCTTTTGGCTTAGGATTGACTTGGCAATGCAGGCTCTTTTTTGATGCCATATGAACTTTAAAGTAGTTTTTCCAATTCTGTGAAGAAAGACAAAAACAAGAAATGGGGAAAGGATTCCCTGTTTAACAAATGGTGCTGGGAAAACTGGCTAGCCATATGTAGAAAGCTGAAACTGGATCCCTTCCTTACACCTTATACAAAAATTTAATTCAAGATGGATTAAAGACTTACATTTTAGACCTAAAACCATAAAAACCCTAGAAGAAAACCTAGGCAATACCATTCAGGACGTACGCATGGGCAAGGACTTCATGTCTAAAACACCAAAAGCAATGGCAACAAAAGCCAAAATTGACAAATGGGATCTAATTAAACTAAAGAGCTTCTGCACAGCAAAAGAAACTACCATCAGAGTGAACAGGCAGCCTACAGAATGGGAGAAAATTTTTGCAATCTACTCATCTGACAAAGGGCTAATATCGAGAATCTACAAAGAACTCAAACAAATTTACAAGAAACAACAAGCAACCCCATCAACAAGTGGGCAAAGGATATGAACAGACACTTCTCAAAAGAAGACATTTATGCAGCCAACAGACACATGAAAAAATGCTCATCATCACTGGCCATCAGAGAAATGCAAATCAAAATCACAATGAGATACCATCTCACACCAGTTAGAATGGTGATCATTAAAAGGTCAGGAAACAACAGGTGCTGGAGAGGATGTGGAGAAATAGGAACACTTTTACACTGTTGGTGGGACTGTAAACTAGTTCAACCATTGTGGAAGACAGTGTGGCGATTCTTCAAGGATCTAGAACTAGAAATACCATTTGACCCAGCCATCCCATTACTGGGTCTATACCCAAAGGAATATAAATCATGCTGCTTTAAAGACACATGCACACATATGTTTACTGCGGCACTACTCACAATAGCAAAGACTTGGAACCAGCCCAAATGTCCAACAATGATAGACTGGATTAAGAAAATGTGGCACATATACACCATGGAATACTATGCAGCCATAAAAAATGATGAGTTCATGTCCTTTGTAGGGACATGGATGAACCTGGAAATCATCATTCTCGGCAAAATATCGCAGGGACAAAAAAACAAACACCGCATGTTCTCACTCATAGGTGGGAATTGAACAATGAGAACACATGGACACAGGAAGGGGAACATCACACACCGGGGCCTGTTGTGGGGTGGGGGGAGGGGGCAGGGATAGCATTAGGAGATATACCTAATGTAAATGACGAGTTAATGGGTGCAGCACACCAACATGGCACATGTATACATATGTAACCTGCATGTTGTGCACATGTATCCTAGAACTTAAAGTATAATAAATATATATTATTTATATATTTCTGAGTCTCCCATCACCATCCCTTCTCTGCCTTCCCCCTATTTGCAATGGTCACTTCTGTGATTGTCTTTTATTTCACATTGTCCTTCTTTCCCTTTCTTAACTTTTTCCTGTTGCTCATCATTTATGTAATCCATACAATGAGGTGTACTGCTTTTTTTAGGGTATTGACTAAGGATTCAGCTTTAAAAAATGTATTATCAAATAATTATTTGGTCAGACTCAGTAGTTTTTCATATTCAGCATGGTAAAAAGTTTGATTGCTAAACTGCTCAAAGATAAATGACTTTATTTCCTTCGTCCTCTGCAGACTCCCCTGAGACATGTGTTCTGGTTCCTGGCTGTGTCCCTTTACAGTTGCTTGAGTATAGTGCATGTTTATTTCAAGCTTAATAATCATTGCCTTTTCCCAGCCTCCATTCTTGTCAGTTTTGATATGAGGCTTCTTTTCTATAGAAAGGTCTAGCCAGTGACTCCCATGCCACTTGACATCTTGGTCCTCACCATTTCCAGCTTTACCCATGTTTGCAGGTATCTGAATAAATTTCCAGCTCATTTTCCAAACTTCACACGGCACTTTTCACTTTCTACTTTGCTTCATATTTCTGCACCTGTCTTATCTTCTATTATTAGAAGGCAGAATCCCATACTGCTGAGGACTGTGCTTTGCAAGTAATAGGCCCTGGATAGATGACTAAGTGAATGAAAAATTATTAGAATTTTTAAAGCATAGTTAATATGCTTTAATATGGATTTTGGATTTCAGAAATTGGTGGAATTAATTATAAGAAAAAATGGGGAGGGGTCTTAGAATTGCCAGTTTTAAATGTTGCTGAGTAAATTTAGACAATCATTTACTATCATCATTTCATAAAAATGCAGTGCAAAACAAAAATAGGATTTATAAATGAAGTTCAACATGCACAAACAAAATTCAGAGGACATAATTTCAGGATAAAAGATTGATCTTTTCTTAAAATTGATAGATCAACTTTAAAATGACTAGTTTACTCTGTTGTCCTCTTTTCTCATTTTGCAGCAGACATCTGAAATCTTCGTATTGTACTAGCAGAGTCTATATGTTTTAAAAATCACTGAGCTAGTCTAACCTTTCACTCGATACAATTATCCTCTTTAAACCACCATGGGTAAGATCTGCTTGTTGCATATCCAACTGTTGGAAAGCTTCCTGTCTCTTGCATGCGACTAGTAGTGGGTGGGAGAGAACAAGGTGGACAGATTCATGTAGCCATCATCACTGTTTGATACAGAGCTGTTCCATCACCACAGAGAAACTCGCTGAGGTACCTCTTTACATTGTACGTTTTAAATCATTTATTTTATTCGAATAGAGTCATTGTAAACATATTCATTTAAACTCAGAAGGTGGTGGATGGGATTTTCTGAGAGATGGAAGGCAGGCTTTGAGCCACAGAGAGCCACTTTTAACATTTGAAGATTCTGGTGATGATGCTGACTGCCTGGCCACCTAAGAGGAAGAAAGGTTTGCCAACCCATCTCTCAGGCTCACAGTCCATCTCCCATCACCTTTCCCCCTTTTAATACCCTTTCCCCAGCTTTTTCATCCAATAAACCTTTATTGGGCACTATTATGTCTCTATAAACTTAGAAGCTAGGAATGAAAAGATGGAAAATGAAATCCCTGCCATCCACAATTTTCAGTTGAGTAACAAGACAGAGACCTACACAATGAACCACATGCAAGGAAAGGGAAGCAGTGCTACAGAAGCATTGAGAAAGCAACTGATTGCGACAGGACAATTTTTACACGTAAAGTGACAACTGAGCTGTTCCTTGGAAGAAAAGGGAGAATCAGGAGAAAGGGCGTTTAAGCAGCAGAAACAAAGGCTATAAACACCAAGAGTCAGGAGCGTGCCCTGCAAGCATGGCCAGTGGTCTCCTGCATCAGAACAGAGGGTTACGGGAGGGAATGTGGCTGGAGAGATAGGTGGGGGCTGGATCACAAAGGGCAACAAACGCCTTGTCAAGGAGTTGGACTAAGCAGTTGGAGGCCATCAAAAGATTTTAAGTAGGGATGCGATATAATCACATTTTTCCCCTAAAAATAAAGACAATAAAGACCATTCTGGAGTTAGTGTGGAGAATGGATTAGAAGGGTGAAAGACTGGAAACTGGAAGATCACTTTAGAGGCTGACTTTCACAATAGCCTCTTCCCTCTAGGAAATAAACTCATCTACCTCCTGGTGAGGTTCAAATTAGGAATAAACGGGTGAGTTCTTTTTTTTTTCTTATGAAAAACTAAAGATGAAAGTGGAGATGCCTCACTACAACTAGTGCTTTAATTGCAATTTCTTACGGAAAGGACAGTTCTAAAACCTGCAAGTAACTTAAATTTGATTTTTTTGTCAGATAACTTTTGCTGAGACCTCTTGTGTTCAAGCATCTTCATGGGCACTTGGGAGAAAATACTCAAATGCCAAGTGAAAATCTAATAAAATTATTCTTTTTTTGCAGTAAAAATAGCACTTCAGTAAAGTGCTGAATGATTATTTTTAAGCAGCAGGAAAAAAAATGGAGAAGGAATCCTTTAGTTTCAGCTGGAAAGCCTGACTGTTGTTTCTTTTCTACTACTGGATAGCATTGAGTTTTCTTGCATTTATTTGCATCTACCTCTCCAGCTGAGCCACAATAAAAAGCACCTACCTCAAATACCTAGCACTAATGGCTTAATTTGACAATTTGTATATGGTATTCTTTTATTACCCTTTAGGACCTTAATAATTAGTTTTTCTTTAGTGCAGTATTAAAGCATTAAAGGTCATAAATTCCACAGTCACCTGTATCCATTTATTGCTAATTTATTATAGAACATATCATAAAACTTTCCTTGACATATAGGCCTCTTCATAACTATAAATCTTTGTTCAACTGTTTAGATAACTTATGCTTAAGTTCAAGAAGAGACCTTTAGGAGCAAATATTTAAAACATCTATTTATTACACATTAATGGAGCAGGGTGGATAACCATGTGAAGTATTCATTTACATTCAGTATATTTATCATTTCAAACTCTTATAAAGATAAATTTGTTTTCAAGAGGGAAAAATGTTAAATGTCAAGTAGCTGTTTTCCTAAGTGCTTTAAAATGTCCAGCTGAATAAAGCCATCTTTCTAGTTAGGATAGAACACCAAAAAGGCTTCCAATGAGATTAAATTTGTCACTAGTAACCTCAGTTAAGCTTAAAAACTTTGCAAACTTGATAGTTGTCTCTTCAGACGGCAAATGTATCATCTTAGTTGATAAAGAGGTTGTTTCCTCTGTTTCAACTATGGAAATAACACATTGTAAAAAACTCAGTTCCTGAATGCATTTACCTTACTGCTTAAACTTCTGTATGGATGCATATTTGTGGCACACATATATTCAAAAAGGGAGAGCAGAAAATCAGCTTGCTGGAAAATCCATTTGTTGAATGAGTAATTTGCTGAAAATCACATTGCTTCCAGGAATGTTGTCTAATATAATCAGTAACCATGATGCATGAGATAGTTGCAACACTCATAGGGACTCTTTTCGCGAAGCTTTCATTGAGCTTTAGTTTTCTGCAGCCCAGTGGTTAGCCAAGCTAGACTATCACTGGTTTTATCATACTCTGACTTTGGGAAATCAAAAATTTTAAAGTAAATATTTTCAACTACAAATGTAATTGTATTATTGAATGTCTTATGATTTATAAACAATGGGATGGGTTTTTTTCCAACATATTTTTAGTCCAGCCTTCTGCACTTTTCTTAATTTACCAATTAATCAACCCAATTCAATATGAACATTTGTACACATTTTAAACATTTGAGAAGTGCCCAATGTCTCAAATATTAAATGCACATGAACTTAACATTTTACTGAACTGACAAGTCCACTACCAATAACTAGAGTGAAAAGAATACAGCAAAACTAAAGCTGAACTAAAACCAACACTTTGATAAACTATTGAACAGTTCAACCACACAATTTGCTGAAATCTTGCTTTCTAACAGGGGCTATGTCTTCTTGATAGCATGTTTTACATGCAGCAGTGAAGTGAAGATTCTGAGAAGGGATTACCATACCTACTGTAAATAGAACTTCAAATCTGAAATACATTAGCCATAAAGAATTATGCAAGAAAGAGTAAAATTGTTGCAAATCCCTGAGGAATGCAATAAGATGAATAAAGACACAAATGTAAAATAACTAGAAAAATACAGGAGCTACCATATTGCAAATTAAATTCTGGCCTCTAACTTATTAAAAACAATAAGTTGAAGTTGCTATACCACTTGGGAAATTGGTGAAATAATCTTAAAAAATGCTTCTTTAGCATTTTCAACAGACCCTTTGTCTGTTGAAATAGAAAATGGCATCAATATCATTTTGAAAAATTAGTAGTGTATTAGTCTGCTTAGGATGCCGTAAGAGAATACTACAGACTAGGTGGCTCAAACAACAATTTATTTTCTTATAGTTCCTGGAGGCTGGAAGTCCAAGTTCAAGGTGCCAGCAGGGTTGATTCCTGGTGACACCTCCCATGCAGCCTTGTGAATGGTCTGCTTTCTCTGTCTCCTTACATGGTCGTTCCTCTCTGTGTGAGCATTTCTGATGTGTCTTCAACATCTTGTAAGGACTCCAGTTCTAGCAAATTAGAGCCCCCCCATCCTTTTGAGCTTATTTAACCTTAATTACCTTCTTAAAGGTCCTGTCTTCAAATACAGTCACCTTGGGGATTGGAGCATCAACATACAAATTTGGAGGAGACACAGTTCAGTTCATAACAGTATGAACTACAAAATTCCTATGTAAATTAAAAGTCATAAATCCTGCAGTTACCTCTATCTATGTACTGATCTATTATGAATTGCTGAAAATTTTGGTTCCTTTTCTGAATATTAAATGTTATTCATAAGACTGAATAGTTTGACAAATTTAACTCTCCTGTTAAGCTATAAAAAACATCTCTGATAAATCACCATCCCCGTGATTAATTTACATAAACTTTATGCTAGGCAAAATCATCAAATTTCAAGTAACTTTAGTAAATTTTATAAATTTGGCAAATTGGTGATTCAGAGACTTTTTATTATTTATAAATTATTCAGCCATAGAAAAACATGCTAGAAATAATCATAGTCCCACCAATATCACAATTGGCAGTAGAAAGGTCTTGTGTATGGTGATGACAAGCTAGAAGAGGTCTCCAGAATTCTTTGGATATCATTTTAAATATCCCTAAGGGCTGGATGGTCCTAAGACTATAAAAGAATGCAAGATTTCATCAGGTCAGATAGAAAATACATTTGCAAATCTAAGGCCTTCATCAGAGCCAAAGGTCTTTAGAATTCGACACATCCTAAAAGTCAGAGAAACGCAAAATTCAAGCAAGGGTTCAAACTGGGTAAGAGTTACAGGTCTCTATGAGTAGACAAAGAACTAGGCAGTGTGAACTCTGAGACCAACTACTTTCACATTAAAAAACTTAATAGTCTTTTTGATATATAGTTCTCTTACCATACAATTCATCCATTTGAAATATACAACTTAGTGGTTGTTAGTATATTCACAGATATATGCTACCATCACTACAGTCAGTTTTAGAACATTTTCACCCCAAAAAGAAATCCCATACCCTATAGCTACCAGTCCCCTATCACTGCATCCTTCTCCCCCTGGCCCTAAGTCACCACTAATCTACTTTCTGTCTCTATAAACTTTCCTGCTCTGGACCTTCAAATGAATGAAGTCATATAATATGTGATCTTTTGTAACTAATTTCACTAAGTGCGTTTTCAAGGTTCATCTATGTTGTAGCACATATCAATACTTCATTTTTCTTCTGGCTCCTTTTAAGATTTATTTATCTTTGGTTTTCTGCAGTTTCAATATGATATGCCTAGGTGTATTCTTTTTGGCATGTATTCTGCCTGGTGTACGTGGAACTCCCTGGATCTGTAGTTTGGTGTCCAACATTAATTCAAGGAAATTCACAGTCATTATTGCCTCAAATATTTCTTCCGTTCCTTCCTTTCTTCTCCTTCTGCTATTCCTGTCATGCACATCATGCACATCATGCACATGTTACATTGATAGTTGTCCTACCATCCTTTGATATTCTATTCCATTTTTTTCAGTCTTTGCCTTTGCTCTTCAATTTTGAAAGTTTCTGTTGACACATCCTCAAGCTCAGAGACTCTGCTGAGCCATGTCCGGTCTACTAGTGAGCCCATCACAAGCATTCTTCACTTCTGTCACAGTGTTTTGCTCTGTATCATTTCTTTTTTATTCTTTCCTAGAACTTCCGTCTCTCTATGTTATCCACATATTGTGTGTTGTCTACTTTTTCCATTAGAGCCCTTAGTATATTAATCATAATTGTCTTAAATTTCCAGGCTGATAATTCTGACATTCTTGCCATATTTGAGTCTGGTTTTGATGTTTGCTTTTTCTCTTCAAACTATGGGGTTTTGTTTGTTTGTTTGTTTGTTTGTTTTTGCCTTTTAGTATGCATTGCAATTTTTGAAAGCTAGAGACAATGTACTGGGTACAAGGAACTGCTGTAAATAGGCCTTTAGTAATGTGATAATATGGTGTAGAGGGGAGAGAAAGCATTCTATAGTACCATGTATGATTCAGCATTGGTCTTTTAGTGAGCCTGGATCCCTGGGCTGTGAACCTCACAAATGCTTCCCAGTAACCTTGCCAAACTTCCCCCGCCGTAGAGGGGGCTGGAGTTGGGCATTTCTCTACACCTAGGTTGGTTAGGCTCTGGTAAAATAGTTTCTTTTCAGGGCAGGTCTTATTAAGAAGAATAGAGTGCTCTGCATACTCCAAAATAATTCCTTTTCTCCTCCGCCTGCCAGAAGCATGAGGGGGTTTTTTCTCTATCTCCACTGTTAGAACCTGGGAATCAGGTTCCAGTTAGAACCGGAAACCAGAAGTTTGTTCATGAGTTTTTAGAGCCAAATAATATTCCATTGTATGCCACATTTTGTTTATCCATTTGCCTATTGACAAGCATTTGGGTTGTTTCCACCTTTTGAATATTCTGAATAATACTGTTATAAACATTCATATGTAAGTTTCTACATGAACATGTGTTCATTTCTTTTGGGTATATACCTAGTAGTGGAATTGCTAGGTCATATGATGACTCTACATCTAATCATTTAAGGAATGACTGAACTATTTTTCAAAGTGGCTGCACCATTTTACCTTCCCACTAGCAATGTATGAGAGAGTTCTCATTTCTACATATCCTCATCAATACTTGTTGTTACCAAACTTTTTGATTTTTTAAATTACTGTAATTATGATAAACTACATGCCACATAAGTTTTACCATATTAAGCTTTTTTTTTTTTTTTTTTTTTTGAGATAGGGTCTGGCTTTATCACCCAGGCTGGAGTGCATTGGCACCATCTTGGTTCACTGCAACTTCCACCCCCCAGGCTCAAGCACTTCTCCTGCTTCACCTGCCCGAGTACCTGGGACTACAGGCGCATGCCACCAAACCTGGCTAATTTTTGTATTTGTAGTAGAGATGTGTTTCACCATGTTGATCAGGCTGGTCTTGAACTCCTGACCTCAGGTGATCTCCCTGCCTTGGCCTCCCAAAGTGCTGGAATTACAGGCATGAGCCATTGCACCCAGCCCATATTAACCATTTTCAAGTGTAGTGTTCAGTAGTGTTAAGTACACTCACACTGTTGTACAACCATTCTCCAGAACTCTTCATCTTACAACTCTAAAACTCTGTACCCATTAAAAAAAAACTCCACATTCCCCTGCATCCCCAGCCCGTGGCAACCACCATTTTGCTTTCTGTCTCTATGAATTTGACTCCTCTAGGTACTTCACATTAGTGGAATCATGCAGTATTTGTCTTTTTTGTGAATGACGTTTCACTTAGCATAATGTCTCAAAGTTCACCTATGTTGTAGTATGTATCAGAATTTCCTTCCTTTTTAAGGCCATTGAATGTATATCCTACATTTTGCTTATCCATTCATCCATCAATGGACACATAAATTGCTTCTACCTTTTGGCTAGTGTGAACAATGTTGCTATGAACATGGCTGTACAAATGTCTCTTGGAGATTCGGCTTTCCTCTTCTTTTTTTTTTTTTTTTCAGAGACAGAGTCTCTCCCTGTTTCCCAGCCTGGAGTGCAGGGGTGCAATCCTAGCACGTCGCAGCCTGAAACTCTTGGGCTCAAGGGATCCTTCTCCCTCAGCCTCCTGAGTAGCTAGGACTTCAGGCATGTGACACTACACCCGGCTAATTCCATTCTTTTGGGTATATTCCCAGAAGTGGAATTGCTGGATCATATGGTAATTATATTTTCTGAGGGACTGCTATACTATTTTCCATAGCAGCTGCACTATTTTGCATTCCCACCAACAGTGCATAGGGTTCCAATTTCTCTACATTCTTGCCAACATTTTCTGTTTTTTTTAATAGTAGCCCTTTTAATTGGTGTGAAGTGGTATATCATTGTGGTTTTGACTCGCATTTCCCTAATGATTAGTGATGTTGAGCTCACCTTCGTAGTTTGAAGTCCATGACATTTCAACCATGAAACAAAGTTGAGTGAAACTCATCAAGGTCTTTAACAAGTCTAGTCCCTATGTGGGTGAAAATCTCTATGCACATGTGACCTAAATTACATGGCATGGTAACAGGTTTCCTTTAGTGGGTAAGAATCTTTTAGCTCTGGGGAGATTTAGAATTAAGTGTAGGAAGGATTGCAAAAATTAAAATGGAAGTAATAATATTTTGGGGTTAAGAAGAAAGCTGTTCATATTTCTTATTTTACAAATTTGTCTTTTTGGAATGACAGTCTTACGACTTCAGTTGAAAATCTGTAGTTGTGGGATTTTGACTTAGGGTGACCAATTTGTCCTGATTTGCTCAGAATTGTCTTCATTTTAAAATAGAAAGCTCTGTATACCAGATATCTCCTCATTTAGGGATGGTTTATCACTTTATTTAGACCTGAGATTTTAAATTGAAATTTTACTAAGCTCATATACAATATTGGACCATTTAAGAGAACTTCAATGTCTTTAAGTTTAATGTACAAGATATAAAACAGCTTCTTAAGTATCTGCTGTAGTTTCTATAATTTAGATAATTGAAGTACTTAAAAATATAGAATATATTAAATTTATAAACAAAGTTTAAATATTTGAAAGTGTTTAATTAATGAGACCAAAATAATTATTAACATTTACTATACTTATATACAGACTAAAGAGATTTGTGAGCTGAACTTAATGGCTATTTATCTGGAAGACAAAAATCCCATTTCATTCCATGTTGCCACAACTGAATCTTAAGTTTAAGGTTTTCCTTAGTTAAATTAAACACCAATTGTTTAAACCAAAAACAAATTGAGAAATAGTCTTTTGGGAATACTAAGCTATTCTATAGGACCAAAAATTGGCATCAACTACAGCTCATGATATTCAAAAATACTTCCATTTAGGAAGTTTCAAAAGGACTCAGATTATCCTGGTAACATGGGGTACATTAATAGTTGTCAAGCAAATTAATAGAACACATTGATTATTGTAACCATATGTATATTTGAAATGAAAACATCATTTTTGAGAGTCTGAAGATCAGCGTAAACTGCATTTTGTTGTTTTGAGGAGACAGCTCACCTTCATTGACTGACATGTTCAGCTAAAAAATGGTCTCAGTACTTTCCTTCTCTTAATGGAGCACTGCCTCCGTAATGTCGCTAAAGATTAAACAGGATTAATGCCCATTCTAATAATTTGTAAATATCACTACATTTAAATATTCTAAATTGCTTATACTTAACCAGGATTAAAAGGAATGACCTCTTAAGATTCGCAATTTTTTTTTTTTTTTTTGCTTTATTTCTCTGACAAAAACTATTTTTGGAAATAAGGTTTATCCTGCAAGCTTTACCAAAGTGGTAATTTCAATAGAAAGTCAAAGAAAACATGACGTCCAAAGAACCACCAAGCTGTAGTCAGCAATATTTATAGGCACTCAGATTCAGGCGCATTCTTTCCAGGCTGCAAAAGGCCTGTTATCCCACTTGGGGTAAGCTAGTCTTGAATACAGATTTGAAGTATCACAACCAGTGACAATTTCTTCCTAGCTACTCCACTTTGTTATATGCTTATATCTGGAGTATGTTCCATCTCAAGCATGGCTCATGGCTACTGGTCTATTTACATTGAATGCAAGAGAAAGGCAGCATGTGTCTTCCACTGTAATCTGTGACACCACAGCAGCAGTTTCCCCGGTAGGGATGTACAGAGTTAACCCTGCAGAACTCACGGGTTATAACAAACTGTTGCTCTGTTACCCCAGAGGAGATTAAGTGATGATCTGGAAGACAAAAATCCCATCTTATTTTGTTACCAAAACCCAATCTTAAGAATTAAATACTTCTGAGGCCGGGCGCGGTGGCTCACGCGTGTAATCCCAGCACTTTGGGAGGCCGAGGCAGGTGGATCACGAGGGCAGGAGATCAAGACCATCTTGGCTAACACGGTGAAACCCCGTCTCTACTAAAAATACAAAAAATTAGCCAGGCGCGGTGGTGGGCGCCTGTAGTCCCAGCTCCTTGGGAGGCTGAGGCAGGAGAATGGCGTGAACCCGGGAGGCAGAGCTTGCAGTGAGCCGAGATCGTGCCCCTGCACTCCAGCCTGGGCGACAGAGCGAGACTCCGTCTCAAAAAATTAAATATTTCTGGAGAAAAACCATAACATTCCAAAAGACAATTTATTATAATAGATATGCTATTACATTAAAGACAGTTGCAGCCTTCTAATTCATTCTTAGTTTAAATGTATCATGGTTGAGGGAAAAAGGCTAGGTTAATAATATGAACACATTTTTATCAACGTGAATCTGAAATGTTTTTGAAAAGCCTGTTATATAGATTATTAGAAAGGTTAGATTTTCCAAAAGGTTAATATTTATTTTTAACAAGAATGATTTCTTAAATTATAGTTTTAAAACGTTAATAATTGCCAGTGGTTTCAAATAGACTTCCTTTTATCGAGGAGCTGGGATCTTTTGGTTCACTAGACCTCCTTGATCTTAGGCTGTATAAATTGTTTAGTTTTATTTGGTGCCATAGGGACTCCTTCAAACTTATCAGAAGCCTCAGTTTAATACAGAAAAAGAGAGGCTCAGACATGTCAATATAATACTGTTAATGTTTTCCACGTTTATGATTTCAGGGTCAAAGTCAAACCTCTTATTGTATTAATAATAGCAAAGCAAAAATAGGCTTTGTAGTTGTGAATTCATGGTTTTAAAGAATAATTTCCCTATGTTTTTATTAATTCAAGCCATCCATTGAACCACTCAAGGATTCTATTATGTATTTGAATGATGTATCTCATACTGTACCTTTAACTTTGGAAGACTATGAGAATGGATATGCGTGTGATTCTTTACAGTCATCAACATAGGATAGTTCCTTTGTTCAAAAGTTATGTTAATTAATAACATTAAAAGTTATATTTAGTAAAATAAACTTTAGAGCTTAGCAGTAAAATAATTAAAAGCCAGTTTTCCTCTACTCATTATTTAAAAGAGCATGGTTTGCAAGTTAGTTCATATGCTATGCATTATAAAGCATGGCCGTATATTCTGGATTCTTTTACTATCTGATTTGTAGACCCAGCAATAATCAGAATTTTAATAAAAAAGTTCCAAAGAAAACCCAGAAAGCCTCAGCTTACCAAGCCCTTTTCTTTTGAGAGTGTATTGAATCCATGTTCCATTCAGCACTGATTAGTGGTAAAACTAAACCAAAGCTGTCGGCGTATTGCAAAAGGCCTTTGCTTGACCAACGCTTTTGTTTAAGACAAAGCTGCCATTGATGTCCACCCCAGGTGACAGGGGGTGAGAATGGAGTGACTTGGCAGCTTCTTTTTCTACCTGTGGGTCTTGCCCTTCTGTCATTCCCACCTGACACCCTTCCCCACCTTAAACTTGATATTGGTGGATGGGAGCAGGAATTCACAGAGCAGCTAAAATAAAGATGCTCGAAGCTCCCTCTTCTGTATGGCAGACCTGGATTGTGTGTCTTTGAGAGGGGCAAGCTTGTCTTTCCTATTCCCTAAAAAATATATCCTTACCTAGCCAAACCTACTTCCCTTTCCTGAGGGTCTATGCAGGTATGCACAACACAGCAGTGTTCTATGTTAGATTTTGCACCAGGGTTCACTCAGGGTCTGCTGGTGGCTGTGAGAAGAACCTCTCAGCTGGAATGGTTCATGAGTGAATGGTAAAACCTAGGTTTCAATTGCTTTGGAGAATGGAACATTTCTTAGCTTTCTTTCCTCGTGAACTTCGTGATATCATTTGTCATGCCGTTTTGCCAGCTACGCACTTTTTTACATAGTTTTGTTTGGTTTGCAACTCACGAATATCAGTCAAAGAAGTTGTTTCATTTTTAAGAAATGGCAAATAATATCTTGCTTCCTTCTCTTGTTTCATAGGTGAGTTGTATGGCATGTGGAAGCTGAGAATTCAAACTCAATTCATGCTAACTCTTTCCTAAAATTAGGAGAACATTTCTGATTATAACTCATTTCCCTATTTGCAAGGTCAAACATTTTGACTTGTAAGGAACCAAACAAATATCATGCTTCTGTGTTTGCCAGATTATGTTCTAGAGATATTGATTGGTACATTGTGGTCAAATAATTTTGGGAACAGTGGGTTAAAGGGAGCTAGAGATGTTTCTTTACTGAGTCTTAGAGGCAGTATACCAAAGTGGTTACGAGTGTGGACTCCAGAGACCCCACTGTGATTTAACTTTTGACTCCACCACTGACTAAATGTGTGATCTTGGGCAAGTCACTTAATATCTCTGCACCTCAATTTCCTCATCTGCAAAATGGAGTCAGAAATAAGGCATATCTCTCAGGGTAATTGTGAGAATTACTTCCATTGATATATATCGTATATATAAAGCCCTTAGAACAGAGCCTGACACAAGATAAGCACCATGTATGCCCTGTGTTAGCTATTATTGCTATAATTATTAAGTTTCTAAAGGGGAGATAAAGCAATCAGCCTTTCCCAATCTTACCTATTTGTCCATCCGTCCATCCATCCATCCATCCATCCATCCATCCATCCAATTCTCTTCTGACCAATATAAACAGCCTGAAGTGAGAGAGAGAGAGAGAGAGAGTTTGAGAAGTAACTAAAAATTGCATCCTTGTTTGTATTATCTATTACTGCTGCCTGCTTTTATTGGGTATTTGCTTATTCACTTTTTCTTGTTTTAAAGAATGGATCAGAACACAATTTGAGGGCTATCCCATAGAAAGATTGAAATATTACATTATCAATTAATTCCTGCAGCCTTCCCCAAAGTCCTCTCTCTTACTCGAGAATGGACATTTTGCAAACAGAAATCACAAATATACTAATTTCCTTTATTTATTAACCAAATTTTGTTTGAGTGCCCGCTGTGTGCCAGGGACTGTTCTGGGGACTGGGGACACAGCAATGAATGAAATAGACAAATATCCCATTTTCATGGAGCTTAGATTCTGTCAATAACCAATAAGCAGCTCTAGAAACCAATAATGAAGCCACAATCAAGTTACCAAGTCCGCTACATTTCTCAAGGCTTCTGAATACATAAAGAAATGAACAAATTGCAAAATCAGATTTCCTAAATGTTAGTGTATTTCAAATGATATTTTATAAATTATTGCTTATAGCACAAAATAAATAGAATAACAGAATATTTAATCTCTTTTAGAAATAATCTCAAAAGTAAAAAAGTTTGAGACCTCAGCTGGGCCATAAGGGGCCCCCCAACACCCGTACCTACCTACCTTATCCCACCCCAAACTTATGCTGGGTTTCAGTCTCGGTTAAAACTCAATGAACTAATCTGCCATTTTTCAGCTAAAATAATGAAGATTTTTCTCCCTTTCAGCCTTTGTTCAGGGTAAGTTTCTTAGACATATAGTTTGTTTTTTATCTAGACTAGTTTCTTTTTTTTTTTTTTAGTTTAAGGAGCCTATAAAATAGCATATCAACATTAAAGCCTTACATCAAATCAGAAAAAGACATATGTGCAATTTTAAAAAAATTTGAAAGCAATATGGAGCCATATATGTCTCTGTCTCAGACTAGAATCAAGCACTGAAATATGACACATACGATGGCTACAATTCAACTCACTAATGTTTTGTTCCTGACATGCAATTTTGGTACATGATAACATTAAGTAGTTGTTTTATTTTTAATTACAAATATAAAAAATGACACTTAACCAGGCTGGATGTTGGACTTTTAGATAACTTTAAAATAGGGAAATTGTGAATACACAAATATTTAGTGTGTTTGGTTAATAAACTCAGAAGTATGTAATTTTTCCAATATTTTAACTTGTGTTTTCTTCTTCTTTTTTTTTTTTTTTTTTTTTTTGGCGGAGTTTCACTCTTGTTGCCCAGGCGGGAGTGCAATGGCGCCATCTGGGCTCACTGCAAACTCTGCCTCCTGGGTTCAAGCAATTCTTCTGCCTCAGCCTCCCAAGTAGCTGGGATTACAGGCGTGCGCCACCACGTCCAGCTAATTTTGTTTTTTTAGTAGAGACAGGGTTTCTCCATGCTGGTCAGCCTGGTCTTGAACTCCCAGCCTCAAGTGATCTGCCTGCCTCGGCCTCTCAAAGTGCTGAGATTACAGGCGTGAGCCACCACGTCTGGCCTGAGGCACCGCACTCGGCCCTGTTTGCTTCTTTAGTTATCTGATCAACACTAAGATAAAGCATTTTATATCTTTGGGAAATGCAGGATCTCAGAATTATAAATTTTTAGAGTTAGAAGGGAGGCTTGAAGACCCTCTCATTGGACCCACTCCTTTTACAAATGGGGAAACATAAGACCAGAGTGGGTAGGATCAGTTGTCTTTTGATTGAATCACAATTTTTGTCATGAGCAGAATATTTTATTTAGGTCTTACATAAAATAAGATCCTTGTATCCTACTAAAACCTTCTGTATTATGCATCAAATCATCAAAGTGTCAGTGAACCTGCCAAGCAGAAAGTAATGTTAAGTTTAAAAGTATTAAGTACTTTAAAACTGTTTGCTTTTGACATATCTTTTGGGTCAAATATTCATTTTAAAAATAAAATCAAAACAAAAAGTTTCTGTTTTCTATCACATAACCATTTCTAACTGAATTAAGAAAAAACACAGGGAATAAATGATACTCTTTTCTTTTTCTTTTTCTGCATTTGTATCTGGATTTCTAAATCCAGCCATTGTTTTCTATGCTCAAATTAAATGAAATGGGAGGCTGAGCAGTTGCCCAGTGTATTAGACCATTCTTGCAGTGCTATAAAGAAATACCTGAGGCTAGGCAGTTTATAAAGAAAAGAGGTTTAATTGACTTATGGTTCTGCAATGTGTACAAGCTTGGTTCCCAGCATCTGCTTGACTTCCAGGGAGGCCTCAGGGAGCTTTAACTCACGGTGGAAGTTGAAGTGGGAAAAAGCACATCACATGGCAAAAGCAGGAGCAAGAGAGAGAGTTGAGAGGGAGGTACCATACATTTAAACAACCAGATCTCATGAGAACTTACTCACTATCATGAGGACACTACCAAGCCATTGAGGGGTCTGCCCACATGACCTAAACACCTCCCGCCAGGCCCCACCTTCAATACGAGGGATTACAGTTCAACATGAGATTTGATGGGGACATTCAAACTATATTTTTCTGCCCCTGGCTCCGCTAACCTCATGTCCTTCTCACATTGCAAAACATAGTCATGCCTTTCCAACAGTCCCTCAAAGTCTTAACTCATTCTAGAATCAACTCAATCAAAAATCCCAAGTCCCCAATCCAAAGTCTTATCTGGAAATGAGTTCCTTCCATGTATGAGCCTGTAAAATTAAAACAAGTTATTTACTTCCGAGATAAAATGGGGGCATAGGCATTAGGTAAACATTCTCATTCCAAAAAAGAGAAATCGGTCAAAAGAAAGGGGCTACCGGCCCCATGCAATTTTGAAACCCAGCAGGGCAGTCATTAAATCTTAAAGCTCCAAAATAATCCCCTTTGACTTCATGTGCCACATCCAGGGCACACTGGTGCAAGAGGTAGGCTCCAAGGGCTTGGGCACCTCTGTACCATGGCTTTGCAGAGTTCAGCCCCTAAAACAACTCTCATAGGTTGTTGAGTGCCTGCAGCTTTTCCAGGCACAGACTGCAAGCTGCTAGTAAATCTACCGTTTTGGTGTCTGGAGGATGGTGGCCTCCTTCCCACAGCTCAACTAGGCAGTGCCCCAGTGGGGACTCTGTGTGGAGCTTCCAACCACACATTTCCCCTCTGCATTGCCCTAGTAGAGGTTCTCTATGAGGGCTCTAACCCTGCAACAAGCTTTTGCTTGGGTGCCCAGGGTTTTTCATACATCCTCTGAAATCTAGATGGAGGCTGCCAAGCCTCCTTCGCTGTTGCACTCTGCATGCCCACAAGCTTAACATCACATGGAAGCTGCCAAAGCTTATGGCTTACACCCTCTGAAACAGCAGCCTGATCTGTATCAGGGGCGCTTTGAGCTGAGGATGGAGCCAGAGTGGCCAGGATATGGGGAGCATTGTCCCAAGGTTGTGCAGAACAGTGTGAAGCTGGGGGGAGGGTGGAGGGGTTGGGTAGGGGTGCAGGTGTGAGGGGGGAGGGTGTCCCTGGGCCTGGACCCTGAAACTATTCAATCTTCGTAGATCTCTGGTCCTGTGATGAGAGGGGCTGCCTCCAAGATCTCTGAAATGCCTTTGAGGTCTTTTCCTCATTGTCTTGGCTATTAGCACATGACTACTTTTTACTTGTGCAAATCTCTCTAAAAAGTGGTTGCTCCACAGTCTCCTTGAATTCATCTCCTAAAAAAGCTCTTTCTTTCTTTGCCACATGACCAGGCTGCAAATTTTCCAAACTTTTATGCTCTTATTCCTGTTTAAATAAAAGTTCCAACTTCAAGTCATTTCTTTGCTCCCACATCTGAATGTATGCTGTTAGAAGCAACCATGTCATATCTTGAATGCTTTGTTGCTTAGAAATGTCTTTGGCCAGATAGCCTAAATCATCACTCTGAAGTTCAAACTTCCACAGATCCCAAAGGCATGAATAGAATGCAACCAAGTTCTTTTCTAAGACATAACAAAGGTGACCTTTGCTCCAGTTCCCAATAAGTTCCTCATTTTCATCTGAGACCTTATCACCCTGGACTTCACTGTCCATATCACCATCAGCATTTTGGTTACAGTCATTTAACCAGTCTATAAGAAATTCCAAACTTTATTTCATCTTTTCGTCTTTTTCTGAGCCCTCCAAACTCCTCCAGACCTCTGCCTGTTACCCAGTTCCAAAGTCGCATTTACATTTTCAGATATCTTTATAGCAATGCCTCATTCCTTAGTACCGACTTTCTGTATTAGACCGTTCTTGCATTCGTATAAAGAAATACTTGAGGCTGGATAATTTATAAAGAATAGAGGTTTAATTGGCTCACATTTCTGCAGGCTGTACAAGCATGGCACCGCATCTGCTCAGCTTCTACAGAGGCCTTAGGGAACTTTTACTCATGGAAAAAGGCAAAGCAGGAGCAGTACTCATGGAAAAAGGCAAAGCAGGAGCAGGCATGTCACATGGCAAAAGCAGGAGCAAGAGAGAGAGAGAGAGAGAGGTGTGTGTGTGTGTGTGTGTGTGTTGGGAGCAGGGGAAGGAACCATATACTTAAACAACCAGATCTTGTGAGAACTCTTTCACTATCATGAGGACAGCACCAAGCCACAAAGGATTCATCTCCATGACCCAAACACCTTCCACAAGGTCCCAACTCCAACACTGGGGATTACAATTCACCATGAGATTTGGCAGGGACATATATTCAAATTAGATCACCCAGTCATAAAATATAGTCTTAGAATTTCTTTTTTTGTTGTTGTTAACGGGTGTATCTCCTATCATTGTTTAATAAAAACTGTGCTTCAATTCATTATTTCAGTTACTATGTTAGAGTCTTTACTTTTAGAATAGGATCTCATGCCTCCAATATTTTGGTGACCTCATATAATTAACGTGCAGTTTCATGGAGGAATGTGAAGTTAGGTAGGACATGGGGACATCGGGGTCCCTTTCTCACAGTGAAACCATGCTTTTGTAGAACCGACTGCTTACTCTCCCTGGGAGACATTAATGTATTATCCCCGCTTTGTTGGAAAACAAAGGTTGTATATAGTCTCTGTGGAGTGTGTCAAGGTAAGGGGTTGGAGAGGAAAACATGACAGTGGGAAGGGATGTTGGAATAATTTAAAGCAGAAGGGAACAGAAAAAGAGAAGAGAGTCACCAAGGAAAGAAAGGCAGCATCAGCTATATATACGCCTGACAAGTGGGTTTGTGCCATGTCAATGTCTGAGCCTCTCATCTTTGTTTGCAAAATCATTCAACTATGGGATACTTCAAACCAATGTTTCCAAAAGTGAGTGGCTTTTAGGTGGCAAATATTTTTCTAAATATAAATCTATCTCAGCCGGGAGCAGTGGCTCATGCCTGTAATCCCAGCTACTTGGGAGGCTGAGGCAGGAGAATCACTTGAACCAGGAGGCAGAGGTTGCAGTGAGCTGAGGTTGTGCCACTGCACTCCGGCCTAGATGACAGAGCAAGACTCTGTCTCAAAAAATAAAAAAAAAACAGACCAGGCGTGGTGGCTCATGCCTATAATCCCAGCACTTTGGGAGGCCGAGGTAGGTGGATCACCTGAGGACAGGAGTTCGAAGCCAGCCTGGCCAACATGGTGAAACCCTATCTCTACTAAAAATACAAAAATAAGCCAGGTGTGGTGGCTTATGCGTGTAATCCCAGCTACTCATGAGGCTGGGGCGGGTGAATCACTTGAACTTGGGAGGCGGAGGTTGCAGTGAGCTGAGATCACGCCACTGGGCTCCAGCCTGGGCAATGGAGCAAGACTCCATCTCAAAAATAAAATAAAAATAAAAAAACAAATAAATAAATATATCTGTATACACTTAATACAAACTGTTTCAGAAAAATATATATTATATATAAATGTAATAATCATACATATAATATGCATACATTATATATTCACATTTCATAATATATAATATATACATAATATATAAATGTACTTTTAAAATAAATATATAAATATATATGTAACCAGCACATCTATGTATGATAGTGAAAGAAACTTCCCCTTAACAACATAAATAAATTTAGATTTTTTTGAGTCAAATTTGCTAACAAGGATTAAATAACTCATAGGTAGTGATCCTTGAATATGTCTAAAATCATGAAGATCATATGTGAATGACAAGTTTAGGAAATCTATCTCTAAAAAGACCTTTTATTTGTAGGTTTATCTTTCAGCTTTTTAAAAGTTTACCAGTGTAAGGGAGTGATCCTGAAAAGGATAAGGGTGAATTCTTGCCAGAACTGACTTTTTCAAAGTGCGCATGTTCCCTGCTCACCTCCCCACTGACACATTCTGACAGGTCTCTATTCCCTTCCCAGCTCCTTCTGACTGTGCATGGTGTGGAGGCAGAGGAAACGGCTGAGAACAACTAACTCCAGTAAGGCATTCCTAGTTCATTCAGGTCCAAAGAAGGGAGGGGGAAACAGCCACAATAAAGCAGCCCCCAATACACACGCACCACACACGCACACACACACACACACAGAAACACACATACACGCTCACACTCACACACACAGTTTCTTTATCCACTATATTTCAGGCCATTCAATATAGCAGAAAAAAAATCTTGAGACAAAACTGTCTACTTGGAGACATTTTTGTTCAGTTGATTAATTCTGTGATTTTACATTTTTTGAACACGGAAGCCCAGGGTATGGTTCATAATATTTTCAGTCTAGGAACAGCTGAATGAAGTAACAGTCTTTTAAGAAGGGTCCTCAAAGCGAAGCAGGTTCATTTTCTAGAAGAACAAAATCCTCCTGGGCATTTTTGTATGTTCCATTCAAGTCTGAGGTAAATCCAAGAGGGGCTTGACAGATGTGATTGTCATAGTGTACTGGGACCAAATTACTCTGGGTACCAAGAACTAATGTTAAAATAAAATTGGAAAGTTATTTCTTTCCATGCTGCCCCCTTCTCTGAATCTCCAAAGCATTTGTTTTGTAAAATCCTAAGTGGAAACACATTTTGGTGCCATAATTTCAAACAAACCATCTCTTTTTGAACTCTGCAGCCCGGAACACAATAGCATATCAAGTTCACAAAATTTCAGATAAACCACGTTCAAGCTATAAAAATGACCCCCCACCAAAAGTCTTAATTTTTCCCACATCTCCTTTCTTTTTCCCACACTACTTTAAGGAAGCTCAGCTTTGCTGTCTCTTCGGTAAGAGTTGCTGCTGTGGAGACACATGCTGTTGCCTAATGGCTGAATCTATTCATAATTTAGTTTAAGTTATCTTTTCCTGGTGGAGTCATTTTGACCACATTTGCCATTTTGTGAGGCACAAAGTAGGCATTAGTGAGCAACTGAACACTCAAAGAAATAAATGATTGGATTAAAATTGGGGTGCATTAACTATCATTCACACAAGAACTGTCTTATCAACCTGTTTTTACAACTTGCTCTGAGATAGAAAAAAAAGAAAAGTATTATTGTTCTGAGCCCTGCATTTTGCTTAAACTAGTGTGCTTAAAGCAGTTAAATACTACCATATTGCTTTTTAAAGTCATTTAAAAATACTCTAAGTTCAATAATCCATTGAACATTCAAATGTCACTATTATCATCTATTTATTTGGATACATATGGCTGTCTTTGTTTAACTTGTTGAAAGTAGTACCACATTAAAATAACCTGAATAAATGACCAGAATAAATAAAATGACTTGAAAGTTGCTCAGAATAATTGCAAAGAGAAGCGAGAGAAGCCAGAATAATTCCTCTTCAATCAGGTACGCAAATGTTTTATTATTGTACAAATGACTTATACATATAGTAGCCTAAAAGTTTTAAAAATATGGACATCCTTTAGGGCAAAAAGGTGTAAATCTCTAAAAGGTAGAGTAGAAAACATGATTTATTCTGTTTTCCTAGCATTGCTAGTTTCCAGGTGTTCACCTTTTGATCCAGCTACAGGCAATGATTTTCTGAAGTGGTTTCTGATGGTGTCTGACATCATTTATAGTACTCTTGAACAATCTTGTAATGTGCTAAACTACACCAAATTAAGTGAGTTCGTGGCCAAAAAAGAGTCCAATAGACCCATGGGCATCATGAGTGTTTTGCTACTTGCTGCCTCTTGTATTCACTGCTCAGAAGGAAAAGGTGAAGTTTTTTTGATCCTCTGATATCTCAAGTGGTGGATTTGGTGGAGAGCTATAGAGAATCTGGGACAAGTAGGAATGGATTGAACAGTCTTAAGCATGTGGAAGTTTACAAGTTGCCAGACTGTGTCCTTTGTAATCATTCATTTAATTGTTCATTCAGTCAATCACAAAATATCCATTGAAGTGCTGCTCTCTGTAACATATGGCAAAATATGTTGTGTGGGAAATAAAGATGAGAGAGATCATGATCCTGAGCTAAAGGAGTTTATAGTGAGAAAGAGAGATGGCATAGAGAAATGAGTTGACATGAAGGCACAACCGTGTCAACATATAAAGCAATAGCATGTATACGTTCAGAGGTAGGAGAGATTCCTTTTAGCTGGAGTGATCAAGAAAATACTCATTCATATGCCTATTGGTTTATCACATATACATAGTCAGGGACTATGGTAGGCACTGAATACACAACAGTGAAGGAGAAGGTAAGCAGGCCGTTAAAATGCATTCATCTGATCATTCAAACAATATATATTGAGGGTCTACTGCATGACAAGCTTTGTTCCAGACTCTGGGGGTTGTTTGATGAATAGGCAAAGTGTTTTCTCTCACAGAGCTTACATTCTAGTAGGGAAGATAATCAATAAGCAAGTCAATATATCATAATGCAATTTTAGATCATTAATGCTGCAAAGAAGTAAATTGGTTTAGCAGGGTAGATGATGAAAAGACATGGAAGGCTATTTTAGATTGGATGGCTAGAGAAAGGCTCTGGAAGGGAAAGATCTAACTGATGAGAGAAGTTGGCCACAGAAGACCCAGATGCCATGGCAAGTGCCAGTGAGAGGGAGGAGCATGGGGATGTTGAGGAACAGATAGGCAGCCCAAGAAGTCAGCATAAGGGAATTAGTGGAGGGGAAGCTGGACAGTGGCTGGGACCAGATCATTTGGGGCCCTTGAGCCCATAGTCCAAGAACTTGGGGAGCTACTGGAAGGTTTTAAATCAGAATTGTGATGGGGTCTGAGTTTAAGAGTTGGCTGGAATTGTTAAGAATGGAGGAAGCAGAGAAACTACTTAGCATGTTGAAGCAACAGTCTAGAAGAATGATGAGGAATAGCTTGAACTTGTGTAGTAATGGTGGATTCAGTGAGGAGTAATCAGGCTTTGGGTAACTTTTTTAAGTAGAGAGGATAAAGCTGATGCATGGGATGTGAAGTGGGAGAAAAAGAGAGGAATCAAGAATAACTCCTATGGTTTTATACCTGAGGAACTTGTGGATTTTTGTACACTTGACTGATATGAGGTGGACCAGGAAGAAAATGGCTTGGGAGAGGAAATTAAGAACTCTGTTTGAGCATTATATTGGTTTCCTAGGGCTAATGTAACAAATCACTATGACCTTGGTGGATTAAAACAATAGAAATTTATTCTCTCAGAGTTCTAGGAGCCAGAAGTCCAGGTGTCATCAGGGCCATGCTCCCTCTGGAGGCCCTAGGGGAGAATCCATCCTTGCCTCTTTCAGCTTCTAGTGGCTCCAGACATTCCTTAGTTTGTAGCCACATGGCTCTAATCTCTGCCTCCATCTTTACATGGCCTTCTCCTTTGTGTCTGTGTCTGTCTTCTCTTCTGTCTCTTTTAAGGACATTTGTCATTAGATTTAGGGCCCACCTTGATAAACTAGGATGATTAATCTAGAGATCCCTAACTTAATTACACCTGCTAAGACATGTTTTCCAAGTGAGTTAATGGTCCTATTAACTTTATGCATGGCATTAGGGTTAGGGCATGAACATATCATTTGGGAGCCACCAACTCAATCCCCTACTGGCACAGTAAGTCCAAGAGGTCTTGTAAAAGAGCAGGAGTCACCTAAAAAGGAGGCAGGAAGAAAATTAAGACAGCATTGTGGTCCTGGAAGCCACAGCATTTCAAGGCAGAATTTGTGACTGACAGTATCAGATGTTGCTGAGAAGTCCAGGAACATGAGAATAGTAGACTCATCAGTAGGTGTGATAATATGGTGGCCTTGACGTGTGGTGTCACTGGAATGGTGAGGCTGAAAGGCTTAGCAGCATGGATTACAGATAGAATATGCGGTAAAGTAGGAGAGAGTGCCAGAAAGGACGTCTCAATCAAGGAGTACAGCATGCTGTGAGAAAAGACAGGGGCAGCCAAGATTTGGGTGGGGAGGGAGCAAGAAAAGATTTCAGGATGACTGACATCTCAATTGAGACCTGAAGGCTGAGTCCCATTTAGCCAGCAGCCAGTCCAAAAAAAAAATAGGAAGAGAGTTTTTTAGATATCTAGAATATAAGGAGCCACCAACAGGTTTTATGTAGGACAAAGATATAAACAAATTCGCATTTCAGAAACATGGCTCTAGTCGATGAGTAGTGAATGAATTAGTGACTAAAGGTAACTAGCATAGGGTGTGTTGCTCCAATCCAAGCAATACCTGGTGGCAGCTTTTACTGAGAAAGAGGTGGTAAACAGGGGTGATATTAATAATATTGAGCAATCAGTGCTCTAGGGTCATTGGCCAATCAAAATGGATGCTGGCTCCAACAACTACTGTAAATGTACTGGCAGAGGACCACAGAATATAATCTGCTTGTATACTTAGGAAGGACTGAATAGGTCCTAGAGCAATTGAGAGGTTATAGTTGACAAGATTTGTTTATGGATTGCCTTATTACTTAGGAGCTCAGTAGGACAAGTAGGTCTGCCGAGAGGAGGTGGGCAAAGTTTCAAGTTCAATTTGGGTCAAGCTGAATTCAAGGAGTGGTCCAGGCTAGGTGTGGTGGCTCATGCCTATAATCCCAGAACTTTGGGAGGCCAAAGCAGGCAGATCACTTGAGCCTAGCATTGGCAACATGGCAAAAATCCCATCTTTACAAAAAAATTAAAAACTGGGTGTCATGGCACATGATTGTAGTCCTAGTTACTTGGGAAGCTGAGGTGAGAGGATCACCAGAGCCTGGGAGGTCCAGGCTGCAGTGAGCCATGATTGCACCACTGCACTCCAGAAGCCTGGGCAACAGACCCTTTCTCAAAAAAGGGAGTGTTCCAGACCTGTAAGTGCAAATATCCACTAGGCCTTGGAGAGGGCTGGGCTGGCAATATAGATTTGGGCATCATCAGCACGTGGACAGGTAATGAAAGCCAAGAAAAGGAATGAGTGCACCAGAGGAAAACCACAGTCAGGAGTAAAGAAGGCCAGGGATAGAAACACCAGCCCTTGATGCATGAGCAGAAAAGTGTTTGAAAGTGTTTCTCACTTTCAAAGAAGTGAGAAAAGGAGGGCAGAGAAGAAGGACAGAAGCCAGGAGAACTCAATGTCAAAGAAGCAAATGGAAAAAGTGTGTCAGGAAGAAGGAAATGGTCAAAGGAGTCTTGTGCCACAAAGAGATCTAGAAAGAGAAGGAAGGAAAGATTCTTTGGGTGGAGCAGCAACAACATCATTGATGAGTTTGGCAAGAGCAGTTTCAGTGTGATGGTGGAGGTAGAGGACAGACAGCAAGGAGGTGACAGGAAGAGGTAAGAATATAGAAACAGTGAAGTTGGAAGCTCTTTTGAGGTAAGAAGGGGATGGGAAATAAAGTATTAGCTGGAAGGGAACATGGAGCTGGGGAAGACCTGAGCATGTTGAAATGCTTCCTGTGCTCGTGGATTCCACATCTTTGGTTCATAAATTGGGAAGGCAGTCTGTGTCAGGCTTTCTGGTGGCTTCGGGATGGGAAAATCTCGACAGAGAAGGACATAGTGAATACCTAGGTGGAAAAGTGAATACTGAAGAGGCTGAAGATTCTGAGAAGCTGGGAGAGGGCAGGATAGCTCTTAGATCCGTATGAAGGAAACTGCCACCTCCCTTGAAACTAAAGGGAAAAACAAAGGATGATTGCCAAGATAGATTTGAAGGTTATGTGGCAGAAGTTGATGGGGTTACTATCTGTGTTTTATATTTTCATAGCCACTTGGAGGAGGAGTGAGACTAGGTGGATCAATCAGCCTTCGGCTTCCATCACTACAGAACTATTCTTGTCTGGGTCACCATGACCTCCAATGTTGCTGATGGTCCTCGTCTTATTAGCAGCGTTAGATGCAATTGATTGTTCCTGTTCCTTAAAACACTGTCTTCTGTAGCTTTATCAGATATATTTCGTACATTACTTCAAATAATCTGGGCCCCACTTCTTACTCCAGCCACTGCTCTGGGGGAACTGTTACATATAGGGTTCAGCTAGCTTTGTCCATGCACAAGCTAACCATGTCTTCCTTCTCTTGCTTCCTGTCCTGGGGTTTCCAGGCCACCCCCTTCCTTAGCTACCTAGTGCTGGTGCAATGGGTCAATGAAAATGGGAGGTCAGGAGAGGAAGGGGAGATGACGTGATGGCAGAGATGGATCTTCAACAAGGGAAGAATAACATACTTCCTGTCACCTAGGCTTGTCTAGCTACTGCCATTTGAAGTTGATATTATTCATCTGTTTCCAATAGAATAGAAGCTCCATGAGGGTAGGGATTTTTATGTCTTGTTCATCGCCCACCATCTAGAACTGTGCCTTGCACATAGTATACTTTCAGCTCAATAAATATTTGTTGAATGAATAAATGATAGAATTAATAATATGATTTGTTTATGCAGCCATGAATATCATCAAAAGGGCACTCTGGGTGGAAGAAACAGCTTAAGCAAAGGGTGGAAGACAGGCATTTTCAGGTTATATGTCAAGGGCAAGGATTAGTTGTCCCATGTTGAATAATTTGCTTACAAAACTACTTTTTATACAGAACTTTTGATACACTTCATTGTATAACAGGTCACTGTCTGAATGTTTTCAAACAAAAGCAAGTAGAATAAAACCTGGAGAAATTATATCTGGCAAGTACCAAAACTGTTGTCCAACTACCAATAACAAAGATGGCAAGGCTTCTAAAACAACTCTTTCCACTTTCTGACTGAAAAGATAATGTAGGATGAATAAATTGGACAAAGTAGCCTACTACTTAGAGAAGTGTATCTTTTACCTATAGCACCCAAATTAACTAATATTTCCCTAAACAACCAAACTTTTCCTCTCTTCATATTGCCTGTGCTAACAATTTCTTAGGATACTAATTATTGGACTTTAATAAGGATAATATACATTTTTTAAGGCAGTTGTTTTTAAAATAAAAGAGAAAATCCAAGCTTCTCTAACTTCTAAGCTATTTTCCAGAAGCCCCTAGTTGTATTTATTTTTGCTCAGGGACTATCTCAGCTTCGGTGTGGTTCAGAAGTACAAAGTCAGCTTACATGCCCTGCAGAGTTACATTTATGTAAAAAATGGAACACATTGCCTCCAGCTCCCTCATTGGATACGAGGAAGACTCTATGCACTGCTAGGCTGGGTGGCGCTCCTTGAGTTTGAGAACTTATTGGTCATCTTGGAGGAGGATGTGACTGCCTACTTGCATGGCAATGCCTCTGACGAAGGCAGTACTTCCAAACTGCCCTCCCTCTTCCCCCATCCCTCCCCCTACATGATGCTTCTCTGTCTAACTCAGTAGTAGATCAATTAATTCTTGAAGGTGCCTGGGGATATTGACCTTGCCTCTCAAGGAGGGAAGTACATATGAGTGTTGACTAGAGTTCATTAATCCTAGGGCTAATCTGGTACATTCCAATGGACACATTGGAGTGGAAGCTCCTGAGGCCTTCAGCAGCCTAGTTGAGTTAGAGGCTATAGAAAAAAGAAAAGAATAAGTATGATGGATAAACTTTTAGCATTTCTGCAATAGTAAGAAGCACATTGCATCATTTTTAGGGCATTTAGCAGAAATTATTACAGCAGTAGCATATCTGTGTCCACCACACAAGTTCTTATGTACATTTAGTTCAAAAGGAATATTTATTGCACTTCAAAGTGCTTCTTGGCTGGCGTGGTTCTCTTTACTTTCTCTAAGGCCCTAAAGGACACAAGGATCTTCTTTTTGCAATAAGGAATTGAGTGTATGGATCACTCAGTTTGAATGCCAATCTGAGTGAGTCAAACATCCAGCATTTCTGTTCCCCTGGCCCCATATCTGGAAAATTGCCTCCATTATTCATTTAGTTTCTTTCTGTAGCTAGAGCATTTCTGTATGTTTTCACTTGGTTATATAAATGACTTTGGAAGTATACAAGTAATTTTTCAAGGCAAACTGTCCATTTTTGTTGCAAAGGACCTTCCGGGGAAAGCACACAGCTCCCACTTCTTCCTGCCAGAACTTTTTTTAACAGGTAGCTCCAAGATCTTTATTATTTATGTCAACCTAATTTTGTTGATAGCTTTGGTTTGACTGAGAGATGGATACCTCACTTTTTCTGCTGTTCCATTCCTATACCCTACAAACTGAAGGCTTCTCTGAAACAATAAGATCCGCATAGTGTTTTGTTTATAATTCAAATGGACAAGTTGAAAATGTCATTGGTTACTCAGCTACTTATTGTTAGTTTTATTGTTAGGCATGGAGAAAAGGCTTTTATATGGAATTTTTGTATCGAAAGAAATGAGGATGTCTTAGTTTTATGCACACACACACACAGTAACACTCATGCTCATTTTAAAGTACTAATGCCAGAGGTGATTTTAGGGGTTCTTTAGTACAATCCATTTATTTTGCAAAGGGGAAAACTGAATCCAACAGAACTTAATTAGTTGCCCAATACTATAGAACTAATTGGTCATAAAGTCGGAATTAGGACCTAGACCTCCTGAAGGTTTTTTTCCTTGCTATATAGTCTGAAATCTATGAACAGTGGAAATAGAAATCATGACCTCAGATGACATGAGGTTTACTAATTCATTGATTAGCCTTCTTATGAATGTATTGGATCAATAAAGACACAGATATTCATTCCAATAATTGCTCCTCTCTGTCCATCTCTGGTTTTGGATGTATCTAAGTAAATGTCCTCTGCATCAATCAGATTGTGGCTCTCATTGTTTCTTGGGTAATAGTGTTATTAATATGCCTTGTTTAGAGTGTAATATATATGATATCTGGAAAGACTTCTCTTATGGATTTTTTTGTAAGAAAAGAATAATGATTTTTAAACAATAACAGTTAACCTGGCTCTGTTTTCAAACAAAATGACATACTAGTTCATTTCTACTTAACCATATCATCCAAGTATTCAATTTTCTTTGCAGAATAGAGCACATTTACATCCATTTTAATCATATAAACAAACACATCAGTAATTCTGAATATAACCATGCTCAGATTTCCTCAGTCAGATAGAGAGCTGATAAGTGTTTAATGGCTGGGGAATAATAGGGAAGGAAAGGGAGGGAGACCGTCCTTAAAACTCGGATATAAACTAGAGGGAGAGAGAACAGGTGCCAAAAATATAAAGAAGAGTGTCTGGGTGCACAGAAACTATCATTCTTGTGCAAACATCAGGTTGGATTCATTTATCGAAAGTAGACGAGAAGGGCCATTCTAATTCAGGGAATATCCTACTCTTCAGAAGCTTCACCTCACGTCATAGAATACATGGGGATTATGAATTTAAGATCATGGTAGCTCTTCTCTGATGATGTTAGTTTTGTTCATACTAGGCCATCTTTGTGATTGCTGGAAACTTTCAGAAAATGTAGTATTTGGGAATTTCAGTACATCTTATCTGTATTCTCATGAAAGAGCAGATTATGGTTATTTCTTTAAGCATGTGTGTTACATACTTTTAAAAATAAACCGGGGGATTTCCTGTTATGTAAAACATACATACTGAAAAAGGAGGGAACGTCGTGTCTCCAGTTAATGTTTTTCCACTCATACTTCTTGTAATTTTTTCCTAGTCATTTATTCCTTTATTTATATGTGGATTAATTCCAAACAAACTGCCTACCATAAAACTATGCCCTTAGGCTGGGTGCGGTGGCTCACGCCTGTAATCCCAGCACTTTGGGAGAACGAGGCGGGCGGATCACGAGGTCAGGAGATCGAGACCACGGTGAAACCCCGTCTCCACTAAAAATACAAAAAATTAGCCGGGCGCGGTGGCAGGCGCCTGTAGACCCAGCTACTTGGGAGGCTGAGGCAGGAGAATGGCGTGAACCCGGGAGGCGGAACTCGCAGTGAGCTAAGATCGCACCACTGCACTCCAGCCTGGGTGACAGAGCAAGACTCCGTCTCAAAAAAACAAAACAAAACAAAACAACAAAAAAAACTATGCCCTTCTTTAGAAACAAATTAAGTCTATATTATAAGAAAAACAAAATATATAATCAAAAACATAATAAAATATAATAAACAAAAAAGACTGATATGGAGTGAAATTTTGGAACTAGATTTGGAGATAGTTGTATCAAAAAATCTGACACATATTTCACAACTCCTTTTCTAACTTTGTAAATGAAGAGGCATAGTCCACATATCATTAATTTTTCTGAAAGACATTTCTTATCCTAATGTTTTTATGTACCTTTTTGCTTTTCCCTCACAGGTCAAAGATGTTAATTTATTCATAGTGTGAGGCCCAGAAATCTGCATTTTTAAACAAGTACCCTGGACATTTCTAAAGCTGGCTGAAGTTTGAGAGACACTATCCAAGGGAAATTTCTCCCTAACCCTTTTTCTCAGAAGAAAAGTAAAATAAAAGTAAAAATAAGCAGTACCACTAACTTTCAAGTGATCTTCTCCTAAAAGAAGAAAGGCCTATATTCAGGCATAAGAAAAGTATATTCTCTTTTATCCATGCAGAAAACAGCTAGTGGTTGAAAATCAACACTTCAGACCTCTTGTCTACATAAAGCCAACTGCCCCTTTGTTTTACTGATGTCTTCAATGATTTTACTTAGGTTTTTCTACGACATTTACTGAATTAGCTAAACAGACACAGATCCAGTCCTTTATGAATATGGTTTGGAGACTCTCTACTGAATCAGCACTCTTAGCTTCACTGACATAGTCTCTTGGTAGACCAGAAGGTGTATCTTATCTGGAAAGACTGCTATATCTACACCCACAAAAAGCATTATTTATCTGAATACCAAATTCTAACTTCCTTGCCATTTTAGGGAGTCACTTTAAAACATTTTCAATATTTGCTATTTTGTAGCAACAAATCCTTCAGAAGGAGGTCAGGTGATGGCCTTTATTTGTTCCCAGCGTCTTGCCCTAAGGTCCTCAGGGCACCCCCTGGACAGCAGCCTTAGGAACCAGGTACAAAGCACAAGCACTGCTGGTCCACATGGTACAGGAATCACTTCCAGACTGGGTCTTCCCATGGGCTTCCCTGAGCTTCCTGGACTCAAATCATAGTCCTTTTCCTCTCCCCTTTGGACTTGATAACTGCAGTCCCATTCATTTAATCTCCAACTTAGAAATCCAGAGAATGTGAGGCCTGAGATTTACTTTCAGACACCCTCATCTATAACCTTGGCCACTTAGGTTGCTGCAGCCTGTCCCCAGAGAGGCAGTTAGAATGGAACAATGACACAAACAACACCAACAATAACAACAGCAGCAGAAGCAGAAGCAACAATAGTAGAACTAGAAATAATTTATAGCATGCTTACTACATGCCAGGCACTAAGTGCTTACCCATATTAACTCACTTAATTCTTATAACAACCAGATGAGGTAGATTTTCTTATTATCCCCATTTTACAAATGAGCAAACAGAGGCACAAGCAGGTTAAGAAACCTGCCCAAGGTTAAACAGCGAGAAACAGAGCAAAGATTTGAACCCTAGGAGTATTGCTCGGGAGTCCTTGCTGTTACTCATTTCTTTATGCTGCCATAATCTAATATAAAATTGAATAACAATAAATGCACCTTATATTTGTATAGCTATACACATTAATTTACATGATCTTCATAAGAACTATGAAATGGCTATGATTATCTCCATTTTTAAAATGATACTATAAAGGCATAAAATGCTGTATTTATTCTATGCAACCCTTTGGTGAACAACCCTATAAATATTTAATTACTTATATTGATGTTCTTCCTACATCTGAGAAAAATGTTATTTCCATTCCTGAGATGTTAGTAGAGGTGAAGATTTTTCAATTTGTCTCCTCAATTTTGTTGGATTATAGCATTAAAGTTATTTTTACAAAGCCATCTATGGTAACCCAGTAGAAAGGGTAAGCCTATTGGCTTAGGAAAACTGAATGGCATTCAGTTTCTTCAAAGAAATTTGGGACAGATGTGGGTCTTTTTTTTCTTCTTCTTCAACAAATCCAGAAGACGAAAAATGTATTTTATTTCTTGTGAAATGCATTCTTCTGTTCATCTCAGTATGTGGGACTGTTGAAGTTTATAAGTTTGGCAGTGTTCTAACGTGGCCATCCTGTTCTCCTTTAGAAACTTATTAAATTTTTTTTTTTTTTATGAAAACAGAACATAGTGGAAAACTCTTTTCATCTTTGGACATTTACTTGTTGGTTAGTGTTTTCTACCAACAAGATCTCAAACCAGTATGACAAAATATCCACAACTCATTTCCAAAGGCATTGCGAATGATGGTGGCCGGCCCTTCTGTACAATGTTTTATTATTTATGTATTTATTTATTTTATTATACTTTAAGTTCTGGGATACATGTGCAGAACATGCAGATTTGTTACATAGGTATACATGTGCCATGGTGGCTTGCTGTACCCATCAACCCATCATCTACGTTAGGTTTTTCTCCTAATGCTATCCCTCCCCTACTCCCTACCTCCCGACAAACCCCAGTGTGTGATGTTCCCCTTCCTGTGTCCATGTGTTCTCATTGTCCAACTCCCATCTGAGAAACAGTGATGATTTTAGAGCTGTTAACTAATTCTTTTTAGGTCAATGTTGGTTTATCGGAAGGGAAAATTTTTCTTAAGGTTTCTTATACAACAATGCTACTAAATTGCAATGTGGATACTCCATGGGATTTTTAAAAAGTTTTAGTGTGGTCTTGCTTGGAGGCAGGTGGGCAGACAGAATGGCATTTTCCATTTCTTCCTGGATTTAGGATCCTAAGAGATTTTCCCAAGTCATTTTCTGGAACTCACGAAGCTCCCTTGGCCTGCTGACTCCACCGTCAATTAAACCATGAGACTCTTCCCTGGTGTTCCAATCTCCTTTGACTTTTCGGGCCTATTTAAGCTCTCATTTTCATATCCCAGCTTTGCCTGCTACACTCAATATTTTAAAGAGCTTCAGAGTTGACCATAATTGTGTCCTAGTGCATGGAGAAGTTATTCCATTCTCTCCAAATTGTTATCCTGGATGATTGGATTTAACAACCTCTATGAGGATTTGTGGAGGTTTTAGTTTGATTTCCCTGTGATCATTGATGGTATTTTTATTTTCGTTTGCTAAGAAGCTATCTGCAGTAGAGGGAATAGCTAATCATGCCATTCCTATCTTTGGCTCATCTTAACTTCCTTCTTATTAAACATCCACCTTTAAATACTATGATCTAAGAATCATAATTATTCCTATAGAATATGTTAATCAAATCACAGCACAAGTGATAGATGTGATTTAATAGGTAGTGCATGCCATCACATGAAATTCAGTGTTAGATATAACCATATCTAACGCTGTCTTGTTCCTGTCTTGTAGTTCACCTATTAAAGCTGCTAGGCTGATGGGGCACAATCTTGGGGGAAGCATGGAAAGAGAAGAGAAAGAATTCTCCATAGACATGCATGAACATTCATAGGATAGGGGAAAAAAAGGAGTTCTATAAGCACTTTTCTATATTCCCTAAACTGTAATAGGCTGAATTTTTTGTGCCCCTTTATTTTCTGTTGGGTGCAGGAAAAAATAACTATTCTACAGATAGCTCACAAAAGAGTGGCCAACAACTATGGTTACATAGCCTGCTTTTACACAATTTTTTCCAGAACCCATAACTTGAATGAAAAGCTCTTTTTTTTCTTTGCTCCACTTGTGATGAGAATAGTTTGTTTGACTCATACCAAACCAAATCAAGCATTTCTGTGGGCACAAAGAGGAATGTGGAGCAAAGAAAGATTTTCTTCCTAAAAAAGAATGTGTGCATGGAAAACAAAATTGCTTCAGATTTCACAACATCCTTTACCATTAAACACTGAAGGCGGTTTCGGGTCAGTCCAATTTCCTTTGCAGATATTTGACTTTAAAAATCACATATTCAACTTTTAAAACTGGATTTGGGTGAAATGATATATAAAAAAATCTCATGGTATATAAGTCATGATGAGTTTCAGCTTATGTTTAACCTCTGCCTCTTCATCTTTAAGAGATGCAAATTGCCTCCAGGCAATAATGGAAATGTCTTGTATATCTTGTCCTACTTCCTCCAAATCAGCCCCTAAAGATGTTTACATTAGCAACACAGAGTGATGCTGAAATAAATGAGTTTCTTCAAAAGGCTGACTGCCCCCTATCTAGGAAATTAAAAATCATTGGAGAGATTTTTTTAAAAAAGAGCAATAACAGATAAGTACATAGTTCTTGCTTTCTCAGCCAGCCCTATTAATACTTTTTAGAATCTCAAATGACTGATCCTGTTAACTATGTGGCTAATTTTAAGACGGAGAGTAAAACTTTTTCTAAACGACTCAAGTATCATACTCTCTCAGTTGTTCCAAGATCTCAGATTTGTGACTGTACTTATTCAAAGAATGTCATGCATTTGCTTTTCTCTTCAAGAATGTAACATTACAAATGTCTTCTAAATATGATTTGATGTGAAGCTACAATAATTCTTTGCATGCATTTGAGAACTACAGATTCTGGCAGTTGACTCAGAAGAGCTTCTCTGTTTCCTTAAAACAATGAAAACAATCTCACTTACCTTCTCCCAAGGCTGCTGTGAACACTAAAGTTGCGAAAAATCAGATAACTGAGGTATAGAGTGAATTCTGGATGGTTCTCCGGGGCCCATGGCCATGCTGAACCTGGCAACAACCTCTGGGAAGTGAGAACAACAGGTATCACCATGATTATTACAATTTTGTAGACAACGAAAGCAACACATCATGGAGAAATGACTTGTCTAACATCACGGGGCAGAGTTAGTACCTGAAAGAACCAAGATGCAAGTGCAATGCTTTTGATTCTAACCTCCATGCCCTTTTAATAAGGTTCCATGAGATTCCTTTATAAACTGTAAAGTGCCCTATAAATAAGAGGTATTACATGATCAGACCCCTTTGACCTTACTCCTATCTGAGGCCAAACTAGGAAAAGTCAGAGAAATAATGGAATGTTCCCGTTCCTGACTCGTCACTGGACAGTTCAGAGAGAACCAAAGCAGAAATGGCAGTGAAATGCCAGATATTTGGAGCAGAAAACTCAGCCCTGGGACAAAGGCTGGTCATCCGCTGAGAAAAGAGGCGATAATTTGGGAGCTGGAAGAGCAAGGTCACAAGAAGGAAAGATAGCTAAAGGAATGAGAGATGCTGGGAGGAAAGGAAGGGTGGCCAAGCTGGGACATGGGCTGGTGCAGAAGAGTCTGACAGATGGCTTTCATCACTGAGTTCTTTTACATGATGGTTAGAATCCTTAAAGCGATGGCCTCCCAGGTGCTCTATCTGACCCCAGGTGTGCTGGGGGAGCCTGCACAGATCCCTTCTATCTCACCACTGGCCTTCATGTTCTTTGTCACCAACCCTGGCACCTCTCTACCTGAGGGTCTTCTCTGGTGGGCAGAATCCACTCTGTCTAAGCATGGGTGGGTAGAAAGTGCCTGACAATTAAAAACCCTCTCTTTCACTGGATGATGATGTGAGTTGGTGCATAAATACCCCAGCTCCCTCACCCAGCAGGGCCGTAATGCTGAGCACATGCTCTCCATTGGCTTCCAGAGTTCCCTTTGGCATTAAAGTCCAGGTATTCACCATGGTCATGATAGCCTGCTTGATAATGCTCCATGTTTTGGTTAAATTACCTCCCTGTCTGTTTTTTCTACTTCACTTTTCCTGTTTCCTTCACCTCCCAAATAAACTACTTGCATTAGAGTCCTTGTATCAAAGTCAGTGTCTGGAGGAAGCTGAACAAGATGCACCTTGCAGAGAGAATCATGGTTATCTTGGAGAACAGCAACATCCTGCAGGGGCAGGACCAGGGACCAAGGGAACTAAAGAAAGGACCAGGAAGATAAAAAGTGTTCAGACCCATGAAGTCTCACCATAGCCAAGAAATTCATTGCAAGTTGTAGGTCAGAGCTGCTGATTGACAGCAGATTGGACCCAGAAGACATTGATGACAGAGGCAGTTGAAGATCCATTGTCCGGTGAAGAGTCAGGAGCCACAGGCCAGGCAAGATACGCGAGGATGAGAGGCTCAGAACCTACAAGCAAATGCCACTGGCCCCTGGGGCTGAGGCCAGGAGTATTGAGGTGGGAGAAATTCACTGCTTATTAGAGCCAAACATGATCTTCGTCAGGATTTAATCCATCCTGTCCTGCAGATGAGGAACCGAGGTTAAGAGGGCAGATGTCCTACCAGAGGCCAATCGTACAACCATTTAAAGAACCAGGACTAGAATCTACCACTGGTACTTATCCACCACTCCATGCTATACTGAAAACGATCAAATCAGAATTTTGATCCTGACTTAACACTTACTTGGAAAAAAGTACCTAGTCCTCTAAAAATGGAAAAATTCAAATTAAGTCTTCATTTCCTCCTGCGTTTGACATCCACATACAAGGGCAGACTACATGGTCTAAAGCCTACCTGTGTTAGAGAGTCTGTATAATAACTTTATCACCTAATGGGGAATGCTGCTGTGAGTTTTAATTACTATTCATTAAGGGCACAGATATGGTCTGTTAAATAAAATACTCTAAGTGAATTTCATGGTAGTTTTACCAGATTATAAAGAACTTTCAAACACTCAAGAGCCCAACTATTTTGGTCAATACTAATGCTGTATTATTATTTGTATTAAATATAACAGGCGATATTATAATAATAATGAATGCTATATTATACATCTGGTTTATCTTTAAATTCAAGTCAAAAAAATTACTGTTGAAGAAAAAAAGTATCTTCCTGATAAGATCTAAAGCTTGTTTCAAAGATGAAGGCTACAAAGAATTGCCTCCTTGGAGAACTCCAAGGTAAAGATGTAGTAGTCTCATCAGTTTTGTCTCCTTCTTGTAAACAGCTACAAATGTTTAGGGAAACATTGTACCTCTGAGGCACTTTACTCTGATAAGCTTAGAATTCCCCTCGTATACTCTTTAAGTATTTTACTAAGGTTAGCTCTAGAGAAACAAGGATGGTCTTAGTAGAGCTAGTTTAGAGTGAATAACTGTGGCTGAATAGGTACCCTGTATACACACACACAGCCTGATAGAATTATTTGGAGTATTTAACATACTCTTTAATAATATTATACTTTGTATCTTTAATATCTGTATATTATGTTTTAAATAATAGTGTGTTTCTCTGTCTAGCTGAATACGTAGACATAAATAAATAGGCTAAGCAACCCAAAACTAGATTCCCGGAAATGGAAGACTGATTAATTTCAAAACATTAAATGTTGAAGATGGAAGGGACTTGTGAAGATCACTTAGTTCAACTCTTTATGACTAAGGAGACTCAGAGCAGAAGGAAAGGCCTTGCAAAGGCCACCCAATTCATCACTGGGAAGCCAAGTCTCCTGAATCTTAGTCCAGGTCACTTTCCCCAAGACCTGAAGGATGGCTCACTTGTCCTCAGGAACAACAGTGGATTACTGGCTCCTTCATGGCCATAGCACCTCTCCTAGACTAAACACGTCAAAATGTCACTTCCATCAAAATCCTCTTGTCTTTTGAAAAGAGGTACACGTTCCTCCATCCTTGTTGATACTACTCTGTGGAGATATTCAGGATCAAAATGAAACTTTGCCACATGGAAAGCTGAAATATTTGTAAAATTGTAGTAATGAAATGCAAGTGAAAGCATTTTGCAAATTGTCCTTTACCCTTGTCAAGAGTTCCATTGAGTAGGATCTGAATGCTGTCACATCTTTTCAACCAATGGAGAGATAGTCTGATTCCATGCCCAGAAAGCAGTTCACCCATTTCATCTCATTCTCAAAGGGTTTTCTAAGTGCAGGAGAGGCAGATCAAATAGCACTGTGGCCTGTTGGGGTTGTTCTGTAAAATAAAGTAGTAGATAAACATCTTTCTCTGTTCACAAGGAGTGTACTACAGTCAGGGTAACCTTCAACACATGGAGGAGGCAGCCCCCTGAATAGCATAAATTCAGAGCTCTGGGAAGACCCCATTCTATCTCTCTATATCCACAAATCTCTTGGCTGCCATCTAAGAGGCCACCATTTATATTTCATTTGTCCTAGTTTTATATCCCTATTAATGCACAAATATCTTTGGTAAGAATGACCCAAGATACTAACATTTTCTCCCTTAAACTAAATAAAGCTTTGGAGCTTGAGTTTTGATGGGAAAGAAAAAAGAAAGTAAACACAGGAGGACTCTGAGTGGTACTAGCAGATAAGCAGAAGGGAATATCACTCAGGGAGGGGAAACGGTCAGGGAGAGGCAGCACTGGTGTGGACTCATGAAAGCTGTACTTTTGGTGATTTTATAGCATGTCAGGAGCATGTTCTAAGTGTTCTCCAAGCTTAATTCATGTAATCCTCCATCTTATGAAGTAGATGCTATTATAATTATCCCTATTAGAGATTCGGACATAGAGGTAGAGATATTAAGTAACCTGCCCAAGTTTACATAGCTGATAAATAGCAGATTTCAAATATATGCCTTCTGGCTCCAAATTCTGAGCCCTGAAGCACTATAGTGACCATTCATCTACATTACAGTTTTGTCATTGTAACAGCCTGGCTGATTTATCTTGTTTTCCTCACTACTGAAACAGCTCTAATAAGACTCTTCCCTGCCCCCTAGCTGTCTGATAAAATGAGTTTGCATTTAAAGCCCAAAAGCTGCTTGGTCTTGACGACCCTTCCAGTACACTGTTTGCCCTGGGGTGCTCCTCTGGGACCCTTCCTAAGAGAAGATCTGAGGTTTTGGTAGTCCCTTGGCAAATGGACTTCTCAACAAAGAGCCTAGGAGGTGTAAGACAGGCACCGTGTTGGGTAGAAATGGAGGGCTACCTATTTATAATAGATGCTGGGAAAGGCTGGGCCATCTCTGCTATATGTACTCAGTCTCAGAATCATAACAAGTTTCTTGTCTCTGTGGATGAAAATCACCACCCTGGTAGTGAAGGAATGAGGTACTGGCCTTTAGGTTAGAAGCACATTAATAATCCAAACTCCAGAATGGGCAGTGCCACTGCTCCGGCATCCTTATCCACAGACAAATATAAGACTGGGGTTTCTGGGCCATCCAAGGTAGCACTTTTCACAAATATCAAACATAAATAATTGAAGAGGCAATGTTTAGAAATGGAAAATGCAAAATCCCAGGTGAATTTGCTGCTTCTCTCTCTTTCTTTGAGCCTGTGCCTCTCCTGAATCTCCATGGGCACATGGCAAGCAGCGTGAGTCATTCTGACACCTCATGTACATCCTTCTAGACATTTGTGGTTTTGTCACTGTTTTGAAGATGATCAAATAATAGAATAATGGGTTTCAAAAGTCTTTCTTAAACTGCCTACTTTAATGAAAAGATGAAAACCAAAATCTCCATGAATTTAGGAAAAAAAGTCATCGCTCTATTTTGTACAGAATTTACTTATACCCCTGTTGAACCCCCATAAAAGTAGAGAAAAATGCAGCACAATATATGAGATAATTGTCACACGAACAATTTATTTTGATAGTGGTGTCATTCATTAAACTTCCTGAATACAGCCCCACACACAAAACTCTTTTCACATTTATGTGTCATACATAGAATTGAGAAACATTTCAATTTTGCTGACAACCTCAAGTTGGAAATTAGTGGTAACCTTCCTTAGCCCCAGTCACAGCTGAGACATACAGTTGGTTAATCAAATTAGGAGGGTGAGCTCTGCCTTCACATTTGCCAGTTCATTCAGTTAGATCTGCCTGGTAACCATGATAGCCAGGTTGTGTCATGATTACCTGATGTACCACTGAAACCCAACACATTATACATGTGTTTATACAATTAATTGGTTATTCAATGTTTAAAATAAAATTCTGAAGAGGTATAAATTATGCCATACGTACTAAAATACCCTGGGTAACAGAGGCTCTTCTGCATTAAATATGCCCAAGAAAATCATATTTCATCAATGCAAATGGGGCAGAAAAATACTTCATTTTAGTGAGGCCAAACCGCTGTGTCAGATGAAATTTACCAAAATGAACAAAGTTTTTGGTCATCTTACAGCCAATGGGATTGAGAAATCGTATCCACGCAACGCCTTAAATCCTGAAATGATAGGAGAAAGATGGTTGCATCATGAAATTTATCAGACACATCCCTTTGCCAAGTAAATAGAAAACAAAAAAAGGACAGCAACATTCAACATCATGGGAAGAGAGGGAAGACAAGATGGCAGGGATTTTTTTTTTTTTTCCTAACTCCACAACGTCAAGGGAAAACAAACTGTGGACTGTCAAAGCAAGTTCTGACAATGCAGAGTGCTGTCCCTGGCAGAGGCAGCAGCTCCATCGCTCTGTTTGGGCCCAGCCGTGGCTTTTATTAGACTTTGAAGAGCACCCTAACGGTGGGTCATGGGGCGGTCACTACTTGTCTCTGCTGTTGTTCCACGTGGCCTCTCTCGGCCGCTATGGGAAGAAGGGAATGGTTTCTTTAAGGAACGGGGCTATTTATAAAATATAAAATCTAATATCCATTATGCACAAATGATAGTGTCAGACAGCTCCGGCGGCTGTATATTTGCTGGACATCAGCCTTCTGTGAGTATAAATTGCCCCGTACTGAGGAGAAATACAATACAGTTCACCAGAGACTTGGCTGCAAGGTGTAGCCGCTTGTCTGTGGGCAAGTAATGACTTGCGTTTTCAGCTGCTTCTTGGTAAGAGCCTTAGTAATTGGAATCAGTTATTCAAAACATCGCTAAATGTGATTTAAATGGCAAGGATTTAATAACAGAGAAAGAAGCCATTAAAGGGGTTCAAGCAGGGGAGAAGGGAATTCCGTTTTTTAGAGCAGAGGGAGAAAAATAAAGCAATTACTTGATGTAAAGGCCAGAAACAGGACTCCTGCTGTCAGGGAGAAATCAAATCTGTCAGCAATTAGTGGGATCTTAGGAGGTAAAGAACTCTCCAGCGTTGAGCAGTGAATAAGGGGTTAGCAATTATATGAACTGATAAAAGTGTTCTGGTTTCCAAACAGCAGGTTAACAAGCCTTACTTTTTTCATAACTTGATGCAGATGTGATGGTCACACTTGAGGATATTTTTCAGTGGTTCGCCAGGAAAGTTCCTTAATAAGTACGTTGGGCGGCCTCTTTCCATCTCAAACTGTGTTCCTGCTACCTAGTGCAAAAGGATGTGTGGGAGAGCATTTTGATAGCAAGGGTCTTCTTTAATTAAAAAATGGAATAATAAATTCTCTGAACATGCAATTAAAAAAAATCAAATGAGAAATTCAGGTCCCTATGTCCATTCTTCCCATGGGATTGGCAGTTCCTGGTATTTTCAGCATGGAAGGAAAGTCACCTGGTATAAAAGAGGCAAACTTTGTATCACATAAATATGTTAACTTTATTATGACATGCTCCTTGTTATTGTATAGTCTTAGGAATAAAAAAACCTGTGACATATATGTATATATATGTGTGTGTGTGGCCTACAGATGACTCCTATATGGGGTCTTTAAAAATTATTTGGTATTGATGGATATGGGGTGTGAAACTCAGTCTGATATGTGAAGTTATATCAGAAGGAAAAAATCAATAGTTCCGTCACAAAAACAGTTGCAGGCTTTCAATTCAAGGAGCTACTCTGTCTGCTGAGAGAACACTAAGATGTCAATAAAAGCTGAGTATTTGAAATAAGGTCATTTAAAAAGACTCCCCTAGAATCAATCCTCTTTGACTTGCTGTGAGTGACCTGTTTATGATTTCGTTGATGCGTATTCTGTTTTAAAGACAGAGGCAATTCTACCTGAGCAACAATACTGCAAAGAAATTGATCATCCAGCATATGCTACTGCTTTGTCAGTTAGCAGGAGACAATTAGGAATTTTTTTCTTCCTTTTTTTCCATTAAGAAACTCAGTCAATATATTGGAGCATTGAGGACTACCTGCTTTCACTTTAAGCACTTGTATAAGCTAATTGTTAAAAAATATTAAAATTTCCTATTAGTGTATCAGGGGATTTTCCATTTTGAACAAAACTCCTCTGACCAGAAAAATCTTACCCCTCCTACCCAGGGGATCTGCTGTGGGTCGGCAGGGCTCCCATTGCTGAAACAACTAAGCGCCCTTAAAAGCCAACGATCATGAAACATCTGTGAACCCCAAAGTGATTCGGAAATGTAGGATCATCAGATTGTGGTTCTAAGGGTGGCTTTTAACCCAGCTCTAAAGTCAACATAAGTTCCATTGCTTTTCTCTTTTGCAACATGACTTTCTGTTTTATATTATTATTACATAGTATATGTATAATATTTACATTAAAATGTTATTGCTCAGTTTTCTTAAATATTATATTCATTTCATGAAAATTTACAAACACCATCTAGCAGATCTTGTTAGCTAGGGATGAGCAAAAGACATGGTATGAAATTATTAGGTTGGTGCAAAAGTAATGGCAAAAACCATAATTACTTTTGTACCAACCTAATAGAAGCAAAAGAACATCAGCGTGAGCAGCTACAGTTCTGTTCAGAGAAAGAAAGATGGGCTCTTTCGTTGCTGTTGCCAGATACCCCAAATGCACACACCATGTAGACTTGCAAAGATCCTATACCCTAAAATGAGATTCATTAAAACTACTTCCTGAGCACTAATATGTGCAAGACACTGTGCTGAGTGCTGTGTATTCATTTGTGTTATGTTTCAATTACTAAGAAGCTACACAGATTTTTTTAAATACTGACTTGGTTTTTAATTAATATGTATATGTGTGTATAGATTTTGAGGACTGCAGTTTCTGGACTTATTTAGTTAATTCCTGATTTTCTTACCATCTCCCATTGTCCAACTACAAAAGTCACTTATCTCAAAAAGACAGTGAAAGCAACTGAGTTAAGGAAGTGATAAAGATGAGAAATGCCAGATCAAAACATCTAGTATAGGGAGATGTTCCAGCAGAAGAGTTTGCTATTTCTGTAGAAGTGTATGGCTATGGTTTTTCTATGAAATAATTGCCCTAAAATTCTTATCCACCAACCAAATTCTCACTTTTGGGCCAGGTTGATGGGATGCTGGGCTCTGGTCTCATCACAATGAGGACAGACTCACATTATACTGGGTTTTAATAATAAAATGATGAATTTTCACATGATCTCTCCCCAGCTCTGCTAATGGCAGGCTGTGCTTCCTTTAACAAAAAGGTCCTCAGTTTCCTCATCTGGATATAGTAATAATAACAATTTTTAGCCGGGTGTGATGGCTCACGCCTGTAATCCCAGCACTTTGAGAGGCTGAGGCGGGTGGATCACAAGGTCGGGAGATCGAGACCATCCTGGCTAACACGGTGAAACCCCCCTCTACTAAAAATACACACACACAAAAAAATTAGCCTGGTGTGGTGGCAGGTGCCTGTAGTCCCAGCTACTTGGGAGGTTGAGGCAGGAGAATGGCGTGAACCCAGGAGGCGGAGCTTGCAGTGAGCCGAGATCGTGCCACTGCACTCCAGCCTGGGCAATAGAGCAGGACTCCGTCTCAAAAAAAAAATAATAATAATTTTTGGAATGTCCTTGGAGTTTTCTACATTCCCTGGAAATTATAAAGGATAATACAACCCTGCTAAAGAAAAAAATTGAAGAAAATAACCTCTTAAAGGTAGAGAAAACAAATATTATTTTTTTTCTGGACGTAGAATTATCAAGTAATTCCTCATAGGCTTTCTTTATCTAGTTTCTCATTCAAAATAGGTACAAAGTGATCAGAGCAAAGACACCTGTGGTGCATCTCAGTAGAATATAGTTGTGAGCAAAATATATTTTTAAAAAGTGCTTCCTGGAACATCACTGGGAAATTTTGAGGTCTTTGAGTCTACGAGGGACATAGTATTGTTCAGGGGAGCATATAAGAAAACTCAAGTGAATATTCTGCATGATTCATCAAGTCAAGTTCAGAATTGTTGCGATCACGTCTGTTCCAACAGAGTCACGAAAGAATCTTCACTAGCCAGACATAAATATATGTCGAAAAAGGTTCAGGATCCAATTCCCATCCTTTGAAAGCTGCTTGGGAACAGAGCAGTTGCCTAAATTGCTTCACTGAGTCCTGGCCAAAGGACGCAGCTTCAGAGGGTGTGAGCAGAGAGGCTCTGCCAAAGAGTGATCCTCACATGGATTTCAAAGACACTGCAGCTGAAGGCCCTCAGATAGGATGGAGACCAGTTGGTGCCCTGTCTTTATGATTATTCAGTTTGGCTGTGCTGAAACTGAGGACCGCCCCGATAGGAGAGACTGTGTGAAGGTGTCCTTCTTCACTTTCACTGAACCGGGCAGCCTTTGCGGAGCAGTCCTGTTTTCAGGAATCAGCTGTCAGTGTCAGGAAAGAGTGGAGTCCATTGCCAAATTAGAAATCTGAAGTGTCCCTGCTAGGAGGCTGTGTGTGCATTTTGACATGTCTGGCTGGCAGTTCTTTAAAAAAGTAAATCCTAGCAATTTCCTGGCATGACAGCCTTACTCGGCAGCACCAGGGAAGACTTCATAAACTATTATTGTTTGGAGGTTTGGAGTAGAGAACCTTCTGGGCTTTGGCATAAAATGACGAAGTCCCTTCCTCCAGGTTTGTGGAGGAGGGGTCATCTTGCCTTTTACACTCGCTTTATATTCTGTGTTGGACACCATAGCCATTAGGACATTCCTTATATTACATGATATGATTGAACTCTGTCTTTTAATTTTGTGATTTTGATCTCCTTGAATTGCTGATTAATCAGCCTTCCAAACAGGTGCTCACCCACCTGACTGGGGGCAAATCGTAAAGAATGCTGGTGCTGCCAGTCTGCATGTGGCCGCGCCTGCTCCTCTGGTTGGGACTGCTGGCCAGAATTGCAAAGTGGAATAACCTGGGCCACTTCTTTGCCAAATGAACTGTTTCATAACTTCTCAGTAGCCATACTGTGTAGAGGACTTGGCTTCCTTGATGCAATCTCAACCTTCGTTGGTGTGGGTGGACCGACAACCTGGTCAGGTGTGTGCATTGAGGTTGCTGCATTTTCTGTGCAGGGTGTTCATCTTTGTAATGTCAAACTCTCAACGACAACCCAGAGATGAATATTCAAAAACCATCTACAGGCCGGGCGCGGTGGCTCAAGCCTGTAATCCCAGCACTTTGGGAGGGCAAGGCGGGCGGATCACGAGGTCAGGAGATCGAGACCATCCTGGCTAACACGGTGAAACCCCGTCTCTACTAAAAATACAAAAAATTAGCCGGACATGTTGGCGGGCGCCTGTAGTCCCAGCTACTCGGGAGGCTGCGGCAGGAGAATGGCGTGAACCCGGGAGGCGGAGCTTGCAGTGAGCCGAGATCGCGCCACTGCACTCCAGCCTGGGGGACAGAGCAAGACTCTGTCTCAAAAAATAAAAAATAAAAAATAACCATCTACATTGGCCAGGCACGATGGCTCACGCCTGTAATCCCATCACTTTGGGAAGCCGAGGCCAGTGGATCACCTGAGGTCAGGAGTTCGAGACCAGCCTGATCAACATGGTGAAACCCTGTCTCTACTAAAAATACAAACATTAGCTGGGTGTGGTGGTGGGCACCTATAATCTCAGCTACTCTGGAAGCTGAGACAGGAGAATCGCTTGAATCGAGGAGGCAGAGGTTGCAGTGAGCTGAGATCGCACCGTTGCACTCCAGCCTGGGCAACAGAGACTCCGTCTCAAAAAAAAAAAAAAAAAAACTACATCATGAACTTTCCCCTGCTTTAAGAAAGACAGAATATCTTCAGCATAAGCATTTTTTGATAGTATTTTTCGCTGATTTTATTTAAAAAATCTTTCCATGGAACAAATCTTAACTACAGTATTGAATGGTCATGTGCAATCTTGCTTATTTTCACCTAAAACAAATGTTGATATGTATACGTGAGAATGGCAAAATCTGTGAGATTAAACCAATAATTAAATGTCATTAGTTTCAGCCATTCTTTTAAGATGGAATCCAGATTTTTAGTAGCTTGTTTTCTTTCATTTAGGTTGAATTCTTCTTAGTGTAGTACCTATATTGTGTTTTTAATTGTCATATGTTCATGTCCAGCCTAGTGATTCCCCCAATATCCACAGAAATGACCCAAAAACAAATCATAGGAAGTACTTTTTGTTCTGAATTCAATGGTGGAAACTCTGAAAAGTAAACGAGAAAACTTTTATGCAAAACATTATTCATTTTATATGGTCACAAAACCTTGTTGACACAATGTCACATAGCAGTTAAGTAACTTAGTACTAAAGACTATAGAGGCTAATCTGCTCACTGTCTCTAGCTAATTTTATACTTCAGGAAGAGATAGAACATTTTAAAAATGAGTTGTCAAAGTTTCATACCTTATGTTGTTATTTTGAACCATCATTGTGGTTTTCTTCTAGAATAAAGCTATTCTGTAATTCCATATAATTCTCGTATCCAAAGTGTGTTACCATTTCATCCCTCTCCACTTTTTCTTTCTCCTGCTAATAGAATCCAGCGTCACACAGAACTAAGTAGGTGAAATGCATATTGCTCAGAATCATCTTCAGGTCAAAGGAGCCCACAAAACACAACCCAACAAAACAAAACCCACATGATGGAAGTTGGGTGTGGCTTGTTAATTGATAGCCCTTAAAAATGTGTTTAGAAACATCATTTTTTATCAGAGGAAGTAAACATGGAAATGCTTCTTCCCATCATTAACTAGTTTCTGGAACATTTCTTTTTACTAAGCAAGTTTTTTAAAGGGTATTTTCAAAAACAGGAAAATGCAAATTAGAGGCATTGTCATTACACAGAAAATAAAAGAAATGTCAAAGAAAAATGGAACAGGATGTCAATGGCACTGTGGACTAGAAGTAGATGGAGTCTCACTATAATGTTAACTGTAAAATTAGGTCATGGGTTCCTCTCATTGTTGAAACTCTTAGAAGGAGAAAGTTCTAAACCACCTTACACGAGAACAAAGACAATTCTGCCTCATGTGAATTCCATTCTTTGGGCAGTGACAGTGCAAAGAACCAGAGTAACTGTAAGTTGGTGGATGTGTGAAGCACAAAATCTGGGTGGTAGCAGGTGGTGACTGTATTCTTGATGTGGTATTCTGTCCTTTATATGGGTAGAAAGGTTCAAATATAGTTATACGTTTGCTACCTTAAGGTGATGTGATATCTTCCATTATGAAAATTCATCACTGACCTATAAATAATCTAAAATTATCTTGATTTTTTAATCTTTCCCCCATTTTTGATAAGGAGTCTTTGCTAGCCTATCTTTCTTCTTGCCCTATCTCAAATACTTTTACTCCTGAGTATATATTTGTGAAGTAACTCAATGGCGTTAGGATGTGGTCTGTGGCCATGAAATGGAGCAAGATTAGTTTTTCCTTTTTACAGTTCAGCCTACAGTTCCTATTTTTACCTTATTAGCATTGTGTTCCAACCAGTTGGCCCAGTGACACCATAACTATATTTAGAGACTGTCAGAGTCATTTAGAGACTTTGTGTTCCACGTTACATTTGCTATGACATATTGATAAGTAAAATGGTCCAGCATGGGTTCTGCTACCACCCTATTCACACAGAGCACTTAATTCTCTACACTACAGTTTTCCTGTTGCAGAATGGGGATAATAATACCTGCAAGATCTACTTTACAAGTGTGTCATAATGAACAGTAATTGAGATGATAGGCATTATTATCATAAATAAATTATTAGATGATGTTTTTCATATAGCTAAGAATTGAGTCAACAAAGTGACAACCCTATGTCCAATAAGACAAATTTTACTTAATAGAACCCTGTAATATGCCCTTCTCATTATGCAATATTAATGTGAAAGCTCTAGTGTTCTTACATCCTGAGAGCTTCCCCAAAGGGACATAGACTTATTCAATTGCCATCTATCCCTAATATTTTTTTCAACATCTAGTTCTATCAAAAATTTGAAGTTGTCACACACAAAGTGCTTTGGGGGTCTGTTGCCCTGCACACTTGGCCCATCTCCATCCATGAACGCCATTCTGAAGTGGTGGTCTTTGTGCCGTTCTCATTGTTATTCCTGGGTGCCGTAGTCACTTGAATACTTGAGCAGGGGAAGCAGCGGTCTCCGGCGTCAAGTCAGTTTCAGCTCTTGAGATCTGAAAGGCAGCCACTTGGAGTTCATTACACATTTCTACTCAACACTCCTGCCTTAACATTGTATGACACAAGAATTCTAAATTCATTTTGGCTGCGTTACAAGGCCTGTTTTCTGCCTGGATGCCCAGGTCTTCTTTCTTTCCATTGTCTCTGGTTGGTGTCCAGGAATAAAGGATACTTAACATTTAAAAAGGCAGAATTGTTTGCAATGAAAATACTTCCCACTAACTGGCACTCTCCAAGAACGTTAAAGACCCAAATGAAGACAGTCACTTCCTTTGGAAGCATATGTATTTTCATGCGTCTTTCCTAGGAAAAAGTTATTTTTTTGCGCGTTTTGCTCTTTATAGTTTATGTTTGCAATCCATGAGAACTCTAAGAGAAAGAGAGAATTTCCTAACGCAAAATACCTTTTACTGAATAGGAATTTGAATGCTGATATACCTGGTGGACCCTCTTTTATGTATGTAAACAGAAATCATTTTCTCAAGCTCCTCATGACCTATTAAGGCTCCCCACCGGAACATGAGTTAAACTATGCTAAAATATGAATGCTTTAAAAATACATCTTGACACTTTTTGTTGATAAAGGGCATCACCCAGGAATTAATTCACTGTCATAGCAGTGAGTGACAGTGTTGTAATGTTTAATAAACCTTGGATCCCTCCATCTTTCTGCTTTAGCATGGCATATCTAGAGTGTTCTTTGCAGCAGTGCACTATTTAGAGACATTTGTCTGTCAGCCTCCCAAAAAGAAAAGCCATTTAACTGCTTTTTTAAGAGGCTGAGCAGCAGTGATTGGTTTTTGGGAGGCAGGAGGGAACCAGGCCTGCATTACTGAGAGTGCGTGTGTGCGCATGCACACGTGTGTGTGTGTCTGTGTGTGTGTGCGTGCGTGTGCACGTTGTTTTCCACTGAGAGAAACTAATCTCTTGGCTTAGATCCACCTTGGTGTTAGCCTCTGAGCTTTCTCTCCCTCCTTTACTCTAAATCATTATTAAGTTTATTACTTCTTTTTTCTTTCGCTGGGGGAAGATTAATGGCTTTCCCTGGGCAGAGGGACCTCTGCCGAGCACAGTGGCTCTATAAATAGCACCTGCTGCTAATTCTCCAGTGCCCGGTATCTCCCCCAACACATCTTGGTCTTTAAACAATTTGTTCAGAAGAAGAAAGCTATGGGTCACTGTGCACTTTGGTGTTACTCAAAATGTGTTTTATGGATAGTGAGTTTTTCTCCAGGAAGTTTGGCCTGGCGGGGCCTTTAGAGAAACTGGCTGTCCCAGTACCTCCCCGAGGCGGCATGCTTCACTAACCAGGCTTGTAAGGATATCACAGAACCTGTTGGACCTGTGGGGGTGGTGCCATGTGAATAGCTTTTGCCATTAACTTCCCCCCTCCTCCTTTTCTAATTTCTTCTCTCTCAGTAGATTTCAGGCTCAGCTGAGCTCTGTGTTCCAATAGCCTGGGAGAGATGTGACTTCATAGAGTTATAAAACACAAAAAAGGAAAATGCTGGGAAAGTTGCAATGCTAAGGTTCAGTGACTTGTGGTTTCAGAAAATGGAATGCTTCCGGACAACACAGATGGTAGGAAGGACTAGTGATCAGCATTTTTAAACCATCTTCATCTTTAAGGGGTGATAATAGGAATAAGAGAGCACAACCTATATGGCTCATAGCAAGTGTTCAATACATCTTTGCTGAATGAATAAAAGAATTAATGAAGGGGATGATATTTCTCATTATTAGAAACATGCTTATCTGATATGCTGAAGTCAATGCAGTTGCAAGCAGAGTTGTATTACTTAATGAAGCCACGCAGCCTGTCAAGGTAAAGGAGAAGGGGAACTAGGCTCTTACATGTAACCTTGAGAGAAATGAATTCTTTCTTCATTTGGATGTTTAATGAGAACAATGAAAGATCCAAGGATGCTTCTCAGACCTTGAACTTGGTAGACTGGGAAGTCTTAACTTTTTATATGCCAACTTACTACATGGATTCAAATTGGAAGTTCCCATTCTCTTTGGAAAGGACTCCCATCACCACTCCAACTAACCTTCAGGTCAAAGATTTTATTTACCCTCGTGTGTGTAACACTTTCTCAGTCTGCTTATTTCATACAATTACACAATAGTGGACCCTGTGTAGTAATTACATAATAATTACATAAATAACAGCATCTTACAGCTGAGAGTGACCTCAGAAATGATCTAGAATAATCATTACCTTTTGCAGATGAAGAAACTGAGGCCTGGAGAGATAAAACTCCTTGCCCAAGGTCACTCAACTCATCAGCAGCAGAGTTAAGCTAGCACTCAGCCTTCCCACCGGCCTGTGTCATATCCTTCCCACTATAATATGTTGTCCTTAAAACTCAAATCAGTGTCATTCTTGATTTCCAACATGGCAGTGTGAATTCGTTAAACCAATACTTGAAAATTTTTTTAAAAAAGATCTCTCAATGTGCTTCATTATAGACACACAGGTAAGAAGCAGAGCTGCTTTGTTTAAGTGAGGTGGCAGAGGTAAGGATAGAGACCTGGCATTCCGCCTATTGGCATCCATTTCATCTTCTGCCCCTATCCTGGGCAGTGCTGAGGCCAATCCAAGGAACCCAGGAGATCAGGAAATTCCTTTTAATATCGCTATTTTTGTTCAAGGAAAACCACTTTGTGTCTATCGACATAAAGTTTCCAATCAAATGTGTTTAGAGAGCTTGGCTTCCTCCACCTCTAAAATTACAAGTCAGGGACTCACAGAACAATATTATGAACAGATAGCACTAAGCATGGCACATTTTGGCTGTTTAATAAGTTTTGTTGTATAAATAAATTAATTAATGGTAGCAATGCAATTCCTAAAAACACTCAACTTCTCATTGTCAACTTCTCTCTCCCTGGTCTGTGTTACTAAAATATGTCAGATATACCATTACTAGCACATTTTCCTCTTTGTAATTGCCCCCATTCTTACCTGCTTCTCCTTGGAGACTGTGAGTTTCTCAAGAGCAGGACTCTGAACTCACAGTACCTGGGCCACATCAGACACACAGTAAGCTTTAGTAAATGTTGCTTGTTAAATGAAGAATGATTGAAAGCACCTCAAGCGTTTAGTGCTAAGGCAGGGTTCTCAACCTCAGCAATATTGACATGAAGGAGGGGATAATTCTTTGTTGTGGGGTCTGTTGTGTGCATAGTAGAATGTTTAGCATCTTCCCTGGCCTCTACCCACTAGATGCCAGTAGCAACCCCTCAAGCATGACAACCAAAATTGTCTCCAGATATTACCAAATGTCCCCTGGTGGATAAAATTGCCCCTGTTGAAAACTACAGTGCTAAAGGAAGTCTTATTTTCTTTCTTCTGAGTTTTTGAGTGCAAAACAACAATTGCCTACTTTTAATAGTTTGTAAAAATTAGGCAATTGTATTGTTTGAATCTAGGAATTTAATAGTTAATACTGTCAGCCATTAATTCATCTCACCCTGCATATGTTTTACTTTGAGGGAATTTTAGTGGAGAACACAGTGTTTGCTAGTTTGAGAATATCATGTTCATTGAATCAAGGAACATAATGCCATGATTCTGTTGAGCCAGTGGCCTGGGGTTAGCCAAGTACCATAGTTCTAGAATATAGAACAAACATGGCAGCTTCATATATTCTGTCATTATGAAGAGGTTGGGTTGACAAATCAGCTGTTTTTTCCATGTGCTCTCCTTTTAGATGGTTTCATGGAATGCTCTATGACTTTAAACAGATGCCCAACCAAATTCTCATGACTCCAAGGCTATGAGATTTAATGACTCCTGTTTACCTTATCTTAGATGTCACATGATACCTTTTTTTTGTGATGACAACTTTTGTTTGAGAGGAATAAAATGTCATCGAGTATTTGTCCTTACTAATGGAAGTGGGACTCTCTCTTTTAAATGTAATTAAGAGTTTTTTTAAAAAACCTGAGAGAAATTTTCCTCGTCTTCCTCCCAAAAACAAGTACTCAAAATGCAGAAATACAAAGCACAGTTTGCTAGAACAGGCATCACAACTTCTCATCCTTCTCATCTTCAACCTTAAATCATCCTCAACTTCCTATTGATGATTTCCCAACATCTAGGTCTTAGCCATTTTTAGCCTGGATGTTCCCAAGTACTAGAAGCTTATAAGAGCATTCTTTTTATTAATATCCAAATAAATGGCTCAATACTTTCCCATCCTACAGGCTCTTGGAAGTCAAGCATTCCTGTCCCAAAGTTTCCAGGAGTTCATTCATTCATGCATTCATTCATTCAATGAACATTTCTTGAGCATCCTATAGAACCACAATGCACTAGGTTTTCCCTCCAGATTCCTGCTCCCATTGAATTCTCATTTTGCTTCTTCTGTTTGCTGTCTTCTTTCTACCCACCTAACCTCAAGTTTGGTCCCTGTCTCTTCTTTATTCTCCGAAGCACCACAAACTCAAGGGTGATGCATGAAATAGATATTTATAGAGGTTGAAAATATTAGAGGGGCTTGTAATCCTGTGCACAAGAAACAGCTTAAAATTAAACTGCATCATCATTGTTTATTAAAAGCCCCTATGCCATCCTGTTCCTAAGAATGTCTCCCTGGTCATCTTCCTTCTTGGGGTCTGCTTGGAAAATCACCACATTGCCTGGGTGTTCCCTCTCCTCTCCTCCCAGATAAATCACCTCTCCAGTGCTTCTTTGCTTGCCAGCTTCTGAGAAGCATCTCTGTGCTGCGTTGTTTAAGCTTTATTATGTAATGTAATCTGGGCCTTTTGTATCAACTGTCTCCTTCTAAACTTTTAACCACCAAAGAAAGCCCAGAAAAGTGTTTTCCTATACAAAAGATCCCATACCTTTAGCAAGACAAAACATTAACGGAAGTTTTCTAATTTTCTTGTCCATCTCATTTGCTCTAGTTTGTGTTCTTAGGCAATTTTTGACCAGTCTACCAACCTCCACAGGTAGAAGGAAGGCAGTCTGCAATTTATTCCTCTCTTATTCAGAGCAAAGGCCCTGGGGTAACTTTTTTAACTTTCCCATTACATTATTACTCTAGCATACTCATTTCTCCCTTTATCTCTGTCCCCAAGTACAAATAAGCTACTAATTCTTATTATTAAATAGGTACCAGTTATGAAAAGAAAATGGATAGAGCTGTTCCTCAAGTTAACTGGGTTTTTCCTTTTGAGTAACCTTAATGTTTAAGTGTTTGTGCAAGTGGTAGTTATAATGAATGGGTCAAAATGAGATTTGTTGATTTATTCATTCTATTTCTGTCCAAAGACCATGGGGAAGTAAAGATTAACTCACACTTGGGGATGTAGTTCTATCAGAAGAAAAATAGCTGAAGCTATTGCATTGAACATTGAGGCTGTCCTCCACAAAACCCAAACTATGAAAAGAAAAAAAAAAACATGTTTTCTTCTAAGATAATTCCGAACTCTTTGCCAGGGTTTACAGTAAACAACAACGTAGGCTGACTTCCTTTCAGGTGTAAAATGGAAGGATGCCGGAGGAGAGCTCTATCAGGGTATTTTCGACCTAACATTTGGATGAGTTTGGTTTCTTGTGCAAAGCGCTAATAGGAAATTCCGCTGTGGCATGCGCAAAGGTTAGCGTGTGAGTCTCTCTTTCTGGATATATACTTCTGTGTGTGTAGGAAATAAATACAGAAATGAAACAAACACTGAAACAGATCCTTGTAACTGTCAACAATGTGCACTAACACAAATAAAATAGAAACATAAAATAAGCCTCAACATAAATAATAAAGATAGATGCTTTTCTTTATTTAGATGCAAATATTGGTGCAATGCTTCCTTTAATGAAGCAACTTTGCTACCAATTCTTATTTTTATAAATTGACAACATTCATTGAGCACTTACTCTGTACCAGATACTCAGTAAGCCTAATCCTCAGCACGACTTTAATCTTCCCAACATTCCTATGGAGCAGTCATTTTTATCTCCATTTACTGATGAGGAGAATGAGGCCCAGAAAGAAGTAACTTTTCTTTTGTCTTACCAGGGAGCAACAGACAGGATTCAAACCCAACTATGCCTGACTTCAAAGCCATGCTCTTTGCTGTTTCAGATTGCCTCCTTCGAAATGAATTCAATTATTTATTTCCAATTTTGTGCTGTTTTGATTTTTTTACCTTGTTTTGAAAACCATGCTGTATTTGTTTTTCACTATGTTAAGTTATGTAGTAGTCTTTAACCTGAGATTCTCATCTGATCCTGCAGCATTTTTATTAAATATATAGTGATCTTGCCCTTATTCTGTGGCAGGCAAAAGCAGGAACAATGACTTCCACAAAAGTCACGTGCTTGACAATTTTGTTAGTTATTCTATCCTTAAATGGAACATCTAGACACGCTTACAGCCCTCGCTTATTTGGTTGAATAGCTCTCTGCCCTCGATATAATTTTAGAATTGGCACTTGTAAGTCCCAGAGTATAATTCTTTGCACATGCTAAGCATTCAGTGAAGTTTTGTTGAAATAAGCATGTTACATTTTTTTTGAAGAACAAATATGGCCCAAAAGTCCTTAAGACCTAGAAAGTTTTAAAATAATTTCAGTTCTAAAAACAGCCAGCCAAATTTTTATGATTTGGTAACAAGAAAATAGTCTGTTAAGATGAGTTTCCAAATATTTTGCCAAATCTGGCCTTAGGTTTCTTGTTTTCTCCAGATAAGCACACCTAACTTATTTACAAAGGACTTACTTTCCCCCTTCCATGTACCAATATAGGGATGATGATGCCATTGCTGGTCAAAGGCCTGCTACACGCCAGTCATCGTTCTTGGTGCTTTATGCATTTTTTATATTTGAGTCTTGGAGAAATGCACTGTGATGAATATTTCCCACTTGCAGAAGGTGTTCATCACTTTACTGGAGATCCACCATTGGAGTGGGGGAACCATAATTCAACCCTATGCTGGTTTATTTCTAGAGCCCTCCATCCCCTTTTCTATGAAAACAATAAGCTCTGCTTCTCTGGACACATTTATTCTATGGAATTGTTCACATCACTCTTAAGTACCACAGAGTGGGATATCTGACCATTTTTCTTTTATTTGTCACCAGTGTTGAAGGGATGATAACAAGTGAAACAGCTTTAGACTTGTTTTGTTTCCAGTGGCTTTTCTCTCATAAGGTCACACTGTCACCCACGCAAACACGATGCAAGGATTAATTTTTCTGAACTACATGCACACATGTATGCCATTGCTTCTGTGATTGTTGCATGATATGACCCTCAAGTTCCCTGGACTGGATGCCTGGAATGCTCTCTCTGCTTCCAGCTGTACTATTGTATAACCTTTGGCAAGTCCCTGAACCTTCCTGGGCTCAGGCTACTTCACCTGTTTTCTCAATGTCTCATCAGTGCTAACATACAGTGGCCTTTACAACAACATTAACATCTTCCAAAATGAATAGGGTAAAATAAGTGTTATCTGATGTAGTGGGCTGAATGGTGCCCCCTGTCCAAAAACAAAAAAAAAAGATAGTCCATATCCTAAACCCTGGAGCCTACGAATGTTACCTTACATGACAGAAGTGTGAGTATTACCATGTATGGCCAAAAAAAAAATGTAATTAAGTTAAAGATCTTGAGAGACAGAATGTATCCTGAATTATCTGGGTAGACCTTAAATGCAATCAAATGTATCCTCATAGGAGAGAGGCAGAGGGAGTTTTGAGATGGAGGGAGGAGGAGGTGATGCAACCATGGAGACAGAGATTGGAGTGATGCAGCCACAAGCCAAGGAATGCTTGGAACCAGAGGTCAGAAGAGGCACAGAACAGGTTTTCCCCTAGAGGCCTCAGAGGGAACATGGCCCAGCCAACATCTGAATTTCAGACTTTAAGCCACCAGAATTGTAAGAGAATACATTTCTGTTGTTTTAAGCCACCTAGTTTGTGATAATTTGTTATAGCAATCACAGAAAACTAATACACCTAGTTATGTCAAAAATGCTTCTTCTGCTGAAATTTCCTCTAATACTTATAGGAAAACATTTGTAAAGGAACATACTGACTTGACTTAGAGGCTTGACTATTAATTAAACATTTTCAACATGCATTGTAATGTAGCTCTCAGAGACTGTGACCTGAAACATATTTAAACTCTTTTCTTAGAAGAGAGCTGGGGCTCTTACCTGGGTTCTGTATGCTGAGACCAGGCTTAGGTGTGTGGGGGGGAAATCAGTCCTTGACTGAAAAGTACAGAGCAAAGAGGAGTGAAACAATGTCCCTGGCACCCACCTGCAGGAGAAAAAAGGACTGCCCTTATTGTCAAATCCAAATTGGTAATAAAAACTGATTATGAAGTGAAAGCTTTACAAGTGAGGCAGCAACTGGGGAGATTCAGGCTCAGGTTCCGGAAGATCAGAAAAGGTTTCTGCGGCACTGGCTCATGATCACAAGGGATGAGTGCTTCAACATAAGAGTGGAGGCTGCTCATGGCTAAGAAGGGTGCTGGCTTCTATAAAAGAGATCTTGAAAGTCTTATCATTCCAACCCCTTAGCTGTTACTTGAATTTCTTCACATCACAGCTATGTGGGAATCACTCAGTCTTTAAACTAACATCACTCATTCATTCATTCATTCACTCATACAGTCAATATTTGAGTGCCTTCTATATGCCAGGGCACAATGTGGATACAAATAGGTATTCACAGTCTTTTAACATTTTTTTTAATTTTTATATATTTAAGGGGTACAAGTGTGGATATCTTCCAGGCATACATTGCATAGTGGTGAAGTCTAGGTGTTTAGTGCACCCATCACCTGAATAGTGAACACTGTACCTGATACAGTTTGGATTTGTGTCCCTGCCCAAATCTCATGTTGAATTGGAGGAAGGGCCTGGTGGGAGGTGAGTAGATCATGGGGCAGATTTCCCCCTTGTTGTTCTTGTGACAGTGAGTGAGTTCTCACGAGATCTGGTGGTTTAAAAGTGTGTGGCACTTTCCCCTTTGCTCTCTCTCTCCTGCTGTCATGTGAAGAAGGTGCTTGCTTCCTCTTCCCCTGAGTGTAAGTTTCCTGAGGTCTCCCAGTCATGCTTCCTGTTAAGCCTGTAGAACTGTGAGTCAATTAAACCTCTTTTCTTCATAAATTACCCAGTCTCAGGTAGTTCTTTATAGCAGTGTGGGAACAGACTAATATCGTACCCAATAGGTAAATTTTCCACCCCTCAGCTGCTCTCCCATCCTCCCATCTTTTGTAGTTTCCGACGTGTATTACTCCACTCTGTATGTCCGTTTGTACCCACTCTTTAGCTCCCACTTCTTGTAAGTGAGAACATGCAGTACTTGATTTTCTGTTTTGAGTTGTTTCACTTAGGATAAGGGCCTCCAGTTCCATCCATGTCACTACAAAAGACATGATTTCATTCTGTTTTATGGCTGCATAATATATATATATATATATATATATATATATGCGCCACATTTTCTTCATTCAGTCCTCCACTCATGGGCACTTAGGTTGACCTTAGGTTGATTCCATGTTCCTATTGTGAATAGTGCTGTGATAAACATACAGATGCAGATAACTTTTTGATATAGTGTTTTCTTTCCCTTTGGGTATATACCAGTTATGAGATTGCTGGATCAAAAAGTAGTTCTATTTTTTTTTTGTTCTTTGTGGATTCTCCACACTGTTTTCCATAGAGGTTGAACTCATATCCATTCCCACTAATAGTGTACAAGCATTCTCTTTTCCTCACCTCCTTGCCAACTCTGTTGCTTTTTGACTTTTTAATAATAGCCATTCTGACTGGTGTAAGATGGTATCTTACTGTTGCTTTAATTTGAATTCTGTGATAATTAGTGCTGTTGAGCATTTTTTCCATATGTTTTTTGGCCGATGTATATCTTCTCTCTGCTTATGTCCTTTGCCCACTTTGTATTGGGGTTATTTGGTTTTTCTTTCCTTGTTGAGTTGTTTGAGTTTCTTGTAGTTTCTGAATATTAGCCGTTTGTCAGATGTGTAGTTTGCAAATATTTTTTCCCATCCTTAGGTTGTCTGTTTACCTTGTTGATTCTTTTGCTGTGCAAAAGCTTTTTAGTTTAATTAAGTCCCAATTTGTCTATTTTTGTTGTTGTGTTTGCTTTTGAGAACTTGATCATAAATTCTTTGCCCAGGCCAATGTCCAGAACAAGTTTTCCTGGGTTTTCTTTTAGGATTTTTATAGTTTCAGGTCTTACCTTTAAGTCTTTAATCTACTTTGAGTCAATTTTTGTAGACGGTGACAAGTATGGGTCTGGTTTCATCCTTCTGCATATGGCTATCCAATTGTCCCAGCACCATGTATTGCATAGGATGTCCTTTCCCCAGTGTACATTTTTGTTGACTTTGTCTAAGATCAGTTGGCTGTAGATATGTGGCTTTATTTCTGAGTTCTCTCATCTGTTCCATTGATGTATGTATTTTTATACCAGTACTGTGCTGTTTGGGTTACTATGGCCTTGTAGTGTACTTCGAAGTCAGGTAATGTGATGCCTCCAGCTTTGCTCTTTTTGCTTAGGATTGTTTTAGCTATTTGGGTTTTTTTTTTTTTTTTTTTTTGGTTTTATATGAATTATAGAATAGTTTTTTCTAATTCTGTGAAAAATGACATTGGTAATTTGATAGGAATTGTGTTGAATCTGTAAATTATTTGGGCAGTATGGTCATTTTAATTGTATTGATTCTTCCAATTCTTGGCGCGGGATGTTATTCCATTTGTTTGTGTCATCTATAATTTCTCATCAGTGTTTTGTAGTTCTCCTTATAGAGATCTTTAACCTCCTTGGTTAAATATATTTTTTTGGTAGCTAATGTAATTGGGATTGCCTTCTCAATTTGGTCCTCTGCTAGATTGTTACTGGGGTATAGAAATGCTACTTATTTCTGTATGTAAATTCCCAAAACTTTACCTTATTCACAGTCTTTTGTAATAAGATATAATAAGAGGAAGTGAGCATGATGGTGGAGGAATAAACAATGTGCAGGGGCAAGGAGAATGGAATGTTGAACTCTTCCTGGCGGACTCTGGGCTGGCAACTTAGGAGGTGATATTTGAGCTTAGTTCTTAGGAGTGAACAGCGCTTGCCCCCGAGGCAGCTCATTTCCTTTTTGAAAAGTCCTTCCTTACATTGAACAAAAATGTGTGCTTCATTAATTTTTACTTAAACTCTGAATGGTCATTATAACCCAAACCAATGACTCTTGAGGACTTTGATCTCAATGGGTGGAAAGACACCAGGAATGTATAAAGCTTGCTTTCAGTAAGTCTCTGCCTTATGGAGGGTCCTTTGAAAGGAATGTACAGAATATTCTCATTTCCTGGATAATAAATTCCTAAATAAGAATTTTTAGGGATCACCAGAGGAAACTACTAGCTAGTTAATATTTCAGCAAGCATGAATTCTTAGGCAAATGGCTCGTCTTCCTGCTGCACGCTTCTGGGTAGCTCTCTCCTGCATGCAGGAGGAAGATGGAGAGATACACAAGCAATGAGATGACGTGCAAAGTGTGAAGAGCCAGTTCCTTGATCGAGAAATCTAGGAGATATCAGGGACCCCTCTCCTGCATAATCTGTCACCACTTCCTGTTAACCCTAACCTTGCCTGGGCTCCAGCCACTTTTTCTGTCCCCTACGCCCCCAGTGTCTCTTCCATGAATGAAGAGCCTCCTGCCTGCTCTTCCAACAGCCTCCTGCCTGCTCTCCATTGTTTCCATTCATTCACATCTTTCTCTAGCCATTCTCCTTTCAAATAGTCAGGGATGCTAAAAAATGCAAATTTGATCATGTCACCCCAGCCAGAAGCCCTTCAATGCCTTCCCATGACCTGAAAATCAAGCCCAACTCATTTTATAAGGTTTATAAGCCCTGTAGATGCTGGCCTCACCAACCTGTTTAAACACTTTCAAACCACTCACACCTTTGCTCTCTCACACCTACTGCCCCCATCACTAGACTTTTCTTAGTCCTTTGAACACACTGGGGCTCTACCTCATGCTCGGGCCTTTGTGCAGACTTTTCTCCTTGCCTGAAACACACAAAACCTCCCTTCCCCTTCCTCCATCTGCCACTTCTTCTGCCTCCAAACATTCAAACAGCTTCCTCTTCAATTCACCGTGCTCTCTCTCTCTCTCACACACAGGCGCACACACGCACACACACACACACCTCAGTTTACTCACGTCTCAATTTTCCTCCATGGTTTAATTTAAATGGCACTTCCAGCAGGAAGCCAGTTCCTTCCTAACTTCCTTGGTCCCCCTCCCATCGTAAGCTACCCCAGTGCCCCTGCATTTCTGCTTCCAAACAATCATCACTCTAGATTGTAATTCTTTGGTTAATGCTTGTATTCCCAGTTAGACCAAGAACTCAACAAGAGCAAGCACTGGGTCTCTCTTGCTTAATTTTGTGTCTCTAAACTGACATATAGTAAGCCCTCAGTAAATATTTATTGAATGAAATAATAAGTGGCCCAAATGATTGACACGAACTTGTAAACTATTTGGGAAAAAAACAACTATTCGGGTAAACTCAGAGGGTGATTAGATTATTCCATGAGAGAAACAGAAAGGTAGGAGAGTTTCTCCCTTTTTCAAAAAATTGAATCTAGGGGAAAAAACAGACTGTTAGAAGCCAGAGATGGAGCCTGTTCAGGGCAATGCAGTGAAACGCTTTGGAAACCGGGAAGAGACACCCCACCCAAAGGAGCTGTTGTTATTATTTACCAAGAGTAGATTTTTTTTTTATCTGCTCCCTTTGTATGGGGCAAAGAGTGATCTGTAGAGAGGACAATTGAATGACAAAGCCAGGGCCTGAAAGGTGGCCTTTTGTCCAAACTCAGCTCCAGCATCTCTGAAGACTCCTTGTTTTCTAATCCCTCGACCTGGCTTTCAGAGCCCTCCAGAATCCGTTCTTATCTGACTTTTCCTTTCCCTCTGTATTGCTCTTCATCAAATATCCTTCACTTCGGTGAGTCAGCAAATCAGCAGATGGAAATACACCAGGCACCTTTTTGTATAAGACCCTATATTAAGAGCTTTAGGAAATTCAAAGAAGAACCACTCAGCCAGTGAGACTACCAGCCCTGAAATCTGATGGCTTGGATTCGGCTTCCTGCTTTGTGTTTTTGTAGGTATGTGATCAGAACAGGTTACTGAACTTCTTAGAGCTTATTTGGTATATGTTTCCTCGTAGAGTTGTTGTGAAAACCAGATGAGATAATATATGTAAAGTGTTTGGCTGGCTCCACAGGTCATAGTAAGAGCTCAGTAAGTGTTAGCGTTGTCGTCATCTTCATCATCATCATCATCATTCTGTACAATTCCTCCCTTCAGTTGGAGATTCAAGTCATAGGCATATAGAAAATAGCTAACAGCACAAGAGAGTATGTATTAAGCTCCAAATGGCACATTATTTTTTCTCTCCACTTTCTCACTTCCCTCTCCTCCCATTCTTTCCTTCTCTCTCGTTTCAAAGCCAAGAAACACAGCCTGATCAATTTGTTTCTTTTTGACGAAGCTCTCTCAACCTTTACATTGATAGCAGTCTCGCTCTGTCTCCTCTGAATTCATGTTCTGAGTCATCCATTTAATTTTTAATCATACATTACCTTTTATATCTCCTTCAGATCTTGTTTCTCCTAAATATGAGCTTATTGAGGGCATGGCAGGGTCTTGGTTTTGTTTGTATCCTCCACTAATCAGAAGCAAACATTTCCGGAGCACCTGTGTGAGAGCTGACAATGTGTGTTGTGGGCACACCAAGTGCCAGGGCAGAGCTTAACTGGGTAGATATTCAGTATTTGGCAATAGATTGATCTAATATTGTTTTATAAGAGGGTATAAAGCTCATACCTGCTTTTGCAAGGAATTAAATTATTTAAGCACCAAGACTATGTAGCTTAAAGCAGGTAGTCAATTAGGTTACTTAAATTAATTTTTGGCAGCAGCTAATTGGAGCCTGGAGTCTTTTGTCTTTAAATAGCTAATCCAACACAACAAAATAAAATGATTAAGTATTTCTTAAACAATATTATTCTAAGACTTAAAATATGGGATTTAATTAAATTTGAGTTGTTAATCTTTTTATAGAAATTAATTTCAAGTAGTTCATTTTGAAAAAAAAAAGGGGGGCCATGCATTCCTCAGGATTCTGACTGTGAACATTCCTCACTCAGGCCACCAACTCCTATAATATCTGGGGGCCAGAATAGGGGATGTCCTGGATACTTCTAAATGGCAGGATTTGGAATTCAGTCTTCTAACCTAGCCATGGTTTCGTATTCCAGGTATGTCAACTTTTCAGACACAAATAAAACCCAGCCTCTTTCCCAGGGTCACTGAGTGGATCTAAAATTTGTAAATGATCAATGCTTTAAAGGAATAATGTTGATCCCATCATTTATTTCTAAGATACAATGAAATTCATAATTCTGAATTGTACATGAGCATAAACCAAATATAACCAAGCACATAAAAACCACAGGTTTGCCCACTCACCTCCACACCTCTGCTTACATACACATGTGTATGTGCCCACACACAGTTCCCTCTAAAGTCTCCCTTCACCTTCCAAGATGAGTCAATCTCTGTATTGGAAAGACCTCAGGCTTTGGAGTCAGATGGAGCTGGAATCGAAGACTTTTCTGCAATTAACCATTTGTGCTGAAATTACTTAATGCCACGAAATAAACCTTGGTTTCCTCAGCTGTAAAAAGGATGTAACATTACTTGTCTCATAGGCATATTTGAAGATTAAATGTGATAATAAAATTAAAATGCTAATATAGTGTCTGGTATATTATAAGTACTCAATAAATGTCACATTTCTCCCAGATCCCCCTAGACAGAATGAACCTCTCCTTCCAGTACAATCCCACTGCTCTTAGGATAAATTAAAATTCTTAAATTCTCTGATAGAGTTTAACATGTGGTATTTTAATTTTTTAATGCATTTATCTTTTTCCTTGGCTAAGTTTTGGGCCTTACCTTATTATTCCCAATGTTTAGCACAGTGCCTGTCCCCTAGTTTAATGAATGGGTGGAAGATAAGATGAATGGGCAAAACTTCCCTTATAGCAAGCAGATTCAAATTGCATAGTCTTTTTTTTTTCACTTTTATTTGGAACTAGGAATGTCTGAAAGATGGCGAGTAAATAGAAATTGAAATGAAGAAAATGTCCAGAAAAACTCATCAACAGAATAATGAGCTATGCTAGAATATTCATATTGTAGTTTAAGTTTGTAGCAAACATGTCAGCTAATAGAAAACATAAAGGGAAGCAACAGTGGGGGAACCTGTATTCATTCTGATAGAGACACGTGCAATCGAAATGCTACAAGCTTCAAGGAACTTAGGCTAGGCATAAAGTGAGGGACTAGAGAGAAGCAAGCTGCAAGTCACAACTCTCCTCTCAGAGGTGCTGCAGGCCAGAGGAAATCTTGGCAGATTGCCCTAATTTGTAGGAGGCAGAGCAGAATGTGAAGGTGGGCAGGGAAAAGCGAGAGATTCTGCAACCTATAGTACTGTTCAGAGCCTAGAACATTCAGAGGTTTAATAAAAGTAAACCTCTTTGAAGATCATGGAGAATCCGTATTTGTCTGGATGAATTACTTCATTTCAAAGATAAAGAAAGGGGAACTTCTCCACAGGGTGGGAGTGGCACAGGGAAATCCAACCAGTCTCAGACTTGGCCACAGCAGCATTCACTGCCAGAGGAAGATGGAACCGTATACAGCATGATCCAAGAGCAAGAAAGACCCATGAATACTACACCCATCGAAACTGTCTGGAAACAGGCAGATATTGGAACCCCAGAACCCCTCTTAAAAAAATACTTATGATGGGCCAGGCGCGGTGGCTCACGCCTGTAATCCCAGCACTTTGGGAGGCCGAGGCGGGCGGATCACGAGGTCAGGAGATCGAGACCATCCTGGCTAACGCGGAGGAACCCCGTCTCTACCAAAAATACAAAAAATTAGCCGGGCATGGTGGCAGGCGCCTGTAGTCCCAGCTACTCAGGAGGCTGAGGCAGGAAAATGGCATGAACCCGGTAGGCGGAGCTTGCAGTGAGCCGAGATTGCGCCACTGCACTCCAGCCTGTGCGACAGAGTGAGACTCCATCTCAAAAAAAAAAAAAAATTCATGGTGAGATCTAGCCCACCAAGATGACTCAAAATAAAAATTTCAAGCACAGAGAATTGATGGTAGAAGGATGGGCCAAGTCGCTTTAGAAACAGAAGTAAAACCAAACGCCAGGGTACAGATGGCCTCTTGTGCAGATGTCCCTAATTTATCTATGAAACTTTCCTGAAAAACCAAAAGCAAACCCAGAAGAATCCTCCCCGAACAAACAAACCGAGAACCTTAAAGATGTTCTACAGCTAAGAAAGGAACTTATAAATCACATAAATAAGAAAGTATTGGTATGAATTAACTGCATTAAAAGTAGATAACTTTGTGAATATAATTACAAATAAATGCAAATGTGGTAATTTGTGAAAGGAAATGTATATACTGTAAACAATGATTGGAGCAGAAAAAAGAATTTAATTATATGCTGCTTTCCTAATTCTGCATAAAGATGGAAAATGAGGACACCCATGGATAATGTTTAATTATTAAAATCCAGAAACAGGAGGTCAGTCAAGTTTTTTTTATTTTAAAACAACTGCTAATACTGTTTAAAATAAGCTCTATATATGTATTCCAAATTATTCAAAAAAAAAAGGAAAGAAATCATGGTTCATATAGACAGAAAGACAACACAAATAAAACTTCCCTGGGTTTTGGCATTGTCCCTCTCTGCTGGGGCCATTTTGGTCCCTCAGTCGACCTTGCTTTAAGACCAAAGTCCAGCTCCTTTCTGCATGTCCACATCTGGCTCTCAGGAACACACTGCCCATGTCTGTTCACTGCCCAAGTCTGGAGGTTTAGGATGTCCCCCTGACAGTTCTGACCACAGGCTGTCCCCCCAGGTAAGGGCACCCTCAGCCACAGGCTCTTGACTTTGTGTTTCCTGGGCAGGAAGCACACAGGGGTCCCAGTCAACCCTCTGAGTGATGCAGCATCACTTCCCCGTGGGGTGAGGGTGAACTGCACCCCCACCAACTCTCTCCAAAGAAGTCCTAACCCCTGATTTGTCACCTCGAAGACTTCTTAGCCCTTTCCTAAGTAAGAACGGTCCTTAAAGTGTGGTCGTTGGACCAGCATCAGCATCACCTGGGGACTTGTTAAAATGGCAGTTTCTCAGGCCTCCCTGCAGATTTACTGAATCAAAAACTCTGGGGGGTGGTCCCCCAATCTGTGTTGTAAGAAGTCCTCCAGGGCCTTCTGATGCATGTGGAAGTTGGAGAACCACCGTTCCATCACAAGCGTGGAAGGGGGAGAGAGGCATGTGTGGGAATTTTGTGTCCATTGTTCCTCACCTCTTTGCAAGTCCCGTGCGGGAGGCTGAGCAACTTAATTTAGAATGTACGGATGCCAAAGCTCCAAAGTACCTAGAAGAGTCATGTAAAATAAAATTCAGTACAGACAAAACATTAAATAGGAGGGTACTTTTTTTGAAAGAAGAACTTAAACTATATATATAAAAAAAGATATCTAACACAAAGCTTGTTAAATATAGGGAATATTGAACATAAATATATTAGTAGAGAAAATGTTCTACATATTTTTTCTCAGTACTTTATATAAATAATAATTTAGGGATCTGAACAATGTAATTATATGATTGACTTAATAGCTATATGTAGAACTTTAACCTGAAAGAATGCCCTTTTTTGTATGTGTACACCCATAAAACATTGACAGATATTGACTCTGTATTAGTCCTAAATGAAAACATCAATAAATTTCTAAAAGTAGAAGTAGCATAGGCTACCTCCTCTGGCTACAATGCAATTAAATCAAAATGTTAATAGCAAGTGCTTCAGTCAAAATTCTTATAAGCTCCTGAAATTAAAAGTTCTATACTAATAACTTATGAGGTGTGAAGAAAATCAAAACCTTAATTTCAGCAATATGTTAAAAAATGATCAAGTATAATTTATTCCAGGAATATACAATAGATGTAATACTAAGAAATACATGACTATAATAGAGTGCATCAATTGATCAAAGGATTAACATCATGTGGCCATCTCAACAGATCCCAAAAAAACATCTGGCAAAAATCAATAGTTATACTTGGTAACTCTTCCGAAACACTAGCCATCATCATATTAATGGTGCTATATATAGTAGAGGCATTTCCATTAAAATAGGGGAGAAAACAAAGATAGCCACTGGATGTTTTAGTTAGTGCAATGAAACAAAATTTAAAAAGTGAGTTCATTAGAAACAATTTTCATCATTTATAGATGACACATTTATAAATTCTAAAAGAATAGTCTGAAAAATCTATTACAATTAAGTTCAGTAAGAGACCTGATTGCAAAACAAATATAAATATAGCTTTGCTTTATTTAGCAATATTTATTATGAAAGGATAATAAAAGAAGCTCATATTATATATATGTATATATATAAACAAATATTTACTTGTGCAGGATCTATTTGATGAAAAACCACCAAACTTGAAGGGAGGCCTAAAACAGACCTCAACAGATGAAGAGCAATGCCTTGTTCCTGGGTGGGATGGTGCAAGATTGTGCAGATAAGGACACTTCTCAAGTTAATCAATAAATAAAATGCAATTCCAATTAAATCCCAACAGCATTTGGGGTGGGAGGACTTAACATATTGATTTAAAATTCATTAGAAGAATAAATGCGTAAGAATAAACAAAAACAACTGATAGAAAAAGAAGAGGAAGTTGAGCTTCCGGCTGTTAAAATACACTGTGAAGCTACAACAATTAGGAATGTGGTACCAAACTAGGCAAGACAGATAAATAAAACAGAATAGCTAACTCAGAAAGAGATTATATATGGAACAGAGTACATGTGAAAAATTAGCACTGTTTTAAAAATTGGTATGAATGATGCTGAATGAACTGCTAACTGTTGTTTGAAAAAATAAACTTAGATTCCTACCTTATGACATGTATCAAACTAAATTCTATCCATATTAAAGATTCTATCCAATAATAAATATCAATATAGTGCTTATCATGTTTCAGATACTTAAATGTTAAAGTCATAAAAACATGAGATGAGAATTTAGATGACTGTTTAGAAAGATCTTGTGAAAACAATAAAAGTTTGATAGATGTGATTACATAAAAATTGTAAGTTTCTGAAAGTCAATAAATAACCTAAATAAATGTAAGAGCAAACAATAAACTGAAAAGATATTTTCAGTCTGCATGACGGCCAAAGGGTTACCATATCTAAAATACAAAAATATTATTTACAATCAAGTTAAAAAAAAAAACCTGAAACAACTCCAATAAAAGAAAGACCAAGGATATTAACAAACAATTCCATTGGAAAAAGTAGAAATGGCTGATAGCATATTTTAAAACTTTTCAGCTTTCTAATAAGCAAAGAAGTGCAATCAAAACAACATTCTTTTTTGCTTATTTTAAATGTGAAATAAAAAATAGAAATGTAAAAAGCATAATGTGAAAAATGTCTATGTATTTATCACCCAGAAATAACATTTTGTCATTTTTACTCTGTGTGTGTGTGTATGAAAAAGAACATTACAAATGAAACCAAAAGCCTCTCAGGTCTATCATCTTTGTCCCTTGCTCCTGAGATACAGCCATTAAAAAGAACTTGGTGCATATACTTTGAGTCTGTGTTTTAATACTATTACTATACAGCTGCTATATATAAAAAATGATACGTAGAATATCAGCTTGATGTTTTCCAAACTTCATAAATAGGTGCTATCATACTATATCTGACATTATATGATCTTGCCTCTTTTTACTTATTGTTTTATTTTTAAAATAAATTCATAATAGAGCATGTATTAGTCCGTTTTCACACTGCTGATAAAGACATACCAAAGACTGGGCAATTTACAAAAGAAAGAGGTTTATTGGATCACGGTTCCACATGGCTGGGGAGGCCTCACAATCATGGCAGAAGGTGAAAGGCACATCTCACATGGCAGCAGACAAGAGAAGAGAGCTTGTGTAGGGAAACTCCCCTTTTTAAAATTATCGGATCTCGTGAGACTCATTCACTATCATGAGAACAGCACAGGAAAGACCTGCCCCCATAATTCAATCACCTCCCACTGGGTTCCTCCCAGGACACCTGGGAATTGTGGGAATTTTAATTCAAGATGAGATTTGGGTGGGGACACAGCTAAACCATATCAGGGCATCTAGATACAGTTCATTTATTTTAGTTCTGATTTTATTTCAATGTATGAATATACCACAATTTATTTATTAATTACTTGTGAATATGTAGTCATTTCTAAGCTTTTACTGATAAACATACTGCAATGAACATTCTTTGTATGCATATACAAGAGTGTCTCTCAAAATTGGGTTGCAAGATCCTAGGGGATGGACCTCTTGAGGTTTACCTGATACTAGCAAACTGCTCTCTAAAGTGATTTTTCAAATTTACATCAGCAGTATTTCTCAAAATCCTCACCAGTGCTTAGATTTGTCAAACTTTGACATTTTTGCTAATCTGAAATGGTGTCTAATTATTATTTTAATTTGCATTTCCGTAATTACTAGTGAGTTAATGGAAAATGTTAAGTGTTTCTTGGCCATTTAAATTTCGCCTTTCATGAATTGCCTGTTCATATTATTAAGCTGTTTTTTCTATTGGAGGGTTTTTTTTTTCTTGTTGATTGGTAGGTTATTCTGAAACTAAGGATTTTCTTGTCATATGTATAGAAAAGACTTCCCAGTCAAAAGCTGGCCTTCTAACTTTGTTTATGATGTCTTTAATCTTGTAGATGTTTTATTTTTTGAGTTGGCCAAATTATTATCCTATTCTTAATATATTGTGCTTTCTGTACTCATCATTAAGAAATGCTTTCCTACTCTAAAGGCATTTGACTATATTTTATATTTGTGGTTTGTATAGTTTTGTAATTTTATGTTCATTATTTATCTGGAATTTAGTTTTTGTGTATGGCATGAGGTAAAGATCATTTTTAATAACACAGACATGCAGCTATCCCTAACATTATTAACTGTATAGTCCATCATTTTCCTGCTGCTTGCAATGTCACATTGGTCACATTCCAAGTTCTCATTTATGCTCTGCTCTGTTTCGTGCTTTCCAATCTATCAATCTGTTTACAAGTCCCCTACCACCTCCAAACTGTTGTACTTACTGTAACTTACAATAGACCTAATATTCAGTATAACAAATCTTTTCTTCTTGTTATTCCCACTCTCCCTCCCTCTTACACTTCTAGGAGTTTCTTCGTTATTCTTGGATCTTTACTTTTTGAATGAACTTGGAGTGATTGCCCTAGTGGACTGAGATATCCCATTGGGGTTTTGATGAAGATGGGAAATTGGTATCTTTATAATATTGAGTCTATTAATCTATTAACATGGATTTCACTTGATCACAGCTTTTCTATATTCTTCAGTGGTGCCTCCCCTTTTCTCCGTGACCTTATTATACATCTTTGTTTCATTTATTCCCAGGTTCCTTATACATTTTACTGTCATTGTAAATGCCATGATTTTGTTCTTTTTCATGTTCCAATTGGTTAGTTGTTGTATATTGAAAAGTGACTTTTTTGTATATTTTGATCTTGTAATCAACAGCCCCACTAAGCTCTCTTATTTCTTTTAATCATTTGTCTATAGAGTACCTTGGATTTTGCTTGTAGGGTATATATGTTCAAATACTTTGCATTCTTAAAGAAAATTACTTATTTTATCTATTTCTTTCTAATTTGTTGGCATACAATTTTTGTAGTATCTTTATATAATTTCAAATATCTCCATCTGTAGGTGCATACTCTTTTTGATTCTTAATATTATTTGTGCTTTCTTTTTGCTTTGAACAATCTTTATACAATTTGCCTATTTTATTAATATTTATTAAAGCAGCTAATGTTTTTTGTTGATAATCTTGATTCTTTTTCCTTGGTGTTCTATATCATTAATTCTGCTTTTATTTTTTTTTATTTTTTTGGCTTTTTAAATGAAATAGCTCCTGCTTATCCCCATCCTTTCTTATTTTTCAATAAATATGCTTAAGACTACGCATTTCACCTTAAGCATTTCTTTAAGTTGTATCCTACCTGTTTTTATATGGAGAATTTTGCTATTATTTATATCTGAATATTTCATAATTTCCATTATGACTTTTTTTGTATAATATATGGATGATTTATGATTGACCTTTTTTTTCATTTCCAATGTTTGAAACTATCTTTTTATACTGGATTTATGACTCAGTTGCTTTATAATCTTATAACTGGTTTTTACACTATCAGTTTTCTGGATATGAGTTTTGGTATAGCTGTGGCTAATATAATATTTCTCCTGTAAATTGGGTTTGTTTTTGAAATTTCCATTTTGGTTATTTTCATTTTTATTTATTTATTATTTATTTATTTATTATTTTTTGAGACAGAGTCTCGCTCTTTCACCCAGGCTGGAGTGCAGTGGCATGATTTTGGCTCACTACAACCTCTACCTCCTGGGTTCAAGCAATTCTCTGCCTCAGTCTCCCGAGTAGCTGTGATTACAGATGCCTGCCACCACTCCTGGCTAATTTTTTGTATTTTTAGTAGAGACAGGGTTTCACCATCTTGGCCAGGCTGGTCTTGAACTCCTGACCTCATGATCCACCTGCCTCGGCCTCCCAAAGTGCTGGGATTACAGGCGTGAGCCTCCACGCTCGGCCCATTTTTGGTTATTTTCAAACCTGCCTTCTCTCTGTCTCTCTGTCTCTGACTCTCTGTCTCTCTCTCTCTCTCTCTCTCTCTGTCTCTCTCAGTAGTGCTCTGCTTATATCTTATGGCTTCTTTGACTTCCTTAACTCCTTGAATATTCTCAAGATTATTTCAAATTATTATTTTATATCCAGTATTTGGAGTGCATAATTCCCATGGTTATGTGGTCTCATCTTCCTCCATCGTGGTTTATTTCCCCATGTGGTTTGTAATTTTCTGTCGTGAAGTCATTTTTAGTAGTGTTTGTTTGTTTGTTTTTGAGATGGAGTCTCACTCTGTCACCCAGGCTGGAGTGCAGTGGCATGATCTTGGCTTACTGCAACCTCCACCTCCTGGGTTCAAGCGATTCTCCCACCTCGGCCTCCTGAGTAGCTGGGATTACAGGTACCCACCACAATGCCCAGCTAATTTTTGTATTTTTGTAGAGATGGGGTTGGCAAGGCTGGTCTCGAACTCCTGACCTCAGCTGATCCACCTACCTTGGCCTTCCAAAGTGCTGGGATTACAGGCGTGAGCCACTGCACCCGGCCAGTAGTGGTTGTTTTCCTGGAAATCTCATTACTATATTGTAAAAGTATCCTCACACAGTGGTTTAGCTTTTATTTCTGTAGGTACCCATAGACTTTGTTGCTCTAGAATCACTTTTTAAATTAATTTTTCAGTTTTAAATTATTGTACCAAATGAGTATATGGAGTCTGACACCACATTGGTATGTGGTATAGTCCTGTTCTAGGTCCTGGAGATGACTCATTTTCCCACTTACAGTCTCACATAGTTGACAAGGAACTGGCTACTCTTTCTTTCTCCTGGCTTTATGCACACAGCATCATTCAATATCTGGGCGTGATGGGGGACTATATCCTACCCTTGCCTTCTGGTGGGGACTCTGGAGCCCCTCCCCACCCAGGCCCATCTCCCATTCCCATGAGCTCCCCTGCTTCTGCTTTCACTCAGTGCTGCTGTATTCGGAGAAGTTGGCTTCCAGGTACTTTCCTTGACTAATTTCTGGCTTGGTTATGCATTTATTCGTTTTATGATGATATATTTTACATGCTTTTAAACAATGGGCTTGGAGGGGCTGAGGTTTTCTCTGTCAGCTGAGATATCTTAAAACTATTATTCTGCTATTCAATTCGTATAGATTAAACAAAGAAAGATAATGCTAGTTGATGCTAATTGTTTAGGGATATGAATATTCACATACACCATTTGGTAGGAATATAGATTGCAGTAGAATTAGATAGTTCATATAAAAAGCCTTAGAAAAATGTGCATATCCCTAGAATCGACAATCCTATCCTGGTAATCTGTCCTTAATTATTTAAGTAAATAATATTTAATATCTAATAAATAATTAAATAAATTATCTATTTAAATAATTAAGAATGTGGGCAAAGACATAGCTACCATCATTGCAATATTATCAGAAGGTAGTAAATTGCACTAATGGGAAATATTTTTAGTGAGCCTTGTATAGGGTTTTGGACAACTAAATATTTAGGATACATTGTCTTCTCAATCAAAACATACTTTTGTGTCTCTGGTTGTTAAAATCCTCTTTTGGGACAATTTTTAATATACTGATTTGCCTATTACTGCAAGGAAAGCATTGGTATTTCCGTATTACTGGTTTCAGGCCCTATCAATGTATAATTACCAAGAAGTTAAAAACATTTATAATAAAATATATATAGTATAGAGTGAGCATATGTCAAGTATTTATTCAAATCATTAATGAGGGAACCAGTAGAATGACAAATCAGGTTCTAAGAGGGTATTTAAAAAGAATGCTGGCCTAAGAGTGCTAAATCAGATGTAAAATTGTTTAATGTCCCACAGGTCGATGTAATCATTACCTTTAGGTTTCTATTTTCTACTGGACAGAAATCCTCTGTGTCTGTACCATACAAAATTCATTTGCAACTTATAAAAGTCTATACATTAACATAACCTTACTGATTCTGAGTCCTAGTCAACAGTAATAGTAAGGCAAACAAAGTTACATTTCCTTAGAGTCCAATATTGTGACACAATACTCCAATAGTACATTAAAAAGGCATGCAGTAATTTTTGAAGCCTATTTCCAAGATTTAGAAGCTTTTCCTTAGTAACCTCAGTTATTCCCATTATTAAAGTTGATGATGGTTAAACCACCATTCTGGTTCCTGAAGTATAAAAGCTGGGGGTCATCTATGATCTCTCGTTCTCTAGCATCTAATGGGTCTCTAAGTTATCCATCCATCTTCTTCAAGGTTCTGAAACAGCTATTCCTTTTCTCCCGTGTTCTCTACTGTTGTCTTAATTCAGGTCATTTTTAAAGTTTTACTTGGACCATTGCAATATCCTCTTAACTGGTCTCCCATGTGTTCTTCCTCTAATGCATTTCCCCGACTGTTGGCCAGAGCTATTGTCCTTAAGTGCAGATCTGATCATGTAATTTTCATGCTTAAAAACCTTCAATGCCCATCTTCTGCTATCATCTAAAAAAACCCTCAAATCTCCTAATATGCTATTTCTGTCTCTTCAGGGTCTGACTCAAAGTTTCTTTCCGATTTTATCTTTCACTGCAACCTTCCTAAACCTACCTCCACAAGCCAACCACACAGCCTTCTTGCCATTCCTTGTACCTGCTGTAAATTTTCTTGTCTCTCTCAGCTTAGTTCTTTCTTCTCATTATACAGCCTTTCATTTTGGAGCGCACATCTCCTACCAGTCACCCTTCAAACCCTGGCCTGGATGATTTCCCCCTCCTTCATTCCTCCTTCCATACTTAGAATTCATGTCTTCTTGAACTGCAATCCCATTTTTCTTTGTCACCTTATCAAGGCACTTACTACATATTGCCTTAATCAGATGAATTAGTTACATCTCTGTCTCCCTTAGTAAATCATAAACTCCTCGATGATTTAACTGTGTCTTATTTATAATCCGCCACGTTACCTAGAATAGCACTTTGTACCCAGTGGAGGCTTGCACATGTTGGTTAAATGTTATCGCCCTCAATAGAAGTGCTTGAATCTGGTAAGGTAGAGCAAATGCTCAAAAAGCCACAAAGGAAGGAAACGTAACTTTGTGAACTGGTCTCCTTTTCTCCTTCTGTTGTCAAGGACGAGAACAATTTTACGAACATGAGGAATGACCTCTTTTGAGAACTTAACCCTGCAGCTTGGGGAATAATGTGGTGTGACAAGACAGAGTTGTCAATTTGTATTTTTTAAAAAATGATTTATATATTCAATGTATTGGGACTTTTAAAATTTCTCAAACTGAAAGGATGGTCAAACAAAAATGATGCTGAGTAAAAAAATAAAGAATCTAAATATTGTACAGAAGGTATTTAAACTAGTCAAATGAAAAGCAGATGTCTTAAATTAAAACACATAAATTATTTCAGCTTAAAAATTTCATATATCTTTGTGATGAAAATCTATCATTCAGGACCTAATAAGAGATTTTGAAAGTTTACATATTTGTGTGTTTACTTAGTGACATTCAATCAAATGTCTCTTTAAAGAGTTGTTTAAAATTATAGACAACAATGATTATGTTCTTATTGCATTATCTCGATTTCAGTATTTTTCTTAATACTTGTTTAACTTTGGGAGATTTAGAAAACATAGAATAGTGCATGGAAGAAGAAAATGACAATTATCTATATTTTTAGTACCTAGAATTATTAATATCTATTGGAATATTTGCTCCTCACTTATCAAGAAAAATTACTACTTTTTGTAAAAGATACTCACTTTTATTATAAAGAACTCCACATCATTTAGAAAAGTACAAGGATGAAACAAAAAATATTTTTCTCTCAAAATGTCAGTTACTTCACAAATTTACAGGTTGTCCTTAGAAAGTGCCACGTGACTTTTCTGGATGTTAAGTTTCATATAAGTTTTCATACTGCTCAATAGAGTGTTAGTATTACTCTTCTTGGAAATACCAATTTCTGTTTTAAACTTTACAGTTAATATGAAGTAGATTTTCAAAACTTTGACTACGTTCACTTTGAAGGAATAAAGTCGTTTTTCATGGATGGAAAATGAATAAACAAATTCTGTGATGGGTGGGAAATGAATAAACAAATTCTGTGATGTGAATTGAGAAAGGTCACCAATCTGTCAGAAATCCTAGAGAATATTGAAACTTTACCTATTTTTTGCTGCTCCTAAACATATTTTCTAAGAGCATGAATGTATATGAAGCATTTGCAGCAATCTGGATGGGCCCTTTCTTTTTCTGGGGTCTACTGCCCCTCCTGGAATGGCCCAGCCAGTGGGTCTTTCTCAGTAAGATAACCCTTCTCACACACTTCTCTTCTTCCAGATAGAAAGATTCCTAAGAAGGTATCTGAAGACTTTCTACTCTTGGACCAAAATCTTGGGTAACCAAGGCATTTTCTCTTAAGTGTCACCTAAGAAAAGAAAACACAACAATGGTATGGAAACGTTCCCACTTCTTCTTCCATGTGAGGGGAAGTGGATGAGATCAACCCTTTCTGGTCTCCCAAGCTCTGACTCTAGGTCCTATACTTTGGTTGTATTGTACTTTTGTCTTTATTAACAATGTACTTTACACTCTGACACAAAATGTTTTCACCTCCAAACACACATCCAGCTTGATGAAGGAGGGTCAAAGGAGACTATTTGGAGGGAAAATGCATCAGAGCTGGGCATGGTGGCTCACACCTGTAATCCTAGCACTTTTGGAGGCTGAGGCAGACAGATCACTTGAAGTCAGGAGTTCGAGACCAGCCTGGTCAACATAGTGAAACCCCATCTCTACCAAAAATACAAAAATTAGCCAGGCATGGTGGTGCACACCTGTAATCCCAGCTACTTAGGGGGCTGAGGCAGGAAAATCTCTTGAACCCGGGAGGCAGAGGTTGCAGTGAGCCAATATTGTGCCACTGTACACCAGCCTGGGTGACAGAGTGAGACCCTGTCTCAAAAAAAAAAAAAAAAAAAAAGAGACAAAGAAAGAAAAGAAAATGAATCAGGCTGAAATTATGCATGGAGCATATAGGTATCTGCCTGGGTGGAACTAGTAGCGGGGTTCCATTTGATGACTTAATCCCTACATGGCATGAGAGATAAGGGTCGCACAAATTCATAGTGAGCATAGAAAACCATGCTTCTGTACAAGAAATACCAGGGGAACATTAATTTTTTTCTGCCTTAAAAACTCCTTGTATGTTGCAGAATAACTCTCATCTTTACAGTTCTCAAAACTAGTAGAACTTCTAGACTCATCATACTTCCTAGCCAGGAACCCTGGTAAGGCCACTGGTGAAAACCAAACGAGAAGTAACAGTCTTCGAATTTTCTAGTACCCCCACACATTTGTGAGGAGCTGACATTATTGTCTCCACCGAATAGATGGAGGTCAGTGGCTTGTCCCAGGTCACATGGCTAGGAAGGGGCAGGAGTAATACTTTACCCCTTTCTCCTCTTTAACATTCTTCCTCTGACACCATCAGGCCTGGCCAATTTCAAGAATACATTATTATTCATGTGACAGGAAGAGACATGGCATTATAAGGTGACATTATAAGAATCAATTTCATGAGAAACCCATCTGAAGAAACTTTTGGAAGAGTGAATTTTATCAACATTATTGTGGGATTCTAGTTTTAACAACTTAGTGATCTGAGCCAATGTGAAACTCTCCGTCTGTTACAATCCCCTTGAAATTCAGGGCAAAATGCAAACAAATTAAAACAATCTAACAAACTGAAAAATGTATAGCTGAGCTTGAAAGAAAGAAAGGAAAATCTCTGCGTGCCAGAAATTGATAGCAAACTCGCAAAGCAAGTGCAGAAGTTTGCTAGCTGTGGAGAGGCTGCTGTAGGGTCATGGACCCAGACAGAGGCCCTAACAGCTGGGGCCTTCAGTTTTAAGGCCCGAGCAGAGTCAGGAGCTAGAAATTAAGACCTTTGGAAGGAATTTTAGAAGGGAAAGATCTTGTTCTTAGAAGAAAAGAAACAAGGACATGTCTTTTTATCTAGGGCACTGGATGGGGGTTGGAGGGAGTCCCCCATGAGAAGTCAAAATGAAGTCACATGTGGATTTATATGGCCCTCATGATGTATACTTTTTACACTAGAAAATGAATATAAAAACGGGTCCCCAAACTGTGAAGCCCAGTGAATGTAAAATCAAGATATCTCCGTAGCAGTATTTTCAAAACCTAAAGCACGTGGGAAAAAGTCAGTCTTGTTGCTGAACACATTTTTCTTCTGTAATATGGCATTAAGACTGGTGACTGCTGCAAAAATTTTATTAAATAAATGATTTCCTTGGAACTTCAATCCCAAATCAGTCATTGACCATTTTGGGGGATGTCTTTCCCTCTACTGAAAAAGTTGCAGAGTGATCATTTTAATTCCTGTCTTTATTATTCAAACTCTTGACTACTAGTTTACAATATTGAATTTAAAACAGAAAGAATAAAACCAAATGAAAGAAACCTTATTAAATGCACGAAAATCTTTTATTAATATAATTTTTAAAAATTAATTGAGGAAAACAGAAAAAGTTATTGTGTAAGAATTCTGTAGACTTAAGTGTTGACTGACTTTGCAGAACCAATAGCACATAACGACATATTTTTTTTTCTTTAACCCCTTTTGTAATTACTTTACAGCAGTTTTCTTTTGATTTGGGTAGCTTTTTAATTGTCATTGTTCTCACACAAAACTTTCAATATTGATTGATGAGAGATTTGTCAGCTTTGAGTTTCCAAGCACTTAAAAATAGTTCAGTGATCTTGCAAATACACACGAGCGCATCTCTTTTCTCCTTGTTTGGGAGAAGCTTGAAGTCAGAAGAGCGGCTTGTTTACTTTCACCGTAGCCCCCCCATTTGCAATCCCACTGAACCTGCCATGACCTCCTTTGACCAAGCCTCTTCATCCAAAAGGCAGCCAGAGAGCATCTTGTGGCCAGATGTGCACCCCCACAGCCAGCGTTCCTGGGCTCAAATGCATAAATCCCCTGCTACCTGCACTGACTGCTTCTTCACTGTTAACAAATGCCTTTTTGGACGGCTGCTCCCTGACCCAATTCCAAGGCAGGGAGGCGATTGGCCATTTTCTGAAATGACACAAGATCGATGAGGTGTCATCATCCCCAAACCCAAGAAGATGACAGTTAGGCCTTATGCCCAAATCCTCCTTCTCCTTTCTTAGCAAGCACCAAGCTGATGAAGTTATCCTATATCACCACTGGGTCCAAGAAGTTTCTGGATCCCTGCAATACAAGATGAATTTCCATATTCCATCCACATAGGCCAAAACACCATCGTGAATGTGCAGTTCCCTTATTGTTTGTCCAGGATCTAAATGTTTCTGTCTGGCTTCTCTTACCTATTGATGCATTAAAAAATACTTAGTGGTGAAAAATATTGAATATAGTGCATTAGCTGCAGGGAAGCCAGCGTTAGCCATTAATATTTCAGATCCCTCTTTGCTAGAGAAAAACCATTTATATTCTTCAGTGCATATTTTCTCCATCTTCATTCTTTTCCTTTCACTTCTGGAGCCATAAACCAGTTGATGACGCCTATGTAGCACTTTACTAAGGATTTCTGTCTTGATTCTCTCATTTAATCCTCTCTAAAACCCTGTGAGATAGGTTTTACTGGTGTATTTTACAGATGGGACTTTCCACTGCCAAATCCTGCAAAATTTCTGCTACATCATTGCCAAGATTTTCGAGGGTACATGGTTCAGTTCTTTTCTTGCTTTGATGAGTGAACTGAGCCCCTTGACTTCCTGAAACCTGGCTGCCAACAGACAATGGTAGAACCAGGAGCCACCAGGTCCAGTTTGCTCTTAGTCTGCACCTCCTTCTACTCCCCTCTGCTCCTCTCCACTGCCCTCTCTTCCACTTTCCACTCCACTGTTCCATGTGCTTCTACAGCGTGCATGGTTGCTTGTGTCTCCATGGGTCTTAGAGAAAGCTGCTGCACTAAGCCCAGGTACCCAAAACTGTTGACACTGCATCATCGAATGAACACCCTGGCCCCACTGCCATCTCTCACATCCTCTGAAGTTACTGGCCTCTCTCTTCCTGACTCCCAGATGCTTTCACAGGATAAATTAACAAGTTCAGAGCAAGGAATTCTTGCATGTAATGGATGTGGACCTGGTCAATGGATAAACAAGATACTATTCAGGGCAATAAATTTACTTTTTAAATTTTTACTTTTTCTCATGAGCTATGATCTCTACTTGCCTCCTATACAGTCTCGGAAAACTGGAAGCAGAACTGCAAACTAATTATTATCTCTGAAGTAATAGTTGCCCGTAGTTCCTTCCTCAGTTCACATTGGCAACAAAAAGACCCCTAAGAGTCATGATACGGGAAGATCCCTGTTTCCATTCCTAACGTTTCTTCATCATCATTCATGGGATACCTGGTGTCCAACACGGTTAAAGGACAATGGTAGCCCCTTTCATTTCCATAGTTCTCTACAGTGTATAAAATCCTTGTAGGTCATTTTCTTACAATCCTCTTTTATAAATATAAAGCTAAATCTCAGAAACCTTAAGGAACTTACCCAAAATAAAACAGCAAGTGGCACGGCGTGCAAAATCTCCCAGTTTCCACTGCTGTGTATGACACAAACTACTATTCATGAGCCACAAACAAGAATGCCACAAAGACAAACCCCACACATCATCAGGAGAAATCGCACAGACCTTGATGAAGATCACAAGTGGTTTACTGATCACATAAGTTCTGTAAGGGGCATTGATGGCCATCTGAAGAAGTTATTATACACAGTCTTTTTAGGAAACTTAAATTTTGTCAAAGAGGATGCTTGCTTTAAGCTACTCAGAGTCTTAGCCTTGAATGACTCCGAGAAGCACCGTCCAACTGCTATTTTTGGGCAAATGAGAGTTTTTCAATAATATAATGTGAGCCAATTCATTTTTCACTCAAATGAATAGAACCAGAGAGATTTACAACTGAAAATAAACCTCTCTTAGTCTTCTCTGATGCTGGAGCTGGAACTTGCTTTAAAGGTCATCAACTCCTCCACTCCTATTTGCCCACCAGTGTCTCTAGCTAGTGGTTTTTCACCCCTTTCTGGAACAGAGTCTGTGAGGGAGAATCTCACCTTCTCAGAAAGCAGTTTGTCGAATTCTGCCCGAAGTTTATGTTATTAGAAACTCCTTACACCAACAGAATAGTTCCACTTCTACCTGTCAGCCTTTGTTTTTAGTCAGATAAGGAAACAAGGGTCAGATAGGTGAAGTGTCCCACTCTTGCCGGGTCGCAGGGCTGATGGATCCGACAACAGTGTCCCCCAAGGGTCTTACTCCAGCACCCCAGAGAAGAGCAAGGGTTCAGATACTGCCACGTGCTACCATCTACCTTGTTCTCCTTTCTATCTGGGTTGGATCTGGGCAGGACAAGACCACATGAGTGGTGCCTGGGTATTCCAGAATGACCACTGTTGTGAACCACACTTTCTGAGCATTTATTTCACTTTAAGGCAATTACTTGTTTATTTGCCTTTGAGTTCCTCAAGGACAGGGACCATGTCTGGTGAGCTTAGCAGTGTATCTCCAGGGCCTGGCATGGTCCCTGGCATGGAAAGACTTTTATTCTGAATAAATAAAAAATAAACTACAATTCCCGTCACCCTTGGGACCTTCATTTCATAACTCCACGCCATGGAATTTCCCATCCATGTTCATGCAAACCTGCCCCAAAGTGATTGGCTTCTAGTTTTAGAAATCACAGGTTTCTGTGACCAATTTGGCCAGCCAAGCACAAGAAGCAAAGGAGTAGTATCCATGCTTGAACTTTCCTCTTCATGTTTCGAGGAGATCATTGTCAATTTTTTTTAACTTGCAAAAGTCAGGAGGGGAATATTAAATGCAAATGGACTTTGGCAAGTTGAGTGATTGTCAGGCAGCTACGAGAACAAACTTCTGTGTCCACTCTGGAGGGGAAAAGGAGGCAAGGTTTCAGCTTTAAGCAGGAGATTTATTTTTTTAGATCAGGTGTTTTTTGAAGTTTGCAGATGGCAATTTCATTTGCATTTAATGTCCTTCAGATTATTTCCTTTCTGTTGTGCTAAACACCTCTCTCAGTTGGGTCTAATTTGATGAGGTCATGCTGTGACCCTTGACCCTTTGGATCTTAAATGAAACCATCTGACCAGAAAGGAGAGAGAGAGTTCTTAGTCTTGTTCGCAGACATTTGATATTTGCAGATGTGCAGCCAACTTTGCTAACTACCCACTTGCCAGTTTAGCTCTTGATTAGAAGTAGAACTAGCAAATTCCCTGAGAGTCAAACATTTGAAGAATAAATGGATCCAATTAATCCTTTGTCACATTCTTGTCAAAATAAAAGGACTATGCCAAAGGAAGAAAAACAACCGCTTGTACCTACAGAGGGTAATTTGGGATATTAGCAAACAATTAATCTTGGAAAACACCTAAACACTGCAGTATACAAAATGTTTGCAAAGTGCTCTGCCAGCGAATTGAGATTTACTATGGAAAATAGACAAAGACATTCTGCTGTTACAGAAAAAGCTGCCTACCCATTAGGTCCTCGTTGTTACACACTGGGGGAAAGGAATCCATTCTAACTCCTTAATTAAAACTCAAAACAAAAATTGGGAAAGCAGGTGCCTAAGTAGAAGGTGAGATTTTCCCAGGAGAATAACATTTTTATGCTGGGTTAGGCATTTGAATTATAGTCTTGTGAACAGTTTTGCAAGAATGTTCACTTTTTTCCCCTAGAATTTTACCAAGCATCTGTCTTTCTAGATGTACAGAACTCAACCTTATTCCAACTTTACTTATATGTTACATAATATAACCTGTAAAGTGTCATTCTGGGAAAAGATATTAGTACCCCAAATTTACTACTCAGAGAGAAAAATATCTGTTTCTGTCATACTGACACCCTACTCTCTTGGCTCATTAACCTTACTTGATGGGCCATGTAACTTCTGAGTTTGTGGCCCCTGATGAGGTAGAATAAATGTAACTTCAGAATCTGATGGGCTGCTTTACATCTAGGCTCTGTCCTGCATTATGTATTGTCTTAGACAATATTCACTTCACCTTTTCTAATTCTAATACACATTAAATGAATGAAGATAAAGTATGAAGCAGAAAGAAAGGAATCATTCAGTTTAATAACTATAATATGTTAAGTATATTATCATTCAATTTTCCCTGATTTTTAAAATATGATTGAGGTAACACTGCATTTATAATTTTGTACTTTGCTTTCCACTTAATGTCATTATATCAGCATTTTCCAGGCCTTCATAAACATCATATTAAATAGTTATATTAATATAATTGTACATTGTGTGTAATATATTTAGCCTTAGTCTGATATTGGCCATTTACATGGTTTCTTTTTTTTGCTATTATAAATAACACTATGATGAACATCTTTTTGCATCAATCTTTATTTACATTTTGGATGATTTCCTTAAAATAGATTTTAATTTGTTCAAATAGTGTGCCAAACGGTATGAACATGAACTTCAAACTCATGAATCACCTTGCCAAATTGCTCTCCAGAAAAGTTGTACAAGATTACTTTCTTAACAGCACTTCATTCCAACCATACAAGCTTGAATAATCTTATTCAAAAATGATAAGGAAAAAAATAGGTGTATGAAAAGTATCATCTCACTGGTAATTTATATACATCTCATTGATTATTAGTGGGCTTAATTACACGTTCATTAACTATTTTTATGTCTTCTATTATAAATTTTCATTGAATAATTTTTCTTAGGCTCATTTTCCTCATTTGTAAAATGAGAATAATAATACTGTGCCTGCCTAGCCTAATATTGTGCCTTTCCTAGTTTTAGGAATTAACTGAGATTGCCCATGTAAAGTTATGTATACATTAAGAGGCATTTAATAAGTGTTACTGCTCTTCATTTTTTTGAGATTAAACATAAGGACAATCTACACTGTTTTTGCTTTTTCTCTAGTTGATAAAACATTGTTGGGTTGGATACCCTTGGAAACTTTCTGATCACAACAGACATTCGTTGGCTCTCATTATCTGTTAGGCACTATGCATTATCTCATTTTTTATATTCACAGTAAGCATGAGATGGACATTCTTGTTCTCAGTCCTCATGTGAAGAGAAGGAGGGGTAGCGAGGCTTAGCCACCTGCTTGGAGCAGAAAAGCCAAGACTCAAGGCTGGGCGATCTCAGTGTGGAGCCTACCCTCCCAACCACTAGGCCGCTGTCCAGTGATGGGCCTTGCTTGGCGCTCAGGGTCAGGAGTGGGGCTGTCCACATTCCCATTTGCTCAGCTTTAATGCTATGATCTGATGTAGATCACACTCCAGGACAGGGCACAATGTCCTCCTTGGTAAAAGGAAAGGATTTGGTAGATGATTCTCAAGTCCTATCCACAAGTGCATGGATAACTTTAGATAGGTGTGTGTGCACATTCATACACATAGAGACTCACACAACAATAGACACACCGAGAAGTCAATCATGCACACTCTTTACATCTATCAATAGCTATATCTGTATATCTGTATCTACTCTATCTATTACAATTAGATAGATACACAAGTTGAGTGTCCCTTACCCAAAATGTTTGGACCTCGAAGTATTTCAGATTTTGGATTGGTTTAGATTTGGGAATATTTGCATTACACTTACCGGCTGAGCATCCCTAATCTGAAATCCAGACTGCTCCAGTGAACATTTCCTTTGAGCATTTTGTTGGTGCTCAAAAGGTTTTGGGTTTGGAGCATTTCAAATTTTGAATTTTCAGAATAGAGATACTATATGTGTGTGTGTGTGTGTGTGTGTGTGTGTACACTTAGTATAACACAACACTATGAGGTAGCCTGTATTTTCTCCATTTCCCAGAAGAGGAAGCTGAGAGACAGAGATGTTGGTGTTAGCTGTTAAGTGCATGCTTGCAATCACTCCCCTCTGCCATCTTTCATGGATAGAAATGTTGCATTAAACAAGATCAAATGAATTAAAAATAATTACCAAGGCTTGAGAGCATACATTTTTTCTCTCATACTAATAATATTGTGAAAGTTGCCAGTACCAAAATGAAGTCGCTTATGTCAAAACCCTAACAAAATAGAGTTAAGTGGGCATGAAAAGAGCCTGCCCAGTGAGGGGCCCTGCTTGACACTTAGAGCCAGAAGTGGGGCTGCCTAGATTACCATCTGCTCTCCTTTAACATTGATGTGGCTGATATCCCAATTCATATCCCCAGTTCACACACCTCACACTCATGCCTAAGACTTTCCTTATCACAACAAATCCCTGCACATTCCACAAACCCACATGTCCTACATGCCCTACATGTACCATGTGACATAACTTACCACCATAAATTCCTCAAGATTATAGCATTCCAGATAAGCCGCCCTACTATCTACCAATGAGCTAATACCAACTCCAGCAATGAGCTTCTGTGACCAATGAACTTTGTTTCAAACCAGCCTACGTGGATTTCTTCTCTTTGCCTTTAGAAGTTTCCTCTTGCTCCAATCTCTCCGTATATGCCAATGATCCACCATAACACGCGTGTCTCAAAATTGCAAAATTACTATCCCCTGCATATTCCCAAATATATTTTTTTGAGAGCCTTCCTCTCTGTCATTATTTTAGTTTGACAACATTAACAGAAACCTAATTAAAAAAAGGATAAAGTCAGCAGCACTTATACCACCCTCTGTGATATGGCATAAAATGTTTCCTTTAAATCTCCATCCACATGAAATTGTTATTTTAATACATGTAATCGAGAATGGATTTTGCTTTACTTAATTTTTGCTTCATTTAATATTATTTCTATGCTGCTGCATAGTCATTATAATCATATTTTTAAATTGTAGACTAGCATTTTATCAAGTGACTAGTCTGTAACTTACTTATCCCTTACTATTATACATTTACATTATTTCCAGTTTTCTTCACAATCTCAAGTAACACTGCAATAAACACATTTATTAGGATTATTTTAAAAATTAATTTAAACTAAGACAATTACCTTGAAGACTTCTGCAGTTGATTATTTTTCGTTTCACAAGTTCATTTTATAATTTATTGTTTTTTCTTGGTAATTTAATTATGGCCAATGATTGCATTGGAAGATGATAGGGAAACAAAATGATGAATATGCGTAGAATTTGGCACCTAAAATTTTTGAAAATAACACAAACATATTATAGAAAAGAGATTTGATAATAGTTAATTTTCCTTTTGTTTTCTTTCTTTCTTTTCTTTTTCTTTTTTTTTTTGAGACAGAATTTCACTGTTTTTGCCCAGGCTTTAGTGCAGTGGCACAATCTCGGCTCACTGCAACCTCCGCCTCCCAGGTTCAAGTGATTCTCCTGTCTCAGCCTCCCGAGTAGCTGGGATTACAGGCGCACTCCACCACACCCAGTTAATTTTGTATTTTTAGTAGAGAGGGGGTTTCACCATGTTGGCCAGGCTGGTCTTGAACTCCTGACCTCAGGTGATCTGCCCACCTCTGCCTCCCAAAGTGCTGGGATTACAGGCATGAGCCACTGCTCCCAGCGGGTAATAGTTACTTTTCAAAGAAGAATCTCTTAAAATCAATATTTTAAAACAGAAGCTTTGCAAAGGCCAATTTATTTTGTGATGATAACTCCTTTCTGACATCATAACCTAAGGGTTCAATGCCATTCTAGGTTGTGTTGATAGACCCAGTATTGCAGGGCAACAGATCTAGGTGTTTCCCTAGAAATTTAAGGAACAGTGAATGCAATGAAGAAAAACATTTATACTTAGCCTGTGGAAGAAAATACCTGGAAGGGTGACATTATCCTAACTATCTCAGTTTGCCCAGGACTGAGGGGTTTTCTAGGACTTGGGATCTTGAGTACTAAAGTCAAGAAGGTCCTGAGCAAGTCAGATGAGTTAGTCACCTCGGCAGGGATTTGGCATTTTCTGTAAGGCCTCTAAGGACAGAAACTACACCAGGAGTGTACACATTACATAGAGGCAGTTTTTCAAATTTTGCATCAAGTGGCACCTTGCAATTACAATGGGATAGGTGGCTTTGACAGTCTCTGAATATATTTTTTTAAAGTCAGGGCAACCACTTGTTGAATATGCTAAAGAAGCAAAGGCTTTCAAATTTTGTTGCATATTAGAATCCCCTGGGAAGCATTTGAAACTCCCCTTGCTCTCATCTCTGACCACAGTGCAATAAAAATGGAAATAAATACCAAGAGTATCAAAACCACACAAATACATGGAAACTAAACAACCTACTCCTGAATGACTTTCGGGTAAACAATGAAATTAAGACAGAAATCAAAAAATGTTTTAAACAAATGAAAATAGAGACACAACATACCAAAACCTTTGGGATGTAGCAGAAGCAGTGTTAAAAGTTTATAGTGCTAAATGTTCACATCAAGAAGATAGAACAATCTCAAATTAGCCACCTAATCTCACACCTAAAGGAACTATAAAAACAAGAACAAATTACACCCAAAGCTAGCAAAAGAAAAGAAATAACTAAAATCAGAGCAGAACTAAGTGAAAATGAGTCTCAAAACAGTCATACAAAAGATGAACAAAATGAAAATTTGGTTTTTTGAAAGAAAAAATTGAGAGACTACTAGCTACATTAACAAAAAAGGAAGAGATGCAAATAATCACAGTCAGAAATGACAAAGGTGACATTACAACCAGTCCCACAGGAATGTAAAAGACCCTCAGACACTACTATGAACATCTCTATGCAAACAAACAGGATAATCCAGAGGAACTGGATAAGTTCTTGGAAATACACCGTCTCCCAAGATTGGACTAGGAAGAAACATAAATCCTGAAGAGGCCAATAACGTGTAATGAAATTAAATCAGTATTTTTTTTTAAAAAACATACCAACCCAAAAAAAAAATAAAAGCCTTGAATCGGTTGGATTTACAGCCAAATTCTACCAGACATACAAAGAAGAGCTGGTACTAGTGCTACTGAAATTATTTCAAAAATTGAGGAGAAAGCACTCCTTCCTACAATATTCTACAAAACCAGTATCATCCTGATACCAAAATCTGGCAAAGACACAACAAAAAAAGGAAACTACTGGCCAATATCACTGATGAACATAGTTGCAAAAATTCCCAGCAAAATGCTAGCAAACTGAATCCAGCAGCACATTCAAAAAGTTAATTCACCATGATCAAGTGGGCTTTATTCCTGGGATGCAAATATGGTTCCACATATGCAAATTAATAAATATGTTTTACCACATAAACGTAATTAAAAACAAAAATCTTACGATCATCTCAATAGAAGCAGAAAGAACATTTGATAAAATCCAATGTTTCTTAATGATAAAAAAGAACTCAGCAAACTAGGCATCAAAGAAACATACCTCAAAATAATAAGAGCCATTTATGACAAACCCACAGCCAAAATCATACTGAATAGGCAAAAGCTGGAAGCATTCCGCTCTAAAAGCTGGAATAAGACAAGATGTCCACTCTCATCATTCCTATTCGACATAGTACCAGAAGTCCTAGTCAGAGCAATCAGGGAAGAGAAAGAAATTAAAGGCATCCAAATAGGAAATGAGAAAGTCAAATTATTTCTCTTCACTGACGATACGATCCTATACCTAGAAAACCCTAAAGATTTTCTCAGAAGACTCCTCGACCTGGTAAATGACTTCAACAAAGTCTCAGGATACACATGAATGTATAAAAGTCAATAGTATTTCTATACACCAATAGCATTCAAGCTGAGAACCAAATCAAGAACTCAATCCCATTAACAATAGCCACACAAAAAAGTACCTAGAAATACATCTAACCAAGGAGATTAAACACGACTATGAGGAGAACTACAAGAGACTATTGAAAGAAATCATAGACAACACAAATGGAAAAGCATTCCCTGTTCTAGGATTGGAAGAATAAATATTATTAAAATGGTCATACTGCCCAAAGCAATCTACAGATTCAGTGCTTTTCCTGTCAAATTACCAATGTCATTTTTCAGAGAATTAGAAAAAAATTATTCTAAAATTCATATGGAACCAAAAAAGAGCCTGAATAGATGAAGGCAATTCTAAGCAAAAGAACAAAGCTGGAGGCATCACATTGCCTGACTTCAAATTATACCACAAGGCTACAGTAACCAAAACAGCATGGTACTGGTACAAAAATACACATATAGACCAATGGAACAAAGTAGAGAACCCAGAAATAAAGCCGCACACCTACAACCAACTTATCTTCGACAAAATTAACAAAAATAAACAATGGGAAAAGGATAATACCCTTTTTAATAAATTGTGCTGGGAAAACTGGCTAACCATACGCAGAAGAAGGAAACTGGACCCTTACCTCTCACCATATACAAGAATTAACTCAAGATGGATTAAAGACTTAAATGTAAGACCTCAAGCCATAATAATCCTAGAAGTATACCTATGAAATACTTATCTAGACTTTGGCCTAGGCAAAGAATTTATGATAACCCCAAAAGCAAATGCAAATGCAACAAAATAAAAAATAGACAAATGGGACTTAATTAAAATAAAGAGCTTCTGCACAGCAAAAGAAATAATCAACATAGTGAACTGACAACGTACAGAATAGGAGAAAATATTTGCAACTATGCATCCAACAAAGGTCTAATATCCAGACTCTATAAGGAACTTAAATCATCAAGAAAAAAAAGCTCATTAAAAGTAGGCAAATGACATGAATAGACACTTCTCGAAAGAAGACATATGAGCAGCCAACACATATATGAAGAAATGCTCGAAATGCTCAAAATGCTAATTATTAGATAAATGAAAATCAAATCCACAGTAAAATACCATCTCACACTAGCAAGAATGGTTATTACTAAAAAGTCAGAAAATAACAGATGTTGATGAGGTTGTGGAGAAAAGGGAATGATTATACGCTGTTGGTGGGAGTGCAAATTAGCTCTGCTCCTGTGAAAAGCAGTTTGGAGATTTCACAAAGAACTGAGAATTACCATTTGATTCGGCAATCCTATTATTGGGTATATACCCAAAGGAAAATAAATTGTTTTAAAAAGACCTGCACTCATATGTTTATTGCAGCACCATTCACAATAGCAAAGACATGGAATCAGCCCAGAGGCCCATCAGTGGTGGTAAAGAAAATGTGCTCGCTCTACAGCACAGAATACTACGCAGCCATAAAAAAGAATGAAAGTATGTTCTTTGCAGTAATATGCATGCAGCCAGAGCCCATTATCCTAAGCAAATTAATTCAGAAACAGAAAACCAAATACCTCATGTTCTCATTGATAAATGGGAGCTAAGCATTGGGTACACATGGACACACAGATGGGAACAATAGAAACTGGAGACTCCAAAAGGAGAGAGGGTGGGAGGAGGGCAGGGGTTGAAAAACTACCTACTGGGCACTGGGTTTGCTACTCGGGCAACAGGATCATTAGGAGCCCAAACCTTGGCATCACACAATATACCCATGTAATAAGCCTGCACATGTACCCCTGAATCTGAAATAATAAATAAAACAAATAAATAAATCAATCCCCCTTGCTCAGATGCATCCTATAGGGATTAACCCATAATCACTGAAGGTGGGCTCATACTTCAGTAGTTTCTGAAAGCTTCTCTGGTGATTCAAATGTGTGATTAAGGCTGAGAAGCAGTGCGCTGCTTTAGCTCTCATGTATGTATGAATTACCTAGGGACCTGATTGAATGCCGATTCTCAATCAGTAGGTCTGAAGTGGGGCCTCAGATTTCTAAAACACCCTTAAATGGAGACAATAATGCTTGTTTCTTGACTGGCTTGAAGAGTGAGGGAGTGCATAGGAGAAACTCAGGCATCATAAGGTGGGGGCGATACATGGGTGGGGAGGAACATTGAAGTTGATAAGCATTAGGGACCTTCCCAACTCTAAGAATTCTTGGATTTTTAAAACCACAGTAAGTCTTCTTCAAAGACATTTTGAAATGTAACTTTTTCTTTGAAGATGAAAAATAACATCTAAAACCCTTTTCCAGATCATCTCACTTGTATCACAATATGTATGCTATGTTTTGGATCACTTCCTAAGAACTGTTACATGAACAAATTTAATAATTCAAAACCTAATCTCTTTAGTTAATATAAATGATCCTGCCTTTACAGGTTTTTTTCTGATAGCTTACACTAGCACAAAACTCTCCTTTCCACTTTGTACCCAGAACTTTTTGGTTGGCAGGGCACAGATACTGGTCTTCAAGTCAGAATTCAGGTGATGGGTGAGGCCCTCTGACAGATGAGTGTCCTTGGAATCTTTCTACACTTGAGAGGTCTGCGCTAGGCAAGAGGAAGACCCAGGTTTCCTGGTGGGGTTCTCTGCAGGGCTGACTTTGTTCTTCAACAATCCATCGCTGTTAGCCACCATTCATTCCCTCACTATCTTGATGCTTTGTAGTATCTGCTTACCTACCTATGCACTCATTAGCCCATAAGCTCCCTGAGGGCAACAACCCTCACTGCTGTATTCTCAAAGCCCATCCCAGTCCCTGACACAGGGTTAATAAATATTCCACTGATTCATAAAAATGTGTGTCCTTGGAAGCTGGGCTCTAGGCAAGTTACAAAGAAGGGATGTACTCTTTTCTCTTTTTTTTTAAATTTATTTATTTTTTATTATTATACTTTAGGTTTTAGGGTACATGTGCACAATGTGCAGGTTTGTTACATATGTATCCATGTGCCATGTTGTTTTGCTGCACCCATTAACTCATCATTTAGCATTAGGTATATCTCCTAATGCTGTACATCCCCCCTCCCCCCACCCCACAACAGTCCCCGGAGTGTGATGTTCCCCTTCCTGTAGTACTCTTTTCTTGAGCACTGGGTTCCATCAAGGAGGAACAAACAGATAGGATGGGATTTTCCAATAGGTACCAGCCAGCAAAGGGAAGCTTCTTTCTAGGGAATCCCAAGCTCACTCGAGCCTCAAAGGCAGCATGGCATAGTGGCTAAACTCAGGGAGCCAAACACGGGGATTTGATGCCTGATTCCGTCACCACTAAGCTGTGTAACTGTGAATAAATTACTCTTACTCTCTAAGGCAGTAGTGGTCTTTCTTGTGGGCCTGGTGAAGCCATGATCAGTTCTGTTTCTTTTCACATGGATTTTTAGGAGCTCAGTTTGACAGGTAGAGAGACCTCTACTATACCACATGGATACAGGAACGATTCACTTTAAGTCTCCTTTAGCCATTTTATTATTTCTCTTTTCTGATGAAAGTGCTTTTCAAAAGTTTTGAATATGTCATGATTTGAGCTGGCAAAACCATAGATAATTTTTCTTCTTTCTTATAAAACCCTGGCTAGTTCTTGAACCTGTCGACCATTTGGGTCAAGGAAAGAGGTTGGGGGCTGGTCAGGAGGAATGTACAAGAACGGATGGGAGGGACCTCTCTGGAAGAGAGAACTTGAGGATCATCTGCTCTGAAGCGGGGTGGGGAGAGTGCTTCTCCCACTGGCCCTTCTAATTTGTGTTTCAAATCTGCCCAGGTTGTTTCTTTGTTAACATTCAGCCAGGAACCCCAGGGACACTCACTTTCTTAGGACCTTCAGTAGCCAACATTTCAATGATGCCATAAGACAAACACACTCCTTCCTCTGTCAATTGACATGCCACTCTGTTCCTTAGGCGTCATTGAAAGTGGAGAGTTGAATCCCAACATCAAATTCCCAAGTACTGAAATCAGAGACAGAGAACAATACAGTAAAATTTTTCTAAAGCTGGAGTAAATTTAACTTAGAAATCTTGTCTGTCTAGCTGTTAGAAATTTTGGATATAGAGAGAAAACATATTGTGTGTTGAGCTCCAGCTCTTTGCCAAACACTTACTCAAACCATCTCATTTAATCTTTCCAGCAATATTTAGAAGTAAGAATCACCCCTAATCTATCCACAAAGAAGGCAAGGTTCAGAGAGGTTGACCAGTTACCCAAGATATACAGCTAACAGTGGAAGGTGAATCCAAACTTTCATTTTAAGCTGTTTTTCTTCTATTGACTCCACATTTTTATACTTAATATATGTGTATACTGACATTTTTATCTTTCTAAAAATGTAAATAAAGAAAGGAACATGCTGCTATGTTCCACAGAAACACCCTACGGTGGGATTTTGCTGTGTTTTCAAAGTATTCATAGCAAGCCTGTATTCCTTTAAGCACACATCAAACATAAATAGATGCTGTCTATATTAGGGGCCCTTGTTTCCTCTGAGAGAACGGTGTGAACAACAGATCCTCTCCATAGAGAAATGCACGTATACACATGCGCACAAACATTTGTGTAGGGTTCCTTGTGGTTCACAGGTACTCTGAAGCCAGTGCTTAAAAAGTTTAACAGACTAGAGTTGTTCCCACTGCCCCAACATCCCTTCTTTGTAACTTGCCTAGAGCCCAGCTTCCAAGGACACACATTTTTATGAATCAGTGGAATATTTATTAACCCTGTGTCAGGGACTGGGATGGGCTTTGAGAATACAGCAGTGAGGGTTGTTGCCCTCAGGGAGCTTATGGGCTAATGAGTGCATAGGTAGGTAAGCAGATACTACAAAGCATCAAGATAGTGAGGGAATGAATGGTGGCTAACAGCGACGGATTGTTGAAGAACAAAGTCAGCCCTGCAGAGAACCCCAGATTTAATGAAATGGTGAGTGCAGTGAGCATTTGTCATTACTGTTATCTACCCAGCACTTGAGCCTCTTCCTATCCCTGGAAAATACCATGCCCTTAAGCAGGCATTCCCCATATGACACACAGCCTTCTTTCTTTTATAGAGGCCAAAAATGCTACAGACTGGTTTTCCAGCTTCCCTTGCACTTAGGGCACAATGCTTGGCTTAATCTCCACCAATAGGACTAGAGGGAGCCCTCGGTCTCCAATCAAAAGCCGGTGCGGGCCTGGTGTGGTGACATACACCTGTAATCCCTGTAGTTTGGGAGCCCAAGGTGGGAGAATTCCTTGAGCCCAGGAGCTCAAGACCAGCCTGGGACACATAGTGAGAACATGTCTCTACAAATAATAATAATGATAACAATAATAATAAATAGTCAGGCATGGTGGCATGCACCTATGGTCCCAGCTATTCAGGAAGCTGAAGCAGGAGGATTGCTTGAGCCCGGGTGGTTGAGGCTGTGGTCAGCCATGATCATGCCACACTGCACTCCAGCGTGGGCTTCAGAGCAAGACCCCATCTCAAAACAAACGAAAGCTGGTGCAGTAAAGAAGCAGGTTCTACCCAGGGGCTACAATTTGGAAACAGCAACAACAGCTGCATCTAACCTCCAGAGGTGGCCGTGGCAGTGGTTCTGGGGATGGCATCTAACATCCAGTACTGGCAGTGGTGGCATTGTGGTGCAAATCATAGCATCTGTGCCCTGTGACAGCCACATCAGTGTCTACCAGACAAGTTCTGCAGCATCATCTGAAACTTGTTCTTGGCTGCCTGACCTCCAACCACATTTTCTGGGTCTCCCAGAGATACTCTGATTTGCCCAATACCGTTTGCAGGGTAATCATTAAATTATCTAGTGCCAGTTTCTGTGCCTTGCACCTGAGGGTCAGAATGATGCCATGCTTGTCTGTGGGCAGCACGGGGCAGAGTAGTGATGGGATGTGTGCATCTGAACTCCTATGGGGTCAGCCAGTTCTTCTGTAGAAATGATGACATTCTTGTAGCTGACACTCAAGTGTACCAACAGGAAGAGACCCAGAGCTTACTGAGTATGAGGCTTTTTTTTTTTGTTAACAAAGTGATTTTGTTCAGCACCCACTTTCTTGAACAGTTTTTGTATTTGTATATTATCTGATTGTGATCTTTCCACTCTCATTTTGAACTTGGCTAGAGAGCTCAGTTGACACGCATTTAGTGAGTGCTTAATACAATCTTTGTAACTGGTGAAGTGGGGATGCAAGGCAGTATAAGATCTAGCCTCTCCTCTGAGGGCTCTTAGGGTTTGGTTGACAAGATTAGACATGTACACATGTCAAGATAAAAATGCAGCTCCCCAAATATCTGTTCTGTGAGCAACATGACAAAAACAACTATTAAATAATTATATTATATAACCAGAGGGATGGAATTTGTAGATTCTAAACACTCTAAAAGATTCTCATTTTATAGTCTCACCCAAGACTTAACAACTAACTTAAGATGAACATGTTTTGACAATTTGCTTTGTCAGTTAAACTATGCCTTGGTCAACCCATTATCTTTAAAAAAATAAACAGTCCATGATAAGATTTTTGCACACCTTTTGCCCCTAGTTGCAGCTCAATAAAATGCTCAGCGTGGATATGCAGAGGCAGTAAGGCAGACAGGCCAGAGTGAGAATGATTCGGGTTTTGATTTTGATGTAAAGTGCCTCAGAGGTCCTGTTTTAGTACAACCCTTAGTATGGTTATTATCTGGCCATACAGCCTAGTTCTCTCAAAGTCTCACCTTCGCTGGTTCCCAGGAAAACTTAAGAACAGGAAGAGGATGAGAATCACAGACTAAATTAGAGACACATGAATTGAGCTCTTAAAGAGAAGCTGCTGCAAGTTTGTCCCTGAATGGTGCCATTAACACACTTTTTTTTTGTTCTTAGCACCAAATTTAAAATAAAAGTTTACAAAAAACACTAGTGGAAATAGATTATATGAGTCTTGCATTTAGAGGTGCCATCTGTTCAACTTTGCACCCTCGCAGTCAGAGTGTTAATATCTCCTGTGCAGAGATACCATTTGTCAGCATTTTCCGCTGTATGGAGTTACCAAACAGTTCACTTTTTAATCCTTTGGCCTAAGTCAGCTAAAATTCTCTGAGTGCAGATGTCTTGAGCTTTGTGTGTCTTTTCTATCACCTTCTTGTTTAAGAAAATTTGCTTTCAAAACTCTATTAGGAGAAGGGACAGAATTTGGAACTAACTCTACTTATGGCGGCCCAAGGCATTTGGGGGAAAGGAGGAGAACTCAGAGGAGCAGATTCCCCTGGAGAATGGCTAGTATCTATCTTTCTGATTAACTTCTGCAAGACTTAAATGAGTTTTAAAGGCCCTCATAAAAGAACAAGGGAAAGTCATTGGGGAAAGGAAGAATACAATATTTCTGTTTCAACTGCCAGTGATCTTTATAAACCCTAATTAAGCCCTGATGGGGTATAAAATATCCCAACTTTTATAAATGACTCTGTCAACTAGACAATATGCAATGCTTAAATTCCCACAAGATTCATGTTCATTTTCAATTGCATTTTGGTGAAGGGAAGAATATAAATACTCAGTTTGAATAGTATTTCACTGAAAGGAGAAATTAACCTGTGACTTATTTCCGCACTAAACCAAATGGTTTCTTGGAGTTTGGCTTTTCCTCTTAGATTTGCAAAGACAAATCACACAGTATTACTGTGGATGTCATCGCTGTTGTTATTATTTTAAAACCAGCTGCTCTTTCTTCTGCGTTTTCCCACCATCAAGTAGGTGTGACGCTTTAAAATTAATAAAATTATTTTTTCCCTTGGCCAGTGCACTCATTGTTTAGAAGCTTTTGATATAGGTTGTTACAAATACCATTGATTGGAGGTTTTAAAATAATAACACTCTGCCCATTTCCAAGTGTAAAAAGAAAGAATATGAAGCAACATATTATACAGTAAAAAACAAGAAATACATAGGCACCTGATTGGACAGAAAGCAAAGATAAGATGACACAAACACTGGTTGGAGGGAGATTTATTTATTGACATTAAATGGATAAAATCAAAATGATTTTTAATGTCATCTCCCGGCCGAGAAAGGTGGCTCATGCCTGTAATCCTAGCACTTTGCAAAGCCAAGGCAGGTCGATCATCTGAGGTCAGGAGTTTGAAACCAGCCTCGCCAACATGACGAAACTCCTTCTCTACTAAAAATACAAAAATTAGCCAGGTGTGGTGGTGCATGCCTGTAATCCAAGCTACTTAGGAGGCTGAGGCAGGAGAATCTCTTGAACCTGGGGGACAGAGGTTGCAGTGAGTGGAGATCACACCACTACACTCCAGCTCAGGCAAAAGAGTAAGACTCCATCTCAAAAAATAAAAATAAAAATAAAATAATAAAATAATAATCTCTCTTTAAACTATGGCATGGGGCTACTCTGGGGACCTCCACCTCCCATCAGATCAGCCATGGCATTTGATTCTCATAGGAGCTGGAACCCTATTGTGAAACGTGCATCCCAGGGATCTAGGTTGTGCGCTCCTTACAAGAAGAATCTAATGCCTGATCTGAGGTGGAACGGATTCATCCTGAAACTGTTCCATGCTCTGCCTATGGAGTAGCTGTTCTTTATTCCTTTACTTTCTTAATAAACTTGCTTTCACAAAAAGAAAGAAAGAAAGCATGATACTTGAGGATATATGACAACACTCTTGTCTTTGAACGTGATCGGGGAAAAGTTACGGAGCCAACATTCCTGAACCTCTTTCCCAGACAAGAGGAAATCTGTGCTGTGAAAGGACACTGGATCCTGGAGGGGCAAGTGACTCAGTCTACTGGGACTGTGCTGGCGGTGACTGTGCTTACCTTGCAGCCAAGGAAAGCTGCAGAGGCAACAGGGGCAGATGGAACCCATGTGCTGTGCTCCATGGGCCTCGTCCACTGGCCTGAAGCTCCCCATTCCTTCCTAGGAGGAGATAAATAACATGTCTAGATTGTGCACAGAACTGCTTTTTGATGAAACACCTTACCCTATTAAGTGCTATTTGAGGAAGATGTGTACTATACACTCTGTTTAAGATTGAATACCTGCAAGTTTCCCCCTCCTGAAGAACTGATAAATTACTTTTAACCAGACAATGAGAAGTATGTGTCTTGCTGGATTTTCCTTTTCACCTTGGCTAACAGGAAGCTCAGAACTAGATTTAGCATGCAACTAAAATATGTATCTCATTACTGGCCAGGTGTGGTGGCTTACGCCTGTAATCCCAGCACTTTGGGAGGCCGAAGTGGGTGGATCATTTGAGGTCAGGAGTTCAAGACCAGCCTGGCCAATATGGTGAAACCCCATCTCTATTAAAAATACAAAAAAATTAGCCAAGAGGTAGTGGCACATGCCTGTAATGCCAGCTATTGAGGAGGCTGAGGCAGGAGAATCACTTGAGCCTGGGAGGCAGAGGCTGCAGTGAGCCGAGATCATGCCACTGCACTCCAGTCTGGGCAACAGAGTGAGACCGTGTCTCAAAAAATAATAATAATAAATAAATAAATAAAATATGTATCTCATTACTGTCTCTGGGATAATTATTTCATCGTTTATATACTTTCTGATCTTACTCAGCTTTCTTTTAGCTGTCTTGTTGATAGATTGTTGTAACTCAAAAACACTGAGATAAAGAAGTCTCATGGACACACTCCCCCTAGGAATATTACTTGTTCCTAGGAGGCTCCATTCTTCCACTGGCCTGAAGCGCCCCATTCCTCCTTAGGAATGATGAAGTTTCTCAAGCTCGGAGAGCTGAGGACACTTTGTGAAGCTATTTTACCTCCCTTGGTTTTGCATCCATCCTGGCTCATGGATTATCCTGTTGATCGCAACTTGGGACTTGGTTTCACACAGGGGTTTTTCCTAGAGCTGCTATCATCCCCTCCATGTGCACTCATTGGCACGACTGCCATGTTAGGCCCCTCCTCTGTGCTCAGCCCTGTGTTGAATGACTTGTATCCATCGTGTACCCACAATCCTGAGAAGTAGGCAATCTAATTATCTTCATTTTATACATGAGGAGGCAGGCACAAACAGTGAAGTCACTTATCTGAAGTCACACATTGAGTAAGTAACAGAACTGAGTTTTGAACTCAGACCCAAGTCCAAACCCTATGTTTTCAACCACTATTCTGTACCGATTGTCTTAGCTGCTCACTGGTAGGCGTATTTCTCAAAGTGGGTGACACTTATGATTTTTTTAGCACTCATTGCTGGTCTCTTCTAAATTTGGTTAACCTGGGACAATCCCCAAAAGACTGAGGAACTCTATTGTTCTAGGAAACATATATTTGGCTTCTTGCAGGTATATTTCACAAAATACAAATTCAATAAATGTTAGCTCTTACTATCAAGATGATTAGCAGTATTAGCATTATTGGTCACTTATGAGTTTGGTTAGCTTGAGATAGTCTTTGAAAAGCCAGTTGTCTCTGGTTTGTTGTTCTAAAAAGTATCCATTTTCTGGAGCAACCAGGTTGAAGTCTCTGCCTGAGCATATCTGTGACATTTGTCTCGATGTTTTTGAGTTATAACAATCTGTAAACAAGACAGCTAAAATAAGGTTGAACAAGATCAGAAGTTATATAGAAGATGAAATAATTATACTAGAGATAGTAACTAGATATATATATTAGTTGGATGCTAAATCTAGTTCTGAGCTTCCTGATAGCCAAGATGAGAAGGAAAATCTAGCAAGATACATATCTCTCATTGTCTGGTAAAGAAACTTGCTGGTACTCAATCTTAAACAGAGTGTATAGTACACATCTGCATCAAATAACACTTAATAGGGTAATGAGTTTCATCAAAAAGTAGTTCTAGGCACAATCCAGACATGTAATTTATATTGATGCTTCTAATTTCAATGATTTAAAAGGTAGACAAGTTGTTGATTGGGAGGACTGTTTAGTGAAAGCACATCTACATTATAGCCCAGGGCTCTGACTTGCCATCAAGATAGAGCAGGGGTCCCAACCACTTAGCCTCGGACCCTTACTAATTCTTGGCCTGTTAGGAACCAGGCCACACAGCAAGAGGTGAGCAGCAGGCCAGGGAACATTACTACCTGAGCTCCGCCTCCCGTCAGATCAGCCACGGCATTCCGTTCTCATAGGAGCTGGAACCCTATTGTGCAATGTGCATCTGAGGGATCTACGTTGTGGTTGTACGCCCCTTACAAGAATCTAATGCCTGATCTGAGGTGTAACAGTTTCATCCCAAAACCATCTCCCATCCCGCCCCTGTCCGTGGAAAAACTGTCTTCCATGAACCTGGTCCCTGGTGCCAAAAAGGTTGGGGACCACTGGAATCGAGCATAAAGGACATAGAGGAATATCCCTTAACAGTTCCATAAACATCTGTTATCCCAGTCCTGCATTTGATGGGCAACGCAGAGCAGTGCATTCAAAATGGAGCTGTTAGCAGAGAATTGATTGAAAAGAGCGCTATGCTGATTGAAAAGAGAGCTATGTCTTATGATTGCCAATTTGGGGTTAGATAGCAAGACTGATTTTTGTTATATTTATTAAGAAACTCCAACATGGATTTTTATCCCAGCAGAGGACCATGTTAATTATACAGTTGACCCTCCATATCTGTGGGTTCCGTGTCAGTGGATTCAACCAACCACGGATCAAAAATATTTTTTTAAAAAGATGAAGGTGTCATGTACAGACTTTTTTCTTTCATGGTTCCCTAAACAACACAGTATAACAACTATTTACATGGCATTGACGTTGTATTAGGTATTATAAGTTATCTAGAGATGATTTAAAGTATACAGGAGCATACTTTAAGTATACTTAAAGTATGTGCATAGGTGATATGCAAACACTACACCATTTCATATCAGGAACTTGGGCATATGTGGATTTTGGTATCTGCAGGGGCGTCCTGGAACCAATTCCCCATAGACACTGAGGGACGACTATTAGTAATGATTACCTGTGGGGGAAAGACACAGTAAGAAACTATCTCAATATCTCATGGGGCTAGCAACACATCATCATAAATTAAACTAAACCTATTACAATAACTCCTGGCATTGATGGACATCATTTCAATGTGAAAAATACAGGAGACCCTTGAACAACATGGCTTTGAACTGGGCGGGTCCACTTCCAGTTCAAAAAAAATTGGTGGGTCCAGTTTTTTTTCAGTGAATACGGTCAGACCTCAGTCTCAGTGGGCTCTGCATCTGCAATCAGAATATATTGCCTTCAACTTTTAAAATGTGAATATAGGATCAGGGATCCTTCTGAATCCCAGTTGGGCCACCAGCCATTTATGTCCTCTTAAATATCTCTGCTTCCTGGTGTTACAGGAACCAGCCACAAAGAGGGCAGGAGAGGGTGGGCAAAGTGGCAGCAATTATATGAACTAAAATTAAATACTAACTTTCCTTTGGTCTCATAGTCAGCAATAATTCACTTAGCAGAATTAGTCCTTTCTTACTAAGAGCAATGCCCCTGACTCACGGATGTTTCTGTGAGCAAGATTTCATGGTCTGAGTCAGAAATCTCTCTAAATCCTTGTAAGTTGTGTTTTGTTCTGTTCGATGCATTTTTGAATGCTCATGGGGCTTATCCATAAAACTCCCTCAGATGGCTGATCTTTCTCTCTTCCCACCCCCGAGTTTGGAGAACACAGATCTCTTTAAATACTGGGTGAAATCCAAACCTGGATCCAGAGCATAGAGCTCAGACTAACATCAGCTATCTCGGCAGGGGCATGCCATGGCCCCGGCCCCATCTTCATCCTGTTTGGCTTTATAATCACCCCATGACACTCTTCATGTCCTGCCTGACTTAAGTCTTTACCACTTTGGCCCTTTGCAGGAACCGGGCCCTGCTTCCATGAATGGTCCTCTTTCTTGGCTGTCTGAGCTCAGCTGGAGGAAATTCTCTCTCCTCTGAAGTCATGCAGGACCAGCCCAGTTTTTCCTCCTTCCCTGACCTTCTGTCACTGCCTTTTACCCCCTTGCTAGAGGGAAGGAGTTCTACTGCTTGTCTCTGCTACTTGGTTCTCCTGGCCCATCTTTCCAAACACCTGCAGAAACTCTAACTGTCCTTGGCTAAACTCACACGTCCCTTGACAGAGCTGATGAAGACAGAGACTTCTGAACAGTGATGCCCTGGACAGGTTAGCCCCTTCAGCAAGACAGTGCCTCCCGTGCTTTAGAATTCTCAGTGCTGCCACCTTAATGCCCCCTGTCCTCATGCCACTTGTGTTTCATGTCTTACATTCTAGCAAGCTCCTAAAAGAAATCACAAGCTAGGCAACCAGCCAGCTCAAAATTAATTTAAAATCTTCTCCCTCACACCATACACAAAAATAAACTCCAAATGGGTGAGAAATTTAAATGTAAAACATAAAACCGTACATGTACTGGAATAAAACACAGGTGAATTTCATTATATAAGTTGGATATGGGGAGAAGTTTTCCAGCTATGACTCAAAATCCAGATGTAGCAAAGAAAACATTGAATTTTTAAAAAATTGTCAAAAAAGAATATAAGTAAAAACACAATTGTTAAACTGGAATAAAAGAGTTGCAACATATATCACAGAGAAAGAGTTAATATCCCTTATATATTTTTAAAAACTCAAAAACTATAAGAGGAAAAAAAAACCTGACAAGAAAATGGGCAAAAAGATAGAGAATTCACACACACAAAATGTAAGTGTATATACATATACACAATGTATATAAGTATATATACAAATGACCCTTATATATTAAAAGACATTTAATTTCACTTACTATAAGAAAAATGTCAGTTAAAATTGCACGAAGATACAACTTCTTATGAATCTGATAGGCAAAATGTTAAAAATTTGATAACATACTCTTGAAGCTTTGAGGAAATTGACACTCTTATACATTATTAGTCATCAATTTCTAACCACATATGCATTTACCTATTGGCCCAGAAATCCAGCTTGTAGGAATTTACTCTGAAGATATACTTCTAGGAATATAAAAATTATGCAGAAAGTTATTCCAAGTTGTGATTTATAATAGCAAATTATTGGAAATAGTCTTATTGCCAATGCATAGGGGAATGGTTCAATAAACAATGATACAGCCATCCAGGAGAGCAGTATGCTGATGTTAAAAAAGTTAAAGAAGAAAGAAGGTTTCTATGAACTGATAGATAATTTCAGGATATATTTTTAAGTTAAAAAAACAGCAAGATGAAAAAGAAAAAATGTATATATAGTAATATATATATATAGCTATATATATAATATATATAGTTATTTGTGTGTAAGACAGAAAGAGAAATAAGATCTTTTTCCCCAAAAGAAATGCAGGAAGCATGTGCAAGAAGTGAATCCAGTTGGCTAGTTTCAAGAGGTGGGTGGGAACATAGTGGAAGGGAAAGAGAGGAAGTAAGATTTCTATCAGTATATAGTTTTGACTTTTAAATCATGTTTATGTTTTTCAGACTTAAAATTAAATCAGAAAGGATGAGGAGGAGCTACATGTTAATACAAATGGAAACAAATTCATTTGTGTATGAAATTGTTAACATAACCATACAGAAGGAAAAAAAGGAATGAATCTAAGTGAGCTTTGAGCATATTCCTCTAACTGTCCACCCTTAACTGGATATAGGTTAAGGACATAAAAGAATTGCAAGGAATTCAACTTGACTCAATAGGTTTGTTGTTTGAAAGGGGTATTGATGTTATTCTAAAATATGGTAATGTAGAACTGAGAATGTAAGTAAATAATCCACTGTGTTTGGGGACCAAGGTCCTCACTGTGGATAAAAAGAGATAACAAAGGTAGAATGGAGAGAAATAATCATATAATTTTGGATTAGACTTGGAGGTATCGGGGTGTGTGTGTGTGTGTGTGTGCTGTTCACACACTCTTGAATGACACGTGGGGGCAGAGAGGCAGTGTTAGGCTTAGCCAGCCTTCTAGGGAATGGGATCCAATCCAGGTATTGAAGAAAATAGGATGAGAGGCCGGGGGCGGTGTCTCACACCTGTAATCCCAGCACTTTGGGAGGATGAGGCAGGTGGATCACGAGATCAAGAGATCAAGACCATCCTGGCCAACATGATGAAACCCCATCTCTACTAAAAATTGGCTGGACATGGTGGCACATGCCTGTAGTCCTAGCTACTCAGGAGGCTGAGGCAGAAAAATTGCTTGAACCCCAGAGGCGGAGGTTGCAGTCAGGTGAGATCGTGCCACTGCACTCCAGCCTGGTGACACAGTGAGATTCTATCTCAAAAAAAAAAGAAAAGAAAGAAAAGAGGATGAAAGAGCAGGTTGTGCCCTCTCCGGAGTAAAGGGCAGGTTGTAGTTTGTGAAATTTAAACTTGGAGAGACATCAAGTCACAGGAAATGCAACTCTATTTTCAGCTCGTTGTGGTGGAAAGTAGCTTGGCCAAGTGGAAAGAACATAGGCTCTAGAGATCTGTAAAATGAGTTCAAATTCCAGCATGCCTTGTTCCTTACTTTCTGACTCTGGGTAACTGAACCTCAGAGCTTCAGGTGCCTTGTTTGTATGGAAAAATGTTAGCAACCTTGCAGGGTGTTGCTGGAAGGACTATATGAGGGATGTCGATAAACTGCAGGGCATAGTGCAGAGGCCTGGAAAATGGAAATTAGCATGACTGTTAATATTCATAAAACACAGTCATACAAGCCCACTGCTGGAGGGAAATACTGGTACATGGTTTTTCTGGAAAATCTATACCAAAAGTTCTGAAACTGTTTCTGTCTTTTGTCAGCCATTCCACTTCTCAGCATTTATCTGGAGGAAATAGTAGAAATATACACAGAGAGTTATGGATAGCAATATTCATTTCAACATAATATGCTAAAGGTTGGCAAGAATTGAACAAATTTAACAATTAAAAATTTTAAGCTGGGCACGGTGGCTCACACTTGTAATCCCAGCACTTTGGGAAGCCAAGGTGGGCAAATCATGAGGTCAGGAGGTCAGGAGATCACTTTGGCCAACATGGCGAAACCCCGTCTCTACTAAAATACAAAAAATTAGCCGGACCTGTTGGCACGTGCCTATAATCCCAGCTACTTGAGAGGCTGAGGCAGGGAAATCGCTTGAACCCGGGAGGCAGAGGTTGCAATGAGCCGAGATCGCGCCACTGCACTCCAGCCTGGCGACAGAGCAAGGCTCCGTCTCAAAAATAAATAAACAAAATTTAAACCTAGGCAATGAAATCTAGGCAAACATTTGAAGGAGATACAAAATATAAGTTGTATAATAGTAATTTTAAATTTTATTTCAGCTGGGGAATCTAAACATTCTTATATGAAATCCAAATGTACACAGATACATAGATAGGTGGTTGAGAGAGAGAGACTTGTAAATATATACATATAGCCAACTGAGGAATTCTCTAAATTGAAATCATGCAGGCAAACTGCAGGTACTATTGTATCACTCTATTATTCCTTCTACATTATTAGTTGGCATTCTTTGGTAAAGAAAATCCCTTCCCCCGCTCCTTCTAGCGCCCCAAGGTTTTTGGTTTTCATTTTGTTCTCAGCATCACTATAGACTCATGGATTCTTTGTGCTGTGATTCGTAACTGTCATTATTCTTTCTGCTGCTCAATTTGTCCCAAATTTGGCAACAGAAACTTTTTTAGCTGGCTCTTGTATTTTTTTTTACATGTTCCCATTATTTTTTGAGCACTTTTAGGTTCATCGTCTTCCTTCTCTACTCCAATGTATTTCTCTAAAGAATCCTCGTTTCTTTCAGTGGAGATCTTGCTACCTAGGGACTTGGTACTTAGAGAACAAGACCTGGGTGTGAGGAGGGCTTATTGGACCTGGAGTGTCACTGTTTCTAGATTCTTTCATTAGAGAGATATTCAGGTATGTTATCTGACTTCTCATTTAAAAATGAGAATTTTTTACTTTTGCATTAGGATAAAAAATTACAAAAATGTAAAAATCTATAGTTTTACCCTTTTTTATTCCTTTGAAATAAGGAATGGAAAGGTGAATTGAAAAATAGAGACCAGATTGATTTATGTAAGGGCATAGCTTCTCTGTGGAACATGGGACTAGGGCATGTGAGAGAAGCAAGCTGGAGTTTCAGGGAGTCCAAAGAGATATTAGGGGAGCAACTACAAAGATAAGTGGAGCTTCTTTCAGCAGGGAGATGCCTACAAAGGGCTTTTTAAGGTTTTGCTATTTATTTTGTGAAGAAATTCTAATTTCCTCCCTTCTTCAAGAGACTTCAGTGAAGATATTAGTTTTCTAGCCCTTTAGAGTTAGATTTGTGTTTCTCTTAATGGTGACACCAAGCAGAAATGGTTCTAAAGGCAAGAGCAAGAAGATTCACGATTATTTACATTATAAGTACTAAGAAAACATTTCATGTAAGGAGCTACATGTCATCAATTCCTATTTTCAGAATGGTGGAATGAAAATAAATATGCTCTGGAGTTGGAAATAGTTTTGAAGTCCATTCCACCACCTCTGGAATCTTGGCCAAGGTACTTAACTTTTCTGAATCTCATTCTGCCTGGAAAAACTGTAGAAGACTGGAAATGGGCAGAATTTATTTGTGTCCTTTCAATGGAATACTGAGCATTATTTAAACCAGTGAACTCTGGATGATTTTCCTTCTAGGGGACATTTGGCAATTTCTGTAGACATTTTTGGTTGTCACATTTTGGATTGCTCCTGGAATCCGTGCATAGAAGGTGGGGATGGTGTGAAACACCTTGTAATGCACAGGACAGCCTTCCACTGCTAAAAAAAAAAAAAATTATCTGGACTCAAATGAGATTGAGAAACCTGGTCTGAACAGATCCTCTAGCTAGGTTATCTGATTCTTTAGGGTTCTATACCTTTTGTGGTGTTTGAGCTATTTTACAGCTCTGTAAATTGCAGGAAATTAATAATGATGCTGGTGATTCTTGTCCATACAGATACAAATGATCTTTACCCTGGTAGAGATGCAACTGATTATTACCATGTGGATATTGACCAGTTTTATGTCCATTAGCAAATTTATTTCAGCACTCTTGATTGCTTTTTTATGTTCCTGTTCAAAGGATCATTCCTGTATCGGTTACATCTGACTCATTCTCTCATCAACTAATGAGTTAAATAAAACCTTTAACAAGTGTGTATTTGTGCAAGTGCCATGATTTTATCCACTTAAAAATTATGCTTTCGTATCAACAAAATAAAACGATAGCCTGTGAAGATTACAATTGTATTAAACAGGACCAGCTGTAGAATAGCACTATCCCTGCATTTAGTTGTGCTCAGATAAAGTCACATTCTTTACCTTCCTTTACTTTCCTAAGTCATCTCAGGAAATCTGTGAAATAGGCTAATTGTTTTGGATACCCCAAGCCTCTCCTTTCTTGACGTTTCACCCCATTCTCTACAAATTTTCTCCTTCTCCTTCTAAGGGCTCTTAGAAGTGCCAGATCTCTGCCATCTGCTCCAGTAAAAAACTTTTCTCAGAAAGAGATCTAATAATGTTTACAACTTAGAGTAACTTTGATTCAATATGTCACCTCTCCCAGGGACCCTCAATAAAAGAAGTATGCTATTAACACACACCTTTTTTGGAGAAATGTCCTGCCCTATCTTTGAGCTAACATAGGGTCTTAGTTTTCTTTGGTAACCACTGGGATCAGCAGGGGATGACAAGTAATGTATCTGAATATAAAGGATGCATGAAACCTAAATTAAAAGGGTTTATCAGAGCAAAGTATGCATATTATATTTTTAAAGATCACATGCAATGACAGGGTAGTTAAAGATAAATGGAATGGGAAGAGATTTAGCTTTTAGGAATTCTGTGGCCTTTTGAAAACATTTGAAAATGTAATAGTTTCTAAAGGATTTCTTAATCATTCCTGTCTTGTCCACCATGAAAAAAAAAATGTGATGTTTGCATTTTTCTGGATTTCTGAATCTCTGCCATTTGGACTTATTTAGCAGACTCTCTCCTGAGATGTAATACAATGTGAATAAAACACAGCCCAATCCATAGCAAATACAAATCGTATTCATTTATCCTTTGGAGTACAAACTTCAACCGTAACTAAATACAATATGCTGGCTCTTTTTGTGCTTTTTATGAACTTTTGAAGCAGGTTTGTGATGAATAGATTTTATAGGATTATACAGTTACAGTTTGCTTTTAAATATTTCAGGAAGAAATCATAAACATGACCTCATATGTTAATAAATCAATTATGGAATGCTGTCTTATACATATGTTCAAAATATGACCCTGTCCAAAACTCCTTAAACGAGTAACAAGAAATAACTTTAAACTCTTATTTAGGAGGCTCTGGATTTCAAAACACTGTGTGTGGAATTCTGCTGTTCCATCTAAAGAAGATAAAACAGTTTCTTTAACCTCAGTTTATATTATTTCCAGTATAGTAAATATTAAAGCCATGTTGAGGGTGTGACATTTGCTCTTCATGAGGTCTCTTCTCTCCTTACTTTCTCATTCCAAGTTGAAGCTAAGAAGATAAGGGCAAGAGAGACAAGAAACCTGCCAACTAGATTGAACCTCAGACACAGACCTCTGGGGAGTTGCTGTTCTCAGTTCTGTGCTATTTTTCTTTTTCATTTGCATTACTCTTGGATGCAAAAGATCAGAAACCATGGTCAGAAGTTCAATAATTGTGATTTATTAAATCAGGATGGATTTTTAGAAGTCCATTTTCTGCCTTCAAAATAGTTGAACTTTTAGAACTCTGATTTATCCATTTCTTAATGTGATGGTCAAAATGGCTCCAGACTTCTCCATATGTAGAAAACAAAGATTATTTTATTATCTGGAAAATTTTTTTAAAAATATCTTGTTTTATTTATTTGGGATTTTTAAAGAAATGTATTTTAAGAATATGTAAACTAATGTTTACTCACTATTGATGTATGGGCCTCATCATTCAATACTTAATGGCATAATCAACCAAAATAATGGCTTAGCAAACTCGTCTCTGAAGGTGAAAATGTTACCACTTCCAACTGAGGCCAGAAAACATTACCTACTGCTAAATGCTACTTTTGAATCATTGTTATGAGCATGAATCCGTGTTAGCAAGTATCAAAAAAGGACTAAAAATCCAAGGTGTGGTAATAACTTTCAGCTTAAAAACCTATGTTTAGAATTTTATAATTTTAAGATTGAAGTTGGGATTTAGTATATAAAATTCAGAGCACTGAATGCTTAAGCCAGAGGCTTCAAATGTGTCTGCCCCCAGAGCCAGCCAGGTAATAGAAATGACTACAGCAGACCTTGTAGCCAAAATATTTTGGACAGTAGACAGCAGGTGTATGGCAAATAGGAGAATGTACCCCTTCCCCAGGCACCTGAGACATACAGGTGTCATTTTGTTTTCAAATGCTACCTTGCCAGATGAATAAAATGTCTGTTGCCAAACGGAGACCATCATCTTCCAGTTTGCTGCCACTGTTCTGAGCTATGCAGGAGAACTGCTAAACAGTCTACAGAGTTGGAGAGCACCCAGCGTCCTTCAACCCCCTTTCCAGTGTTTTGTTGGTTGTTTTTGTTGGTTCTCCATTTGCTTTTGCATTAAGAGAGTTGGAATTCTCCCTACACTGAACTGAATCTTTTACTTCGATGTCAGTTAGCTTCTTCTTGTTTGTTCACCGTAGTCAAAGAGAATTGAACTCTTAGCCCATCAGAATTAGCAGAACCTGAATAGTTCATCCATTCAACTCTAACTGTTGCGTGAATTTCTTCTTCATTGTTTCCAGCAAGTGCTCATTCTTGAATAAACTCCTTAGCATATTTTTAGAACACTCTCTGTATTTTTTATCAGATTATACATTAGCCTTCTCCTCTTCAGGACAAAACATCAAGATCCTTTGCTTTTACCTCATAAGACCAGTTTTCTATCTCTTGGTTCAGTTTTTTGAGAATGAGCATCCCAGACATTGCTTCTCATTTGCTCCTTTGAATTTAGATCAGTCAGTGTTGTCAGCACAAGATGAGCATGGAACCAAATTTTCTAAGGAACATCCTCATATTTTTTCTCATTCTCATTTCTTTTTGAGTCAATCATTTTGCAAGTTTATCACAATCTCAGTCTAGAATACTATTACTAGTGTAGTCCATAAAATTTAGGTAACCCATACAAAGAAAACTATCAACCATTTTTGAGGAGGTATGTCAATAGTTATGAATATTTTATCAGAATGAGGAGATTGAATATCATGGAAGATGTGAATTCTTTCCAAATTAAATTTAGCTTGAATACAATGCTAAAAAATCTTAAATAAGAATATCCTAAAGTTTATGGTATGATACATGTGAATAGCAAACAACAATGTAAGAAAACATTTATGAAGAAGAACTAACCCCAATGGTGTGCTGATAAACTGACTTGTAAGAAAAACACAAACACAAAACAACAAAAAGCCCCAATATACAGTGTTTATCAATTTATGTGGTGTAAATACTCCCAGCATGGATTAGTTTCAAGCTACCAATAAGATATTACTGAACATAGAATTGAGAAGAGACAGAATTAGCTTTTATGGACTAGTAAAAGCCAGCTCCACTATACCCTCCTTGAAGCACACAAAAACAATACTGTAAAACTATAACAATTAACAGCACAAATTAACAAACACAAATTAACCAAAAAAACTGTAATAATTAACAACATAAATACTTATGTTAGAAAAAAGAAAGGTCTTAAATCAATGGCTTCACATTCCACCCAAGAAACTAGAAAAGGAAGAGCAAATTAAACCCATAATAATGAGAAGAAAGGAAATAAGGAAGCTCAGAGCAGAAATAAATGGAATAAAAACAGAAAAAAATATTGAGACCATTAATAAAACAAATATTTGTCATTTGAAAGGATCAGTAAGACTGAAAAATCTCTAGCCAGACTGATCAGCAAAAAAGAGAGAAACCAGAAACTACCAATGTCAGGAATGAGAGAGATGACATCACTACAGAATCTACAGATAGTAAAAGGATAGTAAGGTAATAATATGAAGAATTTTATGCCAATAAATGTCACAGCTTAAATGAAGTGAATACATTCCTTGAAGAATATTAACTATCAAAGTTCACTTAAGAAGAATTAGATAATCTGTTTAGCCCTATACTTACTACAGAAATTGAATTTGTAGCTAAAAACCTTCCCTCAAGGAAAACTTGAGGCTTGAATGTCTTCAACGGTGGATTCTGTATTAAAGAATAAATAATACCAATGCTATAAAAATTCTTCAAGAATATTATAAAGGATGTAATACTTCCCAACTATAAGACCAGCATTACTCTCATACCAACCCAAACAAAGACACTATAAGAAAGGAACACTACAGAGCAATCTCTTTCATAAACATAGATGCAAAAATTCTAAACAAAATTTTAGCAAATTGAATCCAACAATATATTAAAAATATATCACATCATGATCACTATGTGAGACTGGTTTGACATTGGAAATCAATCACTATAATTCACCATATGACAAATTTGAAAAGAAAACCATCTGATTATTTTAATACATGCAGTAAAACCATTTGACTAAATCCAACATTTATTCCTTTTCAGGAAGTCTCAGCTAACTAGAAACAGGGGGCATTTTCTCTGATTAAAAGGCATCTGAGAAAACCTACAACTAATATTATACTTAATGATGAAAGAGTGAATCAGTTAGGGTTCTCCAGAAAAACAGAACCAGTCAGAGATATCTATATCTATTTTATCTGTATCTACAGCCAGGTATCCAGACATAGGTATCTATATATCAGATGGATATATAGTAGATATATATCTACAGGGATTTATTTCAAGGAATTGGCTTATGTGATTGTGGGAGCTGGCAAGTTTGAATAGGGCAGGCCAGCAGACTGGAAACTCTTAAGCAGAAGCTGATGCTACTACATTCTTGAGGCAGAATTTCTTCTTTGTTCTGGAACTTCAGTTTTTCTCTTTAAGACCTTTCAACTTGGATTGCATTAGTCTCACTCATATTATCAAAGATAATCTCCTTTACTTAAAGTCAACTGCTTGCAGATGTTAACTACATCTATAAAATACCTCCACAGGAACACCTACATTAGTCTTTGACTAACTGGATACCATAGCACAGCCAAGTTGACACATAAAACTAGCCATCACAGCCTATGATTAGGAATAAAACAAAGATGTCTTACTCCTCATCACTTTGTCTCTCATCACTTTTAATCAACATTTTACTGGAGCTTCTAGACAATGAAATCAGACAAGAAAAAGAAATAAAAGGTATCCAGCTTGTAAAGAAAGGGGTAAAATGCTCTTTATTCACTGATGTCACTATCGTCTATGTAGAAAATCCAATGGAATGTTGTAAAAAGCTACTGAACTAGTAAGCGATTTTAGTAAATCCTTGGGACATAAGATCAACATAGAGAAATTAATAGTATTTCTATAATTACTTGAAGAATTATATAATTCAAACAATAGCAATTATAATTAAACAACTTGACACAAATAACTGGAAATTAAAATAATACTTATAATAGCATCAATATTATGAAATACATAAGAATAAATCTGACAGAAGATGTGAAAGACCTGACGTTGAAAATTACAAAATATTGCCGAGAGAAATTATGGAAGACCTACATAAATGGAAAGATACAGAGTGCTTATGGGTTGAAACACTCAACAATTTTAAGAATTCAATTCTCTGCAAGTTAATCTATAGATTTAATGTAATTCTAATTTAAATCCCAGTAGTCTTTTGGGGGTAGAAATTGACAAACTTATTCTAAAATTTATATGGAAATATGAAGAACCTAGAATAGCTAAAACAGCTTGGAAAAAAAGATTTTAAGACTTACTATGTAGCTACAGCGATTAAGAGAATGTGTATTGACATAAAGATAGATCAATAGAACAGAATAGAGTCCAGAAATGGACTCACACATATGTGAAGAACTGAGTATTCATAAAGGTGCAAAGGCAATTTAGTGGAAAGAATCTATTTCACCAAAAGTGGTGGGACAGTTGGATACACATAGGCAAAGAAATGAACTTTGATGCATACCTTGTACCATCTAAAAAATTAACTCAAAATGGATCATTGGTGCAAATTTAAAATCTGACCTATAAAACTCCTTAAAAATAGAAAACCCTTGTGGCTTTGGGTTAGGCAGAGTTCCCAGATATGCATCAAAAGCATGATCCATAGAAAAACAAATGAATAAATTGGACTTCATCAAAATTAAAAACTCTTGCTGTTAGAAAAACACTATTAAGAGAATAAAAACACAAACCATGGACTCAGAGAATATCTTTGCAAAATACATGTCTGATAAAGAGCATGTGTATATAAAAACTGTTCAAAACTGTATAATAAGAAAATAAACAACCCAATTGAAAAGGGCAAAAAAATGTGGACAGTTTACAAAAGAAGATACATATACTCAAATAAACACATAAAAAGATGTTCAACATTATGTTTATGTACTGTTGGTGGGAATGTAAACTAGTTCGGTCACTGTGGAAAGCAGTTTGGAGATTGCTGAAAGAACTTAAAACAGAACTACAATTTGGCCCAGCAATCCCATTACTGGACATATAGCTAAAAGAAAACAAATCATTCTACCAAAAAGACACATGCACTCACATATTCATTGCAGCACTAGTCACAGTAGCAAAGACCTGGAATGAACTTAGGTGCCCATTAGTGATGGATTGACTAAAGAAAATGTGGTACATATATACCATGGAATACTACACAGCCATAAAAAGACATAAAAAGAATGAAATAATATCCTTTGCAGCAATATAGTTGCAGCTGGAGGCCATTATCCTAAGCAAATTAATGCAGGAACGGAAAGCCAAATGCTGCATGTTCTCACTTATAAGTAGGAGCTAAACATTGGGCATTTGTGGACATAAAAATGGCAAAAATAGAAATGAGGGACTACTGGAGGGGAGAGGGATGGATAGAGGCAAGGGCTGAGAAACTATTTGGTACTATGATCAGTACCTGGATGATGGCATCATTTGTACCCAGACCTCAGCATCATGCAATGTATCCAGGTAACAAACTCGCAAATGTACCCCCTGAATCTAAAATAAAAGTTGAAAAAAAAGATGTTTGGTGTTCATAGTCATTAGTGAAATACAAATTAAAATCACAGTGAGATGCCACTGTACACCTATTAGAATGGCTAAAGTAACGACTGATTGTACAATACTGGTGGGAAGGTAAAATGGTACTATCAATGTGGAAAACAGTTTGCAAGTTTCTGAAAGCATTAAACATTTACCATATGATTTAGCTATTCCTATTTACCTAAGAGAAATGAAAGCATATGTCCATACAAAGGTGTATACATAAATGTTTATAGAAGCTTTATTTGTAATAACCCAAACTGGAAACAACCCAAGTGTATCTATCAACATGTGAGTGGGTAAACAAACTGGTATATTCATATAAAGGAATACTACTCAGCAATGAAAAGGAACACTCAATGACATGGATAAATCTCAAAATATTAATGCTGACTAAAAGAACCAGACAAATAAAGAAGACACACTGTATTTTGTGGTCAGTTGGAGGTGCTATAACAGAATATTATGGATTGGGTGGCTTAAACAACAAAAATTTATTTCTCACAGTTCTGGAGGCTGGAAAGTCCAAGATCAACGTGCCTGAAGATTCAGCGCATGATGAGGACCTGCTTCCTGATTCATAGCCACCCATATTCTAGCTGTGTCCCCACATGGCTAAAAGAGGGTGAGAGAGCTCTCTTGGATACCTTTTGTAAGCGTAAAAATCTCATTCACGAGGACTCCACCCTCATGATTTTTTTTTATTATTATACTGTAAGTTCTGGGGTACATGTCCACAAGTACCCAATGCTTAGCTCCCACTTATAAGTTACATAGGTATACATGTGCCATGTTGTTTTGCTGCACCCATCAACTCGTCATTTACATCAGGTATTTCTCCTAATGCTCTCCCTCCTCCAGCACCCCACCCCACAACAGGCCCTGGTGTGTAATGTTCCCCACCCTGTGTCCAAGTGTTCTCATTGTTCAATTCCCACCTATGAGTGAGAACACGCAACCACCCTCGAGATTACTCACCTTCCAAAAGCCCCACGTCCTAATAGCATCATGTTAGGGGTTAAGATCTCAACAAATGCATCTGGAACGGACACAAACATTCACCTGTCCATTGCACTGTATGATTTAATTTATATAAAATTCTAGAAAATGCAACTGATCTGTTAGAGGATCAAAGGTCTGAAGAAACTTTTACAGGTCTGTCTTTATCTTAATTGTAGTGATCATTTCACAGGTGCACATATATATGTCAAACTGTCCTACTGTACACTTTAAATATGTGTGGTGTATTATATGCCAATTATATCTCAATAAAGCTGATTTTAAGTGTCACTTAATAAAGGGATTTAGGGCAGTTCTTCAAATCTTTGGAATGTGCTATTACATCCCAGTATAATGTATGTACCAAGATATGTGATGACATGTGCCTCTGTAATCTATGTGCCTCATTTCAGGCCACAGAACTGCTTCATTTAGGAGACTTGATGACATCATTTATGCCATCAACCTAACCCCTAGCCCTGAGTGCTGCCATTAACATCACTGTCATTACTACAGTGGGTACATGCATCATGCCTCCACCTTCTTCTCTCTCAGAAAGAATCCTTGGTTGTCCCTACCTGTCTGAACCACGAGTTGAAAAGTCTAGGATGATTGAATCTGACTACTGGGGTCTAGGTCAATATGCCACTTGCTAGTTTCAAGGGAGGCTGGGAAAATGAGTGTCTGGCCTTTTCCCTTCTGATGTAGGAGTCAGACTGTCTTGCATCAAGACTCATATGTTGTTATCTGTACCATATGCTGTATTTATGCCCTATAGATAAATGTCTTTCCTACCCTATGGATAGCAGAAAATATGTCTTAATCATAGTGCAACCTCCACTCTGCCAGGAATCAACTAGGTACTCAGTCACCCCTTGTGGAATGGAATGGAATGGAATGGAATGGAATGGAATGGAATGGAATGGAATGGAATGGAATGGAATGGAATGGAATGGAATGGAATGGAATGGAATGGAATGGAATGCAATGGAGAGATAACTATCTCACCCATATCACTCCCTTTAGAAGTGCTGAGGGCCTTCTAAATCTCTTTTCAGGCTGGAAGACCTGGCTACTTCCTGAATCCATGTATGAGTTGAGTAAAAATAAAGCCTTATTTATATGGGATAGAATATAAAAGGAGATTGAAGAATATTCAAAACCTTCCTGCTTACAAACTTATTAAGTTTGCAAAGTTGCCAGAGCATAAGAAACTCAACATACAATGCTTCTAGCTCTTCTTGGACAGATAGACCGAGATGATAAGCTGAATTCATCAGGACTTAGTACATACGGAAAACAGGGATTGTGGAGACAGCCAGACCGTGTGTCAAATGCTACTCTGCCCTTATTGCCTACATGACCTTGAGCCTGCCCTCACCCTCTGCTCATGTGCTGCCAGCATCTTGGTACCTGGCTCAATATGAAGCATGTGGCCTGGGCCTAACCTCTCACCACATCACATTACCCTGAACACGTGTAATAAAGCCACTGACTCCATGATTGGCATTTGGCCACTGACAACCTCCCCAGGTTCACTCTCTGCATGTGCCCCTTCCCCAATCACCTGTGTGACCCAATAAGAGAAATGCCTGGACACTCATACCTCTGTGTACCTGTGGATTTCAAATAGCACAGCCTCTAGACAGTGCTGAGGAAACTCCGCCCTAGCGACACCCTCAAATCACCCATGTGGCTTTGCTCTTGCTTCATTCCATACTGAACCTGAGCCTTTCTCCTCGGGGAATCCTTTTACTGTTAACTGTGTAATACATTTACTTCATATTCATCAGTGCCCATGTGTCATTTATCCTGATACTTACATAAATAACTGGTTGGGGGGATGTTTTATATCCCCAAATTCTAGCACAGAGGTTGGTCTCAAATGAGATGGATGGATGGATGGATGGATGGATGATGGATGGTGGGTGGATGGATGGTGGATGGATGAGGAGTGGATGGATGGATGGATGGATGGATGGATGGATGGATGGATGGATGGCTTCATCCTGATTAGTACCTTCACATTTGGAAAATGTCACTCGTCATCACAGAAAAATGACAGCCCAGGCCTGAACACTTCAGTTGAGACATCTGCCGAGATGAGAGACATGACATGTTAAACCAGCTCCTTTCAGGAGCTAACCGTGCTTTAAGATTCCAATTTAAATCTACTCTTTTCCTTTTCCTAAGTCACCACGAAAATGTTAATTCCCCCCAATTTAGTTCTAACTCCTTCTAGTGAGAAAAGATTGTGATGCTAAATTAAAGAGTTCAACCCCTTAGCTGAGAATAATCCTTACAAAATGTATTTTTATTTCATTACTTGTTGACCAAAACCACAGCCTTGTATATATGATCTGAAAGAGCCCATAAAAAAGGCTGTGTCTAAAAACCACTATTTGCTTTTGGCTGCACTCAGCAAAATTTGATTTGCGATGATAGGAATGTCAGTCTGACAATGCAACTGCAATTTCTCTAGCTATTTACCTTTAAATCTCAGTATTACACTTGCTACAGATGATATATGAAAGTAAAATATTTGCACAGTTATGTGATTCAGTGGAGAGTAGATACAGTACTGCACCTGAGGGAAAAGAAGGTGCTTTGGCTGACCTTACCAGGACCGACATTTTTGTAGTAAAGAAGCAAACTTTAGTATTGTTCTGTGGATGTGCCCTGGGTTAGGTCACTGCCCCACTGATAGCTATTGACAAACGCTGCTGAGATATGATATAATCAAAGTCTCAGCTTCTGTGTGTTAGGGGGTGGGAAGTGTGCATGTTTCTTGTTGTTATAGATGCCAACTTAAGCAAGTCATTTTCCTAAACCCTTGGAATTCTTAGGTTCTTTTTTATAAATCCCAAATCTGCTTTCCTTTGCAAACATGGCTAGTGCCCCTTGGAGAACTCTAGCCTTCCTCTCTTTGCCTCAGTCCCTAGGGTGAGGGCACGGGGATTGCAGTGAGGCATGTGAAACACCATATGTGTCTAAGAAAGACTTTACCTCTCAGATTGTGATCATTTAAAACAGTTTTTTAAAATAAAATTTTAAAAATTTTCTCCCATTCTGTAGGTTGCCTGTTCACTCTGATGGTAGTTTCTTTTGCTGTGCAGAAGCTCTTTAGTTTAATTAGATCCCATTTGTCAATTTTGGCTTTCGTTGCCATTGCTTTTGGTGTTTTAGACATGAAGTCCTTGCCCACGCCTATGTCCTGAATGGTATTGCCTAGGTTTTCTTGTAGGATTTTAATGGTTTTAGGTCTAACATTTAAGTCTTTAATCCATCTTGAAGAAAATTTTTGCAACCTACTCATCTGACAAAGGGATAATATCCAGAATCTACAATGAACTCAAACAAATTTACAAGAAAGAAACAAACAACCCCATCAAAAAGTGGGCAATGGACATGAACAGACACTTCTCAAAAGAAGACATTTATGCAGCCAAAAAACACATGAAGAAATGCTCATCATCACTGGCCATCAGAGAAATGCAAATCAAAACCACAGTGAGATACCATCTCACACCAGTTAGAATGGCCATCATTAAAAAATCAGGAAACAACAGGTGCTGGAGAGGATGTGGAGAAATAGGAACACTTTTACACTGTTGGTGGGACTGTAAACTAGTTCAACCATTGTGGAAGACAGTGTGGCGATTCCTCAAGGATCTAGAACTAGAAATACCATTTGACCCAGCCATCCCATTAGTGGGTATATACCCAAAGGAATATAAATCATGCTGCTATAAAGACACATGCACACATATGTTTACTGCGGCACTACTCACAATAGCAAAGACTTGGAACCAGCCCAAATGTCCAACGATAGACTGGATTAAGAAAATGTGGCACATATACACCATGGAATACTATGCAGCCATAAAAAATGATGAGTTCATGTCCTTTGTAGGGACATGGATGAACCTGGAAATCATCATTCTCGGCAAAATATCGCAGGGACAAAAAAACAAACACCGCATGTTCTCACTCATAGGTGGGAATTGAACAATGAGAACTCATGGACACAGGAAGGGGAACATCACACTCCGGGGACTGTTGTGGGGTTGGGGGAGTGGGGAGGGACAGCATTAGGAGATATACCTAATGCTAAATGACGAGTTAATGGGTGCAGCTAATCAACATGGCACATGGATACATATGTAACAAACCTGCACATTGTGCACATGTACCCTAAAACCTAAAGTATAATAATAAAAAATAATAATAATAAAATAAAATTTTTTAAAACCACGTTAATTTACCCCTAAGTAAAGCTCATTTTGTTGCTAATTTAATTTTAGTGAAAGGCCTTATGTAGAATGCGCCCCAGGAATTTCTATAAGATCTATTTATCCAACCCAGGAGGATTATCTGACTCTTACAAGCTAATCCTCTTGAAAAGTATGTCTCAGTGCCACGAGGAAGCATGTGATATTCTTTACATTATGAGTGTTTGAGTCAGATCTGGAATAAATGAGGTAGGTTGCACTCTCAGCCACCTATGCCTCCATCATTGGAGACACGTGAGCTGTTCCGGGGAGGTCTGTAGTAACTGAGATTTCTTTTTATTGTCAAAAAATCAAACAATAAACTTAATGTGATTGCCAAGTTGGCACATAGAAATTGTTTGCACCAAATTCAATCAATAAATATTTATGGAGTTGCTACCATGTATCAGACACTGTTGTAGATTCTGAGGTAAGGATACTGAGGTAAGATGCTGAGGTTGAGCCCAGCTCAGATGCTGAGTTTGTCCTCAGGAGCTCATATGCAAAACGTGTAGGGAAGATAGACATGGGGCAATTGAACAAAGCGACATGTAATAGGATCAGGTAGTGATTAATGCTGTGAAGAAACATCAAGCAGTGTAGAGAAATAGAGAGTTTGGAAGGAGGTTGATATTTTAAGCTTTGTGACCAAGGATGGGGTCTCTGTGGAAGTGACATTTGACCAAAGACTAGAATGAAGCAACAGAAAGTCATGCAAGAGGAGGAGAGCTTTCCAGGCAAGTGCAAAGGCCCTGAAGCAGCAACGACCAGGAGGCCAGCGTGGCAGGGAGGGAGTGGTGGGGAAGAAGGCTGGAGAGGTAGCCTGGGACCAGCTCACACAGGGCTTCTTCAGTACTGGTAAGAACTTAGGGATTGATTCTAACCGAAGAGCCAGTCAGTGGCTTAGGATAGGGAAAAATTGGCTCCAGTATATATTTTAGGTGGTGCTTTTTTCTTTGGTCTTGTCACCTTTCTTCCATTCTGATTCATATGACTGTTCCTTGAGTCAGATGAACTCTCACTATTTCCATGTCTTTGCAAGCTTCAGTCAATGGTTATTCATGTACCTGGGCTGTAAGACAAAAGCAAACAAATTCTATTCTCTTCAAACCCATTAAAACCCTGGTACCAAAGACACAGTCTGCTCAATCCTCAGGTACGTGTGGAGGTTTGGTTGTTTTATTTTTTCCTTATTTTTCTTTTCTGGTTCTTCAGAAATAATCTCTTTGGGGGAAGAATGTTTTGAAGAGAGGTGCCTAGAAAAAATTTATTATTAAATACATCTTATTTGAACCATGATATGGGCAAGCCTCTTTTTAAAATACACTTTATGTTTTAATTAATATGCTGTATTTTTAGAGACGTTTTAGGATTCCAGCAAAATTGAGCAGATAGAACAGAAAGGGAGGGCCCTTATACTCTCTGCCTCCACATATATCTCCCCAACTATTGCTATCTCACACCACACTGGTACCCTCTGTTACAAGTGATGAACCTACCCAAAGGTAGGTTCATTATCAGTATCACCCAAAGTCCATGGTTGACATTAGTATTGCACATTCTATAGGTTTTGACCAATTGTCAAATAATGTGTATCCACCATTATGGTATCATACAGAATGGTGTCACTGCCCTACAAATCGTCTGTGCTCTGCCTATTAATTTCTATCTTTCCCCAGCCTCTGGCAAGCACTGATCTTTTTATTGTTTCCATAGTGTTGCCTTTTCCACGATGTCATATAGTTGTAATCATACAGTATGTGGCCTTTTGTGTTGGCTAATTTCACTAGTAAATGCATTTACATTTCTTCCCTGTCTCTTCATGGCTTGATAGCTCATTTCTTTTTAGTGCTGAATAATATTCCACTGTCTGGGCATACCACCGTTTATTTATCCATCCAACTACTGAAGGACATGTGGTTGCTTCCAACTTTTGGCAGTTATGAGAAAGCTGCTATAACATCCATATGCAGGTTTCTGTATGGACATAAGTTTTCATTTGAGTAAATACCAAGGAGCATGCTATATGGATCATATAGTAAGGGTATGTTTAGTTTTGTAAGAAATTGCCAAACTGCATAAGTGGCTGTCCATTTTGCATTCCCATCAGCAACGAATGAGCATTCCTGCTGCTCCATATCCTCATCAGCATTTGATGTTGTCAATGTTTGGGACTTTGTTCAAAGGTGTGTAGTTTAATTCGCAACAATGAGATACTTCATTGTTATTTTAATTTGCAACTTCCTAATGACATATAATGTTGGACTCCTTTTAATATGCTTACTCACCATTTTAATATCTTCTTTGGTCAGCGAGCCTCTTTTTAGACAAGGTATGTGATATGGTTTGGCTGTGTCCCCACCCAAATTTCATCTTGAATAGTAGCTCCCATAATTCCCACATGTTGTGGGAGGGACCCAGTGGGAGATAATTGAATCATAGGTGCGGTTTCCCCCATGCTGTTCTCATGGTAGTGAATAAGTCTAACGAGATCTGATGGTTTTATAAGGGGTTTCCCGTTTCACATGATTCTCATTCTCTCTTGCCTGCCACCATGTAAGACATGCTTTCATCTTCTGCCATGATTGGGAGGCCTACCCAGCCACTTGGAACTGTGAGTCCATTAAACCTCTTTTTCTTTATAAATTACCCAGTCTTGGGTATGTCTTTATCAGCAGCATGAAAACGAACAAATACAGTATACATTCCTAAAATTGTGGCCAAAACTAATTTTTGTTATTTGCATTTCCTTTTCATGGTGCCTTGTACTACATATTAAGATGATAGCTCCACTGTGATTGCTCACCAACTGACAATAATGTCAAAACTTTCCATAATCAAAATCATAAATGGGGCAATGTGTGTGATAAAGGCATATTATGATAAACAGTGCTTCATAAAATATATGTATTTGCTCATAAGAATAGTTACTCATTTATTTAACAAACATGAGTGGTTTCTGTGTGCAATATACAGTTAGGCATCTTTATGTATATTTTTAAATGCTCACAATAGCCCTTCAAGTTATGTTTTATTATCTCCACTGTACAAATGAGAAAATATCAGATATTATGCATATTTTTCCACTGCAAGCCACAGAAAATGTTAATTAAAATGTGTTTAATAAAATGAGAATATGTTGACTAATGAAACTTTAGAATCAAGAACTAGAAGGCCAGGCATGGTGGCTCATATCTGTAATCCCAGAACTTTGGGAGTCCAAGGTAGGTGGATTACCTGAGGTAAGGAGTTCCAGACCAGTTTGGCCAACATGGCAAAACCTCATCTCTACTAAAAGTACAAAAATTAGCCGGGTGTGGTGGTGTGTGACTGTAATCCCAGCTAATTGGGAGTCTGAGGCAGGAGAATCGCTTGAACCCAGGAGGCAGAGGTTGCAGTGAGCCAACATCGCACCACTGCACTTCAGCCTGGGTGACAGAGTGAGACTCTGTCTCAAAAAACAAAAAAAGAACTAGATAGATTAAGTCAGATAGGGCTTGATCTAGGGCCCGAATGATATAGCAATAATCCAGTTAGTTTCTCTTAATTTCTCAGACCTACTTCTCAGTGCTGATTCCATTCTCAGTTTCTATGGATGCTAAGATCGTTGCAGCAGCTCAGCTTTTCCATACACTCAAGTTATTGTCTTCTGTAGGAAAGAATAAAGGCCCCTTTCCCATTGCTCAAGCTAAAGACTTAGGATAAAGCCTGACTGGGCAAATTAGCTTGGCTTAAGTCACTGTTTTATCTGGGTGTCTATTGTCCCTCCTGGAGGCTGCAAGGCAGGTTTGATGTGTCTTCGTGAAAAAGAAGTACAGGGAGCAAAGACAGGCATTAACCTGTAATCATGCAGATACAATTACTTACTTACCTATTGTTGTAAATAGTATGGTGCAAAGAGATAGGATGTTCTAGGCATGGATTGGCAAATTATGGTTCCTGGTCTCAATCTGGCCAGTTGCTTGGTTTTGTAAATCAAATTTTATTGGAACACAGTCATGCTTATTCATGTACATATCGTCTATGCCTGCTTTCTGCTACAATTGCAGAGTTGAGTATTTGCTGCAGAGACTGTATGGCCAGCAAAGCCAAAAATATTTTTTCTCTGACCCTTTATAGAAAAAGTTTACTGCTCCTCCTCTAGGTACATCTAACAGAAGGAATCTAATCCCAGTGTTCAGGGTGGTATTTCTGAGGAACCGGCATTTAAGGTAAGATCAGTGATTGAAAATGGAGTATCCAGGAAAGTTTGTAGAGGGGTGGAGGCTTGAGGCAAAGTAGCAGGATCTATATAGTCCCAGGTAGAAAGGACAGCACAAATGCAGGTCCTGAATTGGCAGAGTCTTGGCACTTTGAGCAACACAGCGAAAGTTTGCATGGCTAAGTCATGGGCAGAGTGAATGCATGGTACATGATACAGAGCAAGAGAGGGGCCAGAAGATGCTGGGCCTCGGGGGCCATGCTGAAGTATCACAGAGGAATCCACTGATGGGTGAAAGCAGGGGTAAGACACAGTAAAACTGGTGTCTTAAAATGTAGCCTAGGCTGCTGTATGTAGAAGGGATGGGAAACGAAGAGGAAGAAGAGAAAGAAAATGAGGACAGCAACTGGGATGCCATGGCCATAGTCTAAGGCAGAGATGATGGTGCTTGGACTATGAATGGGAGTGAGAAGGGAGACATGGGTGCAAGATACAGTTAGACTGGGGGTTTGGTTAGGTGAACGTTGAGGATCACATGCTGGCAATGGGATAAAGGCAGTCCATTTACTGAGCTGAAGACACTGGAAGAGGAGCAGATTCAAGTGACGATGTGAAGACATGAGGAAAGATGATCAGGAGGGGCCCTACTGGTCCTGAAGTGCCATCAACACAATTCAAGTTTCTAGTTGGGTTGGTCAATGAGAGGCACTCTCAGTAAAGATCAGTTTAGTACCACAAACAGGCAATATCATCTTGAAAACAATGTCTTATTGAGGCTTTTGTGAAGACTCTGGGATAGTCTTTCCTGAAATGGTCTAGGACATGAAGTACAGTTCATTTAAATTTCTTTACACTGTGTCATTGCTCTTCAATATGTCATGGAAAGTTGGGCAAAACTGTACATTGCATTTATTTTCTACCATACCCAAGATGTTCTTGTAGCACTACACATATGAATGAGTAATGCCAATGCCAAGCTAAAATGTCCTTGAAAGGAAATGAAGTCTGTAATTTTTTAAAAGACCAATTGCCCAATAAAATGGTTTCTGACACATAACAGAATTTTTAGGTTTCCTTCCAAATTCAATGTTCTGTGACATGCAAGGCACTAGACGAGATGAGACAAAACCAAGTGATGTGTTCAAAAGTCATGGCGATGTTCTGCCTGTCCCCAGATCACTCGGCATTCCACTTCACTTTAACAAAGATATATTCCAAAGTCAACTAATTTCATGAGCTAGTATAAATAAAATTATTAATAACCTTGCAGTCTTCAAATCAGACAACGTGATTCAATTCATGGAGGCATGGCATGCTTTGAATTTTCCATGTCTCCTCTAATTTTCCTGTAAGAATTTAAAGAGTCTGAAAGAAAATATGCCTTTTCAGTTGCTCAATTTGCCTGAAACATGTCTTCTCAATCTGAAACAGGAAAGGCTTTGTTCTCTCTGTCTTTCTCTCCCATATTCTCTAAGGATGTCCTTTTCTTTCAGCAGCTCCACGGAGCCCCAGAGCACTGAACACCAGAGCCTCAGCAGCCTGGTGCTGTTCGCCCCTGTGCTCGGCGTCACAGAGACTCACGCAAGGGAAGCTGTGAGATGCTGAGCCTTCACCTGCGTGGGAAGTGAACTGGAAGACCACTGCCAATTGGCATAGATTACAAGAACTCATTTACCCAGCTCTATTTACATTTCAGGGTGCAGTTGAGCCTGTAACATTTCTCTGCCATCGGTTTATTTTTACCCCCTAAAATCATCACTCTTTTAGCTGTTTACAAGATCAAAGCTGGCCAGTATGATACTACTGGGTAGAGTTCTCTGAAACTTGTAAATAAGGAATACCTCTGTTTCTTCAAAATAAAGGAAACAAGAAGAGATAATCACACAATCACAGAGCTAGCCAAGGAGGCAGAGAGCACATAATGTGCCCCAGCCACCCCAGCTGTTATTAATTCAATATGCATCCACCAAGGCTTTGCTGAGAACCTACCATGTGTAAGACACTGTGAAGGGCCCGTTGGGACCCACAAATGAACGAAGACCTCATCCAGAGCTCACACACAGTACTATCTGATACACAGTGCCAGAGAAGGATAAAGGGCTCTGGGAGAGAAGAAGTAAGAAGGATTGTTCCTTTTGGCCTGGGATGGGAGGGCAAAGATGCTGGAAGACTTTGTGGAGGAAGCAATATTTGCACAACATCATCTTGAGAGTTGAGTAAGATTTGGCAACAGGAACAAGAAGGGCAAGGGTATGAAGAACACTCTTTGATAGTTAACAAGGACCATAGCCAGTTCTGGGTAGCTTCAGCAGTGAGGAATTTATTGAAAGGATTTTGAAAGGTTCCACCAATAGGAAGGAACTAAGGCAGCATGGAGGCTGGAGGGCAGGCTCTGCCCCAATTGTGAGCTCAGACACAGGCAGCCATGGCCAGGATGCAATTCTAGTTGGATCCAGCTGTTTGTCCCTCTGCTGAAGATTCAAATTCCCAGGAGTGAAGCTTCGAGGGAGCTGGTGGCCTCGTGGCTCAGAGAGGGTGGAGCTCCCAGTGACAGCCACAGCCAGCTGTCCAATAGGGGAGAGGAAAAGGAAACCACATGCTCTTAGAAAGGGGCAAAGCATGTTGGGCATGTCTTGGCTGGAAAAGAGTCTGACACTTTATTCATCAGAAACTGGGGACATCCCTTTTTTCTTTCTTTTGTAGCTGAAGGGTGTTGAGTCAAGTTGTATTCTCACATGATCTGGGTACTCTGAAGGCACAGCACCGCAAAGGCTCTAGGGTGGGAGGGAGCAGCATGTGGCATTTCCCAGGAACCGAAAGAGGAGCCGGGGAGGCTGGAGTGCAGGAGGTGAGAAGCTGTGGGCAGTCTCAGGCCGGGCTGTCTCAGTCAGGGTGAGAGAAGCAGGACCATTAGGATGGTGTAGAGCAAGCAATTGTAGGAGCAGGAGAAATAGACTCAAGATGCAGTTTCTTCTTCAGCTGAGCCTGAAGTTATAGGGCAGGTGATCAGGACCTTGAAGTAGGGGAGAGCCCAAGAGGGATGAGCTAGAACCTGCCTCTGTCTCTCACTGAAACCTGCATTGACCTTTCTCATCTCCCAATTAGAAATGGCCTCTGCCAGTTGATTGTCGTACCTAAGATATGCATTAATGTTTGCCATAGGAACGGTGCCTCCCTACATGCAGGCCTTTTGCAGTTCACAACCTGCACAACCATGCATAGTGACGCTAACACACACACACACGCACACACACATGCATGCATGCACACACACTCTGTGTCTGAGAGTAATTATTGAACCACTTTAAAAAGCTGCACTGCTTTCTCAGCATAATAGATATTGTGCTAAGTGTCCTGGACTTAGCATGAATTTCTCAAGGCAGTAGTTTCCTGGACATCCATCTCTAAGCATGACATGAAGGATCCTAAGCAGTGGCCTTTACACTCCTTCCGTGGTTCCAAAATTCTTCCCCACTCTAATGTACTTCAGAGCCTAAAAGGCCAACTTTGCTTCCCATTTTAGCTCAAAGCACTCAGAGCCCCTGTTAAATACCAAAGTGTCCGTAGAGAAGGTGTCACTTATTTACAAGCTATTGTACTTTAACTTCAGCCCCTAAAAGGGCCCTGAGAGATTGGTACCCAAGATATATAAGTTTTGATGGGAGAAGGGGAAGGAGAGAGAGAAGTGTTTGGTGTTCCTTGCATACTACAAGCAGCTCAGGTACAGGATGTTTGTCAGATGAGAGGTAGAGAGATGCTGAAGACAAATGTCCCACTGACCCATTTTGCCATCAGTGGGTCCTGGCCAGAATGTACCCTTTAAATGGATTTGTCACTGCAGAGATTCTGACACTCCTGGCTGGAATGGAAATTTATCAAGGATAGAAAAATAATGTCCAAAGAATGTGTCAATGACAAAAGCGAGTCTGTTCATATAAAAAAGAGGTGCCCCTGGTCCCAGTGTGAAGGACAGACAGGGGTAAGTGGAAAGGGTCTAGCGGGGAGACTGCAAACCAGACTCGGAGAAACACATGACATCGTTATGGTGGAGAGAAGAACATTGAGAAAGCATTGAGCCTCTTAAGGGGAGGCAGCGTGGTCAACAACATGCACATAGCCTGTGGTCTTGCACAAAATCAACTGTTCCACTGGCTGAAAATGTAACCTTTGGATGGATTTGTCATTCCTGGCTAGAATGGAAAACCCCCATGCCTGAAGGATCTGCCCTGGGCAAGAGAAGTAGCCACAGAGGCCCTTTAGTGTACCCCTGGCTGTGTCTCGTTCTCTGATGTGCTTCCTCCCATCTCCAGGACCTCTCGAAGGCCATCCCATTTAGAATTACAGTCCCTGACACCCATGCCTGTGGTACCTAGGACATTAGCACTGGGCGTCTTTCAATTTTATTCTTTGCTTTTCTTGGCAAAGCTCCTTCCAACAGCCTTAGACAAAAACAGTCAAGATGAAAGCATCTTGGAAGCACTTACACAATAATCCTGTCACTTGCGGACTTAGAAAAGGGAACAGCTTTTCCTGAGAAAGTGACAAGCCACAGTGTGACCCATTGGCTGTCATCAAACCTTTCCCTGGAGCCTGGAGGGCCCTCCAACTCAAGCCAGGTCCCTTGAAAACCGACCCTCAAAACCCTTGTCTAGAAGAAGCAGCTGCAGCTGCCTTGGGCATGACAATTTCTCATTTATTATGTGCTTTTCAGAAGACGTTGCCAACCAGCGCCCTGTAATGGATCCTACTTGTGAGTCAATGAACACAATTTCAATCAGTTTCTGCAGATGAATATGTTAATAACTTTGCACTTTCTCCATACATGGAAACACATATATACACACACTCACCTCCCTCAAACCTAGTGCACATTAGATAATGAAAACAAACAGAAAATTCCTAGCAATATATTCTTGATACATTCTACATCTTCACAGAAACTGTAATTGCAAGTCAGTACTTGCCTACATACATCTAATAATTTTCTTTTTGAATTGCACAAGGAGCCATCAGCAAATGATCATTTTTTGCTTACAGAAGAAAGTCAAAATAGATTCTCTTTCCTTAGGCTTACATCAGAAGCATAATATTAATTCGGGCTAAAGGCAGCTAGCACATTTTTCCTGATGAGTGTGTGAAGCAGTCAGCTTCCTCTGAAACCATCAACATTCACAAGTCAGGATGGAAAAGGGGCAGGAGTAGAAGTAGGGAAGGTGTGTTCTGAAGTCAAGGTGTTTGCTGGAGCAATGTAACCTTCCATGAAAGTAGAGCTTGTGACCCATTCCGCTAATATAAAAGCCCCAGTCTTTGGAACCAAGTAAACTTGGTTATAAACACGTTATAAGTTCCTGGCATCTAAGGTGAATCCCCACCCCCACACACATATTTCACTGTCACTTTGCCTTTTTGTCTCTCTAACCTATTCCCTCACGCTGCCATCTCTTTCTCCAGGGAGGCACTTCCACACTCTTGCTTATCTCTGAGCTGCTGGTAGATGCGTTACCTGAACTCTAAGAAATGCTACACTTTATTTTTGTCTGATCTTTAAAAAATGTTTCCTCCCAACTTATTTGTCCTTTTGGCTTAGAGGTGGACATGCCCAGCAGGGTGCATTTACCCTGCTGATCTGTGGGCTATTTTCACCCTTCTCGGTGAGTGCTTTTTTTCTACTCTGATGCTGGTCTCATCCCCTGAGGATAGCCCATGGAAAATCACCCCTTCTCAGAAACCTGCTTTTCACATGAGCTGTCTAGTGGGAATCTTGGGCTAGGAGCTTCGTAGGTTCTCCAGCTGCCCCTACTCCCATCTTGAAGGCCCTGCCCAGAGCAGATGTTCTGGAAATATGTGATGCAGGAATGTATAAACCCAGTTCAATTCTCTCATCAAGAAGATGAAGAAACTTAGATTTTAAACAAACAAACAAACAAAATACCTTGTCACACAGAGAGTTGGTGACAAAGATGAGAAATGACAAAAAACGGGAAATGAGAAACAGATCAGTATCGATTCTTTCCAGTATCAATTTGTGAGTAGAAACAGCCTATATTGAACAGTCTCCAAATAACTAGGAAGAAAAATGTAATTAAAGCTTTTATTCTCAAATTGTAAAATCTGTGAAGAACTGGTCAGACTTTCTGCTTCTGTTTTAAAAAGATTTATTTTCCTCTTAATACAGAAGTTCAATAGCCACATAAAAATTGGAAATATGAGAGTAACATAAAGAAGGAAAACAAATTCAGCTATACATTTAGAATCCCAAAGAAAACTATTGTCAACATCTTGCTGCATTCAAATGTAATCTTTAATATTTTTTCTTGTAAAAACACTTAACAAAACAGTTGTATTCATACTGTGATTTTGTGTACTTTTTGTTTTTTATTTTTAATATTATAATATTTTCCCCTAGTTCTCCAAGATATTATGAAATTTTTTAAATAGAATTTATATGGCTGTATAATTTTTCAGGAAATTGATATAACAATAACATAAAGATCCCTTATGGTTCAATTTTACATTGTTTCCAAGACTACCTTATTCTAAGTATTATTGCCGTGAATATCTTTGTGGGAAAGGAGGTGGATTTCCATTTTTGGAACTTTTTTCCTTAGGATGGATTCCCAGTTGTAGAATTACTGAATCAATATCAGGTCCATTTTCAAGGCTCAGGTTGTTTGTTATTTGAAATCCACATTGCCAAATTGTTGTCCAAAAGAATAATATAAATTTATATGCTCACTAGCAATATGTGACAGACTATTTTATCATACCTTAATGAACATTGTTTTTATCATTTAAAAATATTTCCAGCCATGAGCCTGTAGTCCCAGCTACTCAGGAGACTGAAGCGGGAGAATGGCTTGAGGCCAGGAGGTCAAGACTATGGTGTGCCATGATACCACCGGTGAATAGCTACTGCACCAGTAGGTTGTCCACCCTGGGCAACACAGTGAGACCCTGTCTCTAAAAAAAAAAAAATTTAGTATTTCCTAATTTGTAAAGTAAAAATTGATATATTTGAGTTGCTTTAATTTCCATTTTCTCAGTTCCCCATGAGGATGAACATTTTCTCATTTAAAATACTGGTCAAATTTTTATTATTTTTTTTTTTATTTTTATTTTTGAGGTGGAGTCTCACTTTGTCACCCAGGCTGGAGTGCAGTGGCGCGATCTCAGCTCACTGCAACCTCCACCTCCCGGGTTCAAGCGATTCTCTTGCCTCGACTGATGGAGTAGCTGGGATTACAGGTGCAGGTGCCACCATGCCTGGCTAATTTTTGTATTTTCAGTAGAGACAGGGTTTCACTATGTTGGCCAGTCTGGTCTCAAACTCTTGACCTCAAGTGATCTGCCTGCCTTGGCCTCTCAAAGTGCTGGGATTACATACATAAGCCACCTCACCCAGTCTATATTTTTATTATTTTTAAAATTTGTGTGTGACCTTGCCTGTTTATCTGTTAGAATATCAGTGTTTTTGTGTCAATTTATATTAACTTTTTATTATTATAGATATAATTTTTATATCTGTTGCAAATATACTTTTCCAGTTTTTGTTTGGCTTTTTAAAACTTCATGAAAATACAATAAATTACACACAAAGTGCAAAATTAGACAAAGTTGAACCTACACCATCAGCACAATCAAGACAATGAACTTATTCATCGCCCCCAAAAGTTTTGACTTCTTCATTCCCCATCCCCAGGTGACCACTGATCTGCTTTCTGACACTAAGTTTTTCTAGAATTTATGTTAGTGAAATAATATAATATGTACTCTCATTTTGTTGCTACTCTTTCACCAGGAATTATTAATTTCGGATTCAATCATGTTGTTGTGTTTAACAATAGTTCATTCTCTTTTTCATTGCTGAGTAGTATTCCATCGTATGGTTTTGCCAATTTATTTATTCATTCCCCTGTTAATGGACATTTTGTTTCCAGATCTCTGCTATTACAAATGAATATGCTATGAGCATATTGTATAAGTCATGTACAAGTCTTCCTGTGGATATGTGCTTTTGTTGCTCTTGGATAAATAATACCTAGTAGTGGAATGGCTGGATCATATAGTAAGTGGATATTTAATGTTTTCAAAAACTAACAAACTGTTTTCCACATCAATTATACCATTGTATGAGAGTTCTAATTTCTTCACCTCCTCACTGACATTGGGTATAGTCAGCCTTTTAATTAATTTAATTTAATTTAATAGATTTGTAGTGGTATCTCATCACAGCTTTAATTTGCATTTTTCTATTGTGTAATGATGTCAGCCTTTTTTCATGTGCTTATTCATCACTATATTTCTTCTTTAATGAAGTATCCTTCAAATCTTTTGCCCATTTTTTGTTTTTTTAATTATTGAGTTTTGAGAGTTATTTATATATTCTGTGTACAAGTACTTTATTAGATATATAATTTGCAAATGTTTTCTTCCCATCTGTGGCTTCTTTTTTCCATATTCTTGGTAGTGTCTTTTGAACAGCAGAAGTTTTAAATTTTGATGAAGTCCAATTTATCAATTGGCTCCTTTCTGAATTAAGCTTGGCATTGTATCTAAGTATTTTTTGCCTAACCCAAAGTTACAAAGTTTTCTATGTTATTTTCTCAAAGTGTTACATATCTTTGCAAATACTTATCCAATTGCTCTGACCTATTTAAAAAAGAAATTATCCTTTTGTCACAGTATTGCCTTTGCACTTTTGTTGAAAATTAGTAGGCTGGATATGTGAAGGTCTAGCTCTGTACTCTATTCTATTCTATTTGTCTCTTTTTCAATCTTTATGTCAATACCACTGTGTCTTGACTACTGTAATTTTATATGTCCTAAGTCAGGCAGTGTTAGTACTCCAAATTTGTTTTTCTTTTTCATAGCTCTTTTGGCTATTCCAGATCCTTCATGTTTTTATATGAACTTCTAGAATAAGTTGGTCAACTTCTACAAAATCATCTGCTGGAATTTTGATTAGGATCGCATTGAATTTGTAGATGAACTAAGGAAACAACTGAAAACATAATTTCACTTATTGACTAATGAGCATATGATATCCATTTATTTAAGTCTCTTTTAATATCTTTCAGTCATGTTTTCATAGTTTTCAGTATGCAGGTCTTTCACATCTGCATTAGTCAGGCTTCTCTTTAGGGACAGATCTTTAGCCAGATCTCTCTCTAAGTATTTCATGTTATATAATGCTATTATAAATGGTATTGTTTTTATAATTTTAATTCCTGTTTGTTGCTAGGGTATATGTATGTATATATATATTTATATTAATTTATAAATATATATTTACATATATATTCAAAATTGATTTTTTGCATATTGTTCTTGTATCCTGCAAGCTTATTAAACTCATTTATTAGTTGTGGTAATGTTTAGGTAGATTTCATCAGATTTTCTGCTCACATCATTATGTCTTCTGCAAATAAACACAGTTTTACTTCTTTTCAATCTGGATGACTTTTATATCGTATATTGACTTATTACACTTGTTAGAAATTCCAATAAATGTTGAATAGAAGCGGAAAGAGTACACATTCCTGTCTCATTCCTGTTCTTGGAGGGAAAACATTCAGTCTTTCACCACTAAGTATAACGTTAGCTGTAGGTTTTCAGCAAATGCTTTTGAACAGCGTGAGGAAGTTCCCTTTTATTCGTAGTTTAAGGAGAATTGAATGTTTATGGAGAAAGAAACAGGAATGCTGTAGAATTTTGTGAAATGCTGATTCTGCATGTGTTGTGATCATCAAATGATCTTTGTTTTGGGTTTATCTGTATGGTGAATTATGATTGCTTTTTTAATGTTACATAAAAAAACCTTACATGATAGACATGATGTATTACCCCTTTCAATATATTACTAGATTCAATTTGCTGAAATTTGTTTAGAATGTTTACATCCATGTTAACAACAGTATTAGTTTGTAGTTCTCTTTTTGCATAATGCCTTTGTTTGGTTTAGCTATCAGGGTAAGGCTGGCCTCATAGAATGAGTTAGGAAGCATTCCTTCATTTTCAATTTTCTGGAAGACTTTGTTTACCATTGTTATTATTAATTTCTTTAATGTAGAATTCTCCAGTGAAGCCACCTGGGCCTGGAGTTTTCTTTGTGGGAAGATTTTTACCTACAAATTCAATTTAGACATAGGGCTATTTAGGTTATCTATTTATTCATGAGTGGGTTTTGATAGTTTGCATCTTTCAAGGAATTTGTTTCTTTTGTCTAAGCTGTTGAATTTATTGACATAAAATTGTTCATAAAATCTCTTTATTATTCTTTTAACATCTGTAGATTTTGTAGTGATATCACCCAACTCTCTCATTTCTAATACTAGTAATTTGTGTTTTCTACTTTTTTCTTGATCAGCAAGAAAAATCTCTAGATATAGAGATTTTTCAATCTTATTGATGCCTTCAAATAACTAATTTTTTGGTTCATTAATTTTCTCTACTGTTTTTCTGGTTTTTATTCTATTAGTTTCTGCTCTGATCTTTATGATTTCTTTCTTCTTCTTATTGTGTGTTTTATTTGCTCTTTTTTTGCTACTTTTCCAAGGTGAAAAATTAGGTCATTTATTTGAGATGTTTCTTCTTTTTTCATGTATGCATTTAATGATAACTGTATCTCTAGTACTATTTAACAGCATCTCACAAAGTTTGATATGTTGTATTTAGATTTAAATTCGGTTGAAACTATTTTCTAATTTCCCTTTTTGATTTCTTTTTGACCAGGGGTTTATTTAGAAGTATGTTATTTCTAAATATTTGGTGATTTGCCAAATATTTTTCTGTCATTGTTTTCTAATTTAATTTCATTTTGGTCAAATAATATACTTTGTGTCGACTTGAATTCTTTTGGATTTTTTGAGCACTTTTTGTGGCCCAGAATATAGTCCTTGGTAAATGTAATTTATGTCCTTAAAAAATAATGTGTATTATGCTGTTGTCAGGTGGCGTGTTCCATAAATGCCAATCAAATCAAGTTGGTTGGTAATATTCAGATATTCTATATTATATTCTTATTGATTGTCTGTCTACTTCTTTGACCAATTAATAATAAAGGTGTATTCAAATCTGTGGCTATCATTTTGGATTTTTTAATTTCTCTTTCCGGTACCATCAGTTTTGCTCATATAATTTGAAGCTCTGTTATTGAGTACATAAATATTTAGAGTCATTATGTCCCTTAATGAACTAACCCTTTTAAAATTATAAAATGGCCTTCATTATTTCTGGTAATATTCTTTGATCTAAAATCTACCTTGTCTAATATTAATATAGCCACTTTAACGTTCTTTTGTTTAGTGTGGCATAGTATATATTGTCCATCCTTTTACTTTTAACCTTTTTGTGTCTTTATGTATAAAGTGTGCCTCTTATAGGCAGCATACCCCATCTTATCATTTCTGCTTTTAGTTAAGGTGTTTCCATCACTTACGTTTAATGTGCTTATTGATATAGCTATGTTTAAGTCTATCATCTCACTATTTGTTTTCCATTTATCCCTTCAGTTATTTGCTCTCTTTTCCTCTCTTTTTTTTCTGTCTTCTCTTGAATTAATTGAATATTTTTTGTTATTCAATGTTTATGTCCTTTGTTGGTTTCTTAGCCATAACTCTTTGTTGTCATCTTTATGATTGGGTTTATACTATACATATTTAATTTATTTAGGGTTTACAGTACACCTATTTAATTTATTACAGTATTCCTTCAAGTGATATTATATGACTTCACATATGTTATAAGATTTTTTTTTTATTGGATGCTTCCGTTTCTCCCTTCTTAGGCCTTGGCTATTGCTACAAATTTTACTTTCACATATGTTACAAATCCATACTACATTGTAACTATTTTTGTTTAAATAGTCAGTGATTGTTTAAAAATATTTTAAAACCAGAAAAAAAATATTTAACTATGTAGATGCCATATCCTCTTCTTTTCATTCCTTGATGGCAATCTATATTTTCTGAAAACTCTGAAGAAGCCTTTATTTTACCTTTGTTTGTGAAGCTATTTTTATGGTACAGAACTCTGGATTCACAGATTTGTTTTTCAGCTCTATAAACATGTTGCTCTACTGTCTTCTCACATTGTTTCTAACAAGAAATCTGTTAGAATCCATATCTTTATTCCTGTGTATGCAGCATAATTTTATTTTTCCTATGACTACTTTTGAGAATTTTTGACTTTTTAGAAAAGTTTTAAAAACAATTTTACTTTTGAGCAATGTGATTATGATGTGTCTAGGTGTGGTTTTCTTCATGTTTCACGTGCTTGTGTTTTGCCTAGCTTTTTGGCTCTCTGGATTTACAGTTTCCATGAAAACTTTTCAGACATTATTTCTTCAAATTTTTTTTCTTTTCTCCATCCCTCCTGCTCTTTGAAAATTCCAGTTCTAGTTATATTAAGCCTCGAAAGTCCCACAGCTCACTAATGGTGCTTTCATTAAAAAATTTTTTTTTCCTTCTGTGCTTCATCTTGAAAGTTTCTGTGGGTATATCTTCAGGTTCACTGATCTTTCCTTCTGCAAGATCTAATCTTCTGTTAATCCCATACAATGTATTTGCCATCTCATACATTGTAGATTTTCTTTTTAGGACCTCAATTTGAGTATTTTAAAAATATCTTCCATGTATGTCTCTGCCTAATGTTTTAAACATGTGGACTACATACAATAATTGGGTATTCTTGCTTGCTACTTGTAACATCTATGTCAGTCCAGGTTGCTTTTGATTGGTTTTTTTTCATTGCAGGTCATAGTTTCCCATTTTTCTGCATACCTAGTTATTTCTACTTGAATGTCAGACAGTGTAAGTTTCCTTATTGGGTGCTTGATATTTTTGTATTCCTGTAAATATTTTTCAGCTGTTTTGTGACATAGTTGAGTTATCTGAAAACAGTTTGGACTATTGGGTCTTACTTTTAAGATTTGTTATGTGGTAGCAGAGCTGTACTCAGCCTAAAGACATTAATTTCCTGCCACTATCAATGCACTATGAACTAATGCCCTATGAACCAGGAAGTTGTCCAGTCTGGCTGGTGGGAACACACCACTTTCCAGATCTGTGTTATGCTGGACGCTGTTGCCTCTAACCCTTTCAGTTGTTTTTTCACCTGAGTTTGGATAGTTTCTTCGCACACCTGCAATGAACAATCATCAGCTAAATACTTGCAGGGGGTCCTCGGCAGATTTCTGGAATTCTCCTTGTGTGCCTTCTCTCCTCCCTTGCACCCCGTCTTGTGAACTCCAGCTCCTTTGGTCTCCCCAGATTCTCAGCTCCACCTCTTCAATGAGAGAATCTGCCAGGTTGTCTGGTCCTGCACCATCACCTGGAAACTCACTCCAGGCAGTAAGCTGGGGCAATCCTAGGGTCACCTCGTTAATAAACCTGTCTCTCAAGGATCAGTGTTCTCCATTGTTTGATAATCAGTATCTCAGAAACTGTTCTGAAGATATTCTGTTGGCTTTTTGGTTGTTTCAGGAGAATAAAATCAATCTGTTTTATTCCAATTTGATTGAAAGGAAAAGGCCCTGCCCAATATCTTTTTACATAAGTACCTTTTGTGCATATATCTTCTAGAGTCAAGCTCTATTGCTTGTAAGAAAGAACCTATATGTTACGTCCTGTTTGAATCCATCAGTCCCTCCAAAGGGCAGAATCAGACTTCACGTATTTTCCTGTTTCAAAGGGTTCCCTTCTCTCCTGAGCTGCCCATTAAGATCCTGTCACCTGGGGCAAGTGCCTCCATCTGTCAGGTGATTTGCAGAGCATGACTTTCACTCTCTGCCCTCCCTCCAAGACTCCCTTAAGCTCACTAACTATGCCTCATCCTTTAGGGCTCTGCTTAAATGCCAGCTCTTCGGGAAGCATCTTTCCCTGACCCTTAGATTGGATTGGGACTCCCCTGCTAAGTATTCTCACCACTTTCTGTACCTACTTAGATTTTTATTCCTTTCACTCTATTGTAATTATTTGTGCTTAAAAATCAGCATCCTCCATTCAATCGTGAGCTTCAGAAGGACAGGGACTCCTCTGTCCTGTTCTTTGCTTTATCCTCTTTGTAGTGACAGGCCCATAGCAAGTACTTAGTAAATATTTGTTAATAAGTGAATAAACAAATAAACCAATGAATCAATGAGTGTACCTTACTTATAAGATGATAAACTGGGACCTTCTGGATGAATTGATTGATCAGGTGGCTCTGGCTTGATGATCTTTCATCTTAGTAATTTTAAAATGCAAAAGCACTATCAACTTAAGTTGAGAGGAAGTTGTGATTCCCACTGCAGGGAGAAGAGGGCAGTTTACTCGCCGAGAGTGATTTCCTCAGACCACCACCCACAGGGAATAACCCTGGTTTCTCCAGAGGGGAAAGAACGTAATGTCCAAACAAGTCAGACCTGGAAGGAAGCTTTAGAAATCAGTGAGTTCAACTCTTTCTTCCACAAAGACAAAACAAGGAGGAGACCTGCTGAGGTTATGGGGCTGTTTGGTGGCAGAACCTGGACCAGAAACTTAATCTCCTGATTATTCCATGGTCTTTCCACCCCCTAACTTCCATATAGCCCCACACCAATTTGAAATTGAGCCCGGGGAAGTGGAGCCCCATAGATAATTTCTGACTATAATAATGTCACTGATTTGTTGGACTTGCTTTTCTGCAAAAGAGAAATACAATAGCAAGCCATATCTTCCATACAGAAGAGCATTTTCTAATAAATCCATGCAACTGGAACTCTGAAAACCATCACTTCTAGATCTTTTGGGTAAGGTCAAGTGTGGAAGTCTGAAATATCCCAAACGTTATATGTTGTTAATACTAATGGTCATGAACAAATATACATATAAGTATCTGTATATCTGTATATAAGTATACGTGTAAGTGCATATAAGTATAAACAAGTATACATGTAAGTATCTGCAGGTACAAGCTGAAGCCAACCTATTTTTAAAAAAGCAGTGAGCTTTATAATATATATGAACTCATTTCAACTGCGTGTGTAAATCACCACCTGTATCTGCAGGGAAAGTGTTTTAACCCAGCATGCTGCCCCCAACCAACATCATTTCCAGCTTTGAACTTATCCTGGGACTGCTTTTGCTAGCCAACTACTCTGCAGCTGAAGTGCTATTGTTCCATTTAATAATAGCCTAAGCAACTATTCCTTTTTAATGCAAAGTCCTGGAACTTACGTTGATTACAAGATAGTGACTCACCTTTTGTCTCTTTCTGTGCCTCCACCCCACCTGGATCTTTTTGCTCCTGCAAATTTTAGTGAGTGGGTTACCTAGAACACCAGTCCAATAAAGGTTGGACTAGAATACCAGACAAGAAAAGGATGAGCTCATTTCCCCTCTATGCTGTCAGTCTTCGAACATAGTGAGACCTATTGTGAGTCTTCCTGCTGGGGAGGGTCTTGCGGTGCCTCCCACACACTGGCTGTGAACTTGTTCCCAACAAATGAGTCTGTGGGTTGGGAATGTCATCTATCTGAGCAGGTATCTGTCCATATACTATCTCATTACCAGTAAAACTCTGAGCCTAAAGGTGACACATGGCCAAGAGCTGCTCTGCTGTTAACCATGCACAATCCGTGGCAGCAAAGGTTGAAGTGAGCATAACCTGCAACATTTCCATGGAAGCCTTAAACCTTTCTCACAGTGGTTCTGCCCATTGTCAGACAATTATATTAGAGAAAGGTTTTCATTTTCATAGCATGTTCAGATTTTGGAGAGAAATGCAAAGAGCAGTGAAGGAGGAAAGGTAAACCCTTCCTCCCAGGCTTCAACAGAGTCAACCCGGGAATCAATGAGATGACAGATGTTGGAGACAGATGTCTGAATATCCACTCAATAGTCAGGCTTAATGAACTAACACAGGAAGAGCAATTAGAGAATTCATTAATTATACTCTAAGTTCACTTTCATTGTTAATTCTAATCCTTTATTTGGGCTAATGACTTCAGCTTTTCTTATAATAATTTGTGCCTATCAGTGAATGATAACATCTTCAAATTTCCATAATTGTGTAAAATTCAAACTATATGTGTAGCTCTAAATTGGACCTAAAGTAGCTTCTAAGGGTACATAAGACACTTCAAGATAACATAAATGAGGAGAAAAACAAAAGTAAGAACATAACATGGAGTAAAGAATAAGGCTAATATAAAAATACAAACTACAAAGTCTTATATACTTGCTTCGGGTTCTATTTTATAAGTGGGAATAGCTCAGATAGCTCAGCCAATATGTTCACCCATTAACAATGCACAGGCGTTTGTTTAGTTCTACAATTAAACATGTGCCACAGTAGATCCACTCTAACTCAATAGTTTGCTAATTGTTTGTTATTCTTGCATAACATGCTGTCCTGTATTCTTTAATCATCTATTACAAAAAAAAAACAACAAAAAAAAACAGAAATTCCTTCAGTGAATAATACATAATGAAAAATGCATTTTTATTCCCTTTATGAACTCTGGCCAGCTTCTAAGAAAGGGTAATGAGATTTCGCACAGCTCAACTCTAAGTCTTGCTCCTGAACCAATAAATATGCGCTCATTTGCATACTCTCTTTCCATCCTTCTTGAGCAAGCCACACTGACACAAGAGCCTCCTTGCTAGGCACGGAAACTGTTTCAAGATGTTTCAAGCCGAGAAAGGGCCACCTGCATGCATTATGGTTAAGACTTTAAGTTATCTTACTGCTCAAGTCTTCCTGAAAAAAGTTCAAAAGGTGTTCATCTGAATCATTCATGCTTTTGTTATCCGTGACCTAAAGCAATATGGTAGCTTTTTTGTGTGGGGGCTGGTGGCGGGGCAGAGATTGAACTTTTATTTTAAAAACATTTGTATGCTCCAATATTTCAATAATATATGGATTTTTATTATATTCTAAAGTTGTACTTGATATTACATATGAGCTAAGTTCTAACATGAAGTATTATAAAAAGGATACAATTTATTTAAAAAATCTACCATTTTGATCAAAAAGAAACCCATATATGAAAATATAATTTCACATAATTGTAAGATTTTTATCTTGTGCATTTTTGTTTGATTACATAAAGTGGGAAAAGATACAGCTTAATTTACTTCTAAGCTGATATAAAATGCCTAACTAAACTAGAAAACAATTACAGTAGCATAATTTTATTTGCATCTATGAGTATTATTTTTGTGATTTCAGAGCCAGAAAATGCATGACACAGGAGAAGATACACCCTCATCTGTTCAGTGAGAGATGTGCAAATCAATATCAACACAGAACTGCTGAAGAAAAAAAAATGTGTGTGTATGTGTATATATATGTATATGTGTGCGTGTGTGTGTATACATATATATATATTTACATATATAGTATGGGCTATTTCACCTTTGCAAGCTGGGAGCCATTAAGTAATGGCTCCCACCACTCCCCCACCCCCTTCAGTAAAACACATCCTGAACATTGGGCCCATGTTTTCAAGAAGAATGTGCCCCACTGCCCCTTGGAAACTCCATTTCATTTACTTGGTTCAGTTAGTTAATGACGGTCCATTTTGACTCAAATATCCAGTTCCCTTTCATCAATCATGTCTTTCTGGACTGTCAGTTTTAGGGCAAGGATTACAAAGCCCTTCCATGCAGATATCCGCAGAGAAAAACCCAGACCCACATCCCCATTTAGGATTGCTTAGGGACTCGTTTCTTCCACTTCCTTCCAAATGCAAAGAATGAGCTATGTGAAAGGGGAAAACCCCACTGGAAAATGAATGTTGGTGACTCAAGTGTTAATCTAGAAAGTCTTATGATTTGGTGCTGGAAAAGGGCATTGTAATAAGATGGTTCTTTATACCATGCAAACCAGGGGAATACAAAACACTGTCAACCATGGAAATAAGATTTAATTTGGAATCACAACACATAGGGTTTTTTCCACTTTAAATTCTTTTTATTCAATCATATTTGTTATAAATATTCAATAGAAATCCAGTTTTTCAAGACTGAAATGGTCTTTAATGAAGCAAGCCATGTGTGGCTTTTCAGGCGAGCATTTTCATGCTTGGTTAATTGTAAGGATGTTCATATTCCTTTCCCAAAAAATATTAATTGTGATTCTGCTTAGGTCTCTGAAAAGCAACTTATTCACTGGAGATGTGAGGAGCCATCCACACATCACAATTCTATAGACATCAAATGCATGAAGCATTTCGGATCTGCTTTAAGACTGAGGCAGACTTTCCATCTGGACACAGCCGACCATCCATGTGTCATTACGATGAATTCAGCACTTCCCTGGAAGCTGGAAGGGTCAAATTCAACTTCAGCTCTGCCGCTTGCAGCTTAACTTGCTGTTTAACCTTGGGCAAGCTGCCATCCCACACGAGGCCGAAGGTGTCGGTTTTTAAAATACAGAAATTGGGTTCCATGAGGGATTATCAATATACTGCTGGTTGGCCAAATTCCATCTGCTACTTGCCTTTGTAAATAAAGTTTTATTGAAACACGAACATGCCCATTAGTTTACTCTTGTCTATGACTACAAGGGCAAAGTTGAATAGTTGTTACAGAGACCAGGCTCACAAAGCCTAGGTTATTTACTATTTGCCCATTTACAGAGTAAGTTTGCCAGCCCTGGACTGCTTAATTTTTTGAGTTCTTTCTAATTCTAGAATTCTTTATATAGTTTATGAAACCCCTAATGTTTATATATTAATTATTTCAATACCCGGTCTTTACTGAGTTCCTCCTATGAAGCATACATCAAGGTATATGTGTGATACATTAACTAAACTTTGTAACAGTATCTTAAATAGGATTTCAATGACTAACGGCTCTTGGAAATATCCAAGGTAACATTTGGGGGCAAATGTCTTATGATTTGATTATCATCGGTAAATAGAGCATATCTTTTTTTCTACTAACAATGTTTAAGAAGTTAAAAAAAAAATCAAGAAAACTCCGTATGGTACTAGAGACTTATTGCATTAAGACATCATCTTAACAGATTGTTTAGTTTTGGTAATATAATTTGACATCTAAACATAAGCTGAGAGGGATCTCCCTCAAAACCTTTGATAATATGATTCATTGTCAAATGTTTGTTTTGCCTATCTGGCACTCATTAATTAATTCTTTTTAATATAGCTTGGATTTACTGATTTTGAAAAAGAGAATTATTCTTATTGATGTTGCTAAAATATCCAGGTGGCTTGAATTTCACCAACTAGATAGTTTAATCTAGCACATTTGTGTAGCCCTAATCAAATCTTTACTAACAGATGTGAGAAGCCCAGTACTGGCGCTAATGTTTGTGTCTCAATGATAATTAAATTAGCTTAATAAGGAAAATAAATGAACAATAATCACCAAAATTTTTCCCTAAACCTGTGTTACAGTCTTAAAAACATTTTTTCCCCTATGGAGGCTTTTGGTAATAAAACACAAATTGAAGGATTTTAATTAAAAGAAAATTTTTTTTCAAGAACTGGTCATGTACTAAATTGCTTATAATCAAATAATCAAGTAGCATTTCTTTTATCATAAGAGCAAAACCTATAATTAAGCCAAAATTCAAATTTGTTTTCAAAGGTTGAATAATCTTTTGTTTTGGCCAATAGTATGTGGATTTTTTTTTACGTATTATCTCTTCGTAGTATTTTCTAATGGATAGGAAACGCCTTTCTCAGGTTGAATGATTATTTCCACATAGAATTATTTCCTGCTTACAACAGTGCTCCACTAATGTAATGGCTCAGTGAATTGGCTTTATAATTCATTAATCATAGGTCACATTGAGCTTTTGGCTCCAGGTGACAGTGCCCACCACAGGCCAAATAACTTCTCATTTAAAGGCAATTTGTACAAATAGGGAAGGTGAGAATTCTCACAGTCCCAGAGGGATTGAAGAGGTTTTAAAAACCAAGATAAGGCATTTTTATGGAAGGCAGGTTGATGGAAGAAAGGTGGCCATTGGAGGATGAGGCAGATGGCTTTCAAGGGAGGCCCTGGAGCTGCCACCATGGGGAAGGCCATGTTGCAGCTGCTGATCAGAGCACATTGGATGGTGTTTCCGTGTGAACATGAAGACAATGCTGCCTCTGTTCCTGTGATGCCGCGCTCTGACCTTGCTGGAGGCGAAGTGGTGTCAGCTGTGCTTACAGGACGGTCAGTGGTGGTGGAAAAGAGGCCAGTGTGACCTGTGAAGGACTGGGCCCCTCTCACTCAACCCGAGTGCCTGCAGGTGTGGCCACCTTTATTTGTGTATTCTACTGTATTTATTTATTTGCCTGGCTAATTAGCTCTGTGCCACATTCCTAAGCTAGATGTGTCCCTTTGTGAAAGAAAGTGAGAGGGAGAAAGACTGAGGTGGGGGAGAAAGAGAGGAAAAGCAAGCAAGAAGAAAGAGAAAGAGAAAGGAAGAGGAAAGAAAGAGGGAAGGAAGGAAGGAAGGAAGGAAGGAAGGAAGGAAGGAAGGAAGGAAGGAAGGGGAAAGAAAGAGAAGGAAAGAAGGAGCCTTCCAATTTTATTTCATTTCTCCAATAAATGTTCCCATGTTAAGACTTTAGACAAAGGCTAGAAATATGATTTGACAGAAAGTGTATGGATGTGTTGTTCTATTACATTGTGAGTAAAGTATCCATGGCAATATACAAATAATACAGCTCCTACCCCCATTCTCTGTTCTTACTTCCATGTGTTGTCTTAACTTTTTAAATTTCAAGATAATATTGCGCTTATTTATTCTTCCATGAGGAGGCCTAGGATTTAGCTTGATTAGAAAAGCTATGGAAAATGAATGTGCTAATTACTTTAAATCAAATTGAAAATAAATTTTATCCTGTTTCATGCAAAACATAGTGTATTTGACTGTTAGTTCATTCAACTAATAAAACCGATTAAGTCTATAAGTGATTGGGCACTTAATAAGCCAGCCCCTGTCCTAATGCTTCCTTTATCTCATGTAATTCACATCATGAAGCGATGAGAAGATCTCAAGTGACGCATTAGCCAGAAGAAGAAATCAAGCCTGCTATCAAGACTGACGCTGGGAGAATTTCTCCAGGGCGCTTAGGTGAGGGTCTACGTGTAACCTTCCATGGCTATGGACTCCACCTCCACAAAGCACAAGCACTCAGGCAAGTTCGCAGTTTTAGCATGAAACACACTTAGGGGGCATGATCACGTGACTCACATTGAGTCACTAGAAGTTGTGTTAACATGTCTGGTATACAAATTTAAGCATAAATATTCCTTCAATCTGAGAAATTTATATAACTAATTAATTTAAAATATTTGAACTATTTGTATGGGAACAAGAGCTTCTGGCTTACAGAATTCCCAATATATAGGGCAGAGCAATGCATTTAGTAGATGACATGAAGTATCAAAAGTATTGCAAACCAAATCAGTAGGACAATTGGGAAAAACTGAATAAGGTCTATAGATTAGGTAATAGTGCTATATTGATTCTAAGTTCCTGATTTTGATTTTTGTACTGCAGCTATGAAAAACAATGTCCTTATATGGGGGAACTACAACACTAAAATATTTAGGGGTAAGAGGATATAATGCCTACAATTTATTCTCAGATGGTTCAAGAAAAAAAATGTACCCATTGATCTATTACTCGTTTGAGAGAGGGAGAGTACACTAAAGCTACTGTGGTAAAATGTGAACATTTTGGAAATTTGGTTGAAGGGTATATAGAAGCTCTTTGTCTTATCTTTGCAGCTTTTTCATATGCCAGAAATTATTTCAAAATTAAAATGTAATGATAAAAAAAAGAAACTTTAAAATAAGCGAGGCTCTGGGCTGGCCTGATTTTGGAAGGCATAGTGCTAGAGGTATCAGTAAAATGCCAGGGTGTTTTGAGACTGCCATGGCAGAGAATGTTTCTCTCAACATGTTTGGAGCTTGGTTTCTGGAGGCCAACATGATCATTGAATCTTGTTGGCTAAAATATTGTTCATTTGCCAGCAATTTATTTGACTGGCTGCTGGAAAATGTTTCACTAAACAAGGAGTGCCAACAACAAAAAAAAGCACACTACCTTCGCGTTAAATACTCCAAGTGTAATAATATGTGTCAACATGTATATTGTTTTCCTTATAGACAAGTGTTTTTGTATGCTGAATTTTCAGTTAGCAATACCAAATATTAAAATATTCCTATGTGCGGTGGCTCACACCTGTAATCTCAGCACTTTGGGAGGCTGAGGTGGGCAGATCACTTGAGGTCAGGAGTTCAAGACCAGCCTGACCAACATGGCGAAACCTCGTCTCTACTAAAAATACAAAAAATTAGCCAGTCATAGCGGCGGGTACCTGTAATCCCATCTACTCGGGAGGCTGACGAAGGAGAATCGTTTGAAACTGGGAGGCGGAGGTTGCAGTGAGCTGAGATCACAGCACTGCACTCCAGCCTGGGTGACAAGAGTGAAACTCCATCTCAGAAAGAAAAAAATATATATATTCCTATAAATGTAGATGGTTCACAAACACACTGGGTAAGATTAAGAAGCACCTTCATGAAAGTATATTTTATACTCGAGGGGAGATAACAGAAACAGGGAAAGTAACTTCAGAACTAAACTAAGAATATAGAAGAACCATAAAATTTAAGAACAAATAAGAATATGAGACTGGAAGAAGGTAATATATTTCAATTCTTAATGTATTGAGTGCTTAATGCTTTTTAAGGTTGCCCTCTGTGCTTGACACAGGATTTTCACTAGCACCAGTAAATTAAAAAAATAAATAAATAAACAGAGGGAATTTAAATGTCAAATGTTTCTCCTGACTTTGCTTGGACATTAAGTACTTGACATTTAGGAAGTAAGAGAGGCCCTGGACTTAGTCTATGGACCCAAAGCCAGTTCTAGTTCCAGATCTGCAACATATGGGGAGTCACCAAATGGCTGCCCTTCTCCAGTTATGTTTCCCTATCTATAAAATGAGGAGGTTAGTGTACATTTATGATAACTTATGGCTATTACACTCTGACCAAAAACACTATATGAGCTTCCCTTGTTAGACAGAGGACGTAAATTCCAAGGGGGAACATTCAGATTATTCTGGAAAAGCAATTAAATCCAATTTTATTGCATGTAATATTGCTTGAAAATATTGAGCCTACAGGCTAGAAGTCAGTTTTGGATTATGTGGACAGTGTTGTTTTCATGAGTCTTTTTTAACAAGAGAAGTTGACATGCAAGCAAATCATATGTATATTTTTCTTTTTAGGTTGAGTGTTTAACTAAAAGGTAACCCATTTATCTACATTTTAAAATAATTTTTTTTGTACTAGAGACATCCTTAGTGAGTTTGGTGGTTCCTTCTTTTTTCCCCTCCTCCCAAGAAGAATTTATATCTGGAGAAGTCACTCAAATGTCAATCTTTTGCATGCTACTTTCAATATTTTTCCACCTGTACTATTATTTATTTAACTTTTTTTTCCACACTGACTCATTTTTTTAAACCTTAAGTGCCTACCCCAACCTCATGCATACCAGTGGTATATGCATTTCACCCTTCGGGAAAATATGCCATAAGGGTTGTCAGTGATAATGAAATATTTCTAATTTGCCAAAGCTTCCACATATATTAGTTTATCTAATCCTTATGACCTCCAATTTTACAGATGAGAAAATGGAGACCGAAAGAGATTAAATGATTTGTTCTAATTACACAGCTAATTAGTGATTAACTAGAATTTACGTTCAAATCTTCTAACTCCACATCCCATGATCTCCTTGCCACATTAACAACATTATGGATTGTAAGATTCATGTTTCTTTTCCCTTCTTGAAAGTATTTTCCATTTTAACTGTGTTCCCTATCCCTAGTTTTGGGGAAATGGGGAATGTGTGGATTTCAAATAAAATATCCAGGGTTATATACTATATGTTTATCATATATTATTCTATAACTATGCTATATACTCTATGATAAGTAGTATGTATTATATAATATATATTATTTGATTTAAAGACAGAAAGTTCTGATATCTTGGTTTGATTTTTGCTACCCAAACACTCACAAGCAGAAGAGTTGTTCTTTAGCTGTTATAAATTGAGCTTATTTCCTTGTGAATTCAAGCAAACATGAAATCCTCTGCTTTTAGTGAAAGAAATCAGATAAGTTGCTGATTGGAATGAGCTACTCCGGTTTTCATTTATTTATTTTTAGCGTTCATTGTCTCGGTTGGTGAGTGCATCTTGGTTGAAAGGAGTTAAAAATACAGTCAAAGAGATTTTCTTTCCTCCTTTCTTCCTGTGGATCATGACCTTTGCTTTTTTCAACTTCCTCAATTTAGATTCAGTAAATTGTCATAGAGTGCCACAACACCTGCTTCGGTACTTGAGAAATTGACTTTTCCTGCAAATTACCCTGACCAGTGACCTTGTCTTGGCTACCAAAGAGTTTGGAGAAGGAGGCAGGCTGTATGTGTGGCCGTGCCCCAGCCCATGATTGGTATTTAGCTCTTTGAAGTTCAGTTATCTATTTAATGTACAGGCATTCTGAAACAAATGCCACATTATAATCATCAACCGGAAAACCCAACTATCGCTTCTTAGAGAAATAACATTTGATCTTATGAGGGATGGACTGTGGTATGATTTAAGAGCTTCCAATGATAATTTTCTTAAAGAAGGGGACATTTGGTAGATTTGTCTTTTTGCTGTGAGGGACTATCTCGGTTAGGTGTCAGTGTAATTATGTGAGAGTGATAGGACGGAGGATAGAGACAGTCAGCAGTCAGCGTTTGGTGTTTGGTGTCTTTCAAAGGTGCTTCTTTTGCAGGAAAATTTAAGATCCATGCCTCCTGCCACACAAGCATTGGAAGAGATCAAAGGCCACCCCTGGAAGCTCAAGAGGTAAAATTATATTTTTATCCTCTAGCTTTGATTTTTGGCAGCTTACCGCATTTTTTTAAAAATTAATTGCTCTGTCCAGCCAGCAGGTGTTAGCCCTCAAGTGTGGGCCCAAGGGCCGGCTGCTGGGCAAGCAACTTAAAGGCCCCATAACTCACCACAACCTTGAGCTCCCTCAGATTGGTCCAGGAGAAAGTTCTAAAAGTACTTCAAGGCCAGATGACATGGGAACCTGTGTCCCTGTCAAATATCAAAGAAAAACAGTTAGACTGTAAAAATGTAAACTTTATAAAGCATGCACTTAATTTTGACAAGCTTTTAGTATCGAGTTGCAGATTTTAGGCAATAAGGCAGCTTAGGCTAAAACTGGCCGTAGGAAGCAGAACCTGAAAGCTCGTTTAGAATTATATGGGGAGACCCTGACTCATTTTTTTCCACATCTGTTCAGTTTAATTTAGACAAGATGAAAAGTTTGATGCACAGCTTAAGGAGTCAAATCTCCTTTTTTACCTGTGATTCTCAAAACTCCCAAGATTTTTCTTGCTTTTCATAAAGTTGCATGAAGGTTAACTTTCATTTTGTAATTGATTAGAACACTGTTAAAATAGTGTTTCAAAATTGTCATGCTGTAAATGAAAACACAAGGGTTGGGTTTTTTTTTTTCTTTTTTTCCTCTTTAAACATCTGAAAGAGCAGGGCTTAATAAAATATTTGACCTCATACTGAGTCGGCTTAGAATGTCTCTAGAAAGCCTTGTTTCATCAGGGCCATCTGTGCCCTGTACATGGCTGTGGAGTTATGAAAGCTATGGCACAGAGAACGTCCAACCGTCATTGTCGTGATAAAGAGACTGGTATTGAAGGATCTTGTATAGCTTTAGTGTGTCTCTGGGTGTATAGATGCCTTGTGGATGTGTCAGCTTGTTAGGTTACAACAAAGTACTAATGAGTTTGCAATAGTTGGTATGCCAGGCAGTCACTTTTAATTTATCTCACCAATGACTGCTCTCTCATTTCAATCCATCAGGGAAGGACCAGGAGAGTCCATGGGGGGCATGGGCAAATATCAAAACCTAAGTTTTCTACCAAGTAAATACCTCCGATTCACATCTCACTGGTTCTGGGGAAGCAGAGCGACCACTCTGTATAAAACAGCAAACTGAGAAAGAGATATATAGGTCATCAAGGCCACCTGCTTGCTTGGTGGCCCCTCAAGTTGTCTTCTGCTCAGAAGTTCTGAGAATTGATAAAAGTGATCATCGGAAGTGCCCAGTCCAGCTCAGGCCAGTCCATATTGCAGCCAAGTAAACTATTTTTAAGGGTTCTTGGGGTTTTGAAAAATATTCTGACTGGTGGCTGGGTGTGGTGGCTCACACCTGCAATCCCAGCACTTTGGGAGGCCAAGGCAGGCAGATCACCTGAGGTCAGGAGTTTGAGATCAGCCTGGCCTACACGGTGAAACCCCATCTCTACTAAAAATACAAAAATTAGCCAGGTGTGGTGGCACATGCCTGTAATCCCAGCTACTTGGGAGGCTGAGGCAGGAGAACTGCTTGAACCCAGGAGGTGGAGGATGCAGTGAGCCGAGATCATGCCACTGCACTCCAGCCTGGGTGACAGAGCAAAACTCCATCTCAAAGAGAAAAAAAAAAAAAGAAAAGAAAAAAGAAAAATATTTGACTGGAGGGTTAGCTGTATTCCTTACTTTCTCTTTCTTCCCACCCCACCACTCCAAAAAACACTGGCTCAGTGACTAGGCCGCTGATAGCACAATGTGCTTTCTCACATGGAGAGGAGGCAAAGCTTCAGCATGTGAACTGTATTCTCCACAACATATGGTGGAGAAAACAGACAGTGGGAAGGGGAGTGATTTGTGACTGTTCATCCCAAAGCGCGTTCTATTGTGTTGCCAAAAATGATAGACTTAAATAAATTGCTCTTTTTGGAATTTATACTCGTGCCTTACTCTCATTTTTTTAAAATGAAGAAGAAAATCCTCATGTCCATGTAGAAATTCCCATTTATTTATGTGGTTCCCTGGCCTGCCCCCTCCTCCCCCTGACTTCCTTACCCCAGCAGAGCTGAAGGTATTTTGAATATGGAAACTGCGTGTCCCCTTGCAGTCAAGATGAACAAGAAAAGGAGGTGACATAAAAGGGGAGAGAAAGCAATTAGTGTGGAATCCTAAACTCCAGATTCTTCTCAGAAATTTTTATGGCTTTTCTTAGGCAGCCGAGGAGAGGCTGGATTTACTTAGAGAAACTATTAAGCCTGGTGCAAATTAATTTTTGTTGGACTACATCTTCTTTTTTAATTTTGTCAATTGCAGCGCCTATTGTTGTGAAAAAATGAGTACCTTAAAGCTGTCTAAACATAAATCTCATCTTCAATTTGTTAGCATTCAGCTGTGGTAAGAATAATTAGATGAAGTGTTTTTTAAGTATTATTTACAAATATGCTTGCAAAAGAATGATTGAAACAGGCATTTTCTTTAATGGGTTTAAAGACAGACAAATGAAATTAATCAGGAGAGTCTTGCCGTTCTTAATTTTATGGTTTGTGGCTGGGGGAGAGCAGCTTGCCACATCTCTGACACAGAGCAGTACTATGTGAGCACATCGTAGTGCCCTGCAGAGAAGGAAGAGGCGAATTAGGTCAGGATAAGATTTAGAATGCCTGTGGATCCCAGAGACAGCATGGAAATGATCCAGGGGTCACAGTGGACCAGACACAGAGTCACATATATAACCCTGGGTATAGATAAAGAAGCGAGGGGGTGGAGAGACACGCAGTACAAGACTGTAAAACTCCAAGTTTGGAATAAAACATCTGAGTTAAGTGTAAAACCCTAACAGTGGGCTGTTCTGTTTCTACCAATGAGGAGTGATGTGAGATACCTCAAAGCAGAACTACAAAATTTACAGCAGGTTGAAAACCATCAGACAGGAGGAGGAACAGCAGCGGAGCAGTGCAGAGATGCAGGGCATAGGCTGGTTTAGGCTTCTCTAGAGACCAAGAAATGTCCTTCTTCCTGGGAGAGCCATTGCCAATGCAGATGTCAGAACTTGGGCAGAGGACACGATCGCTTGTGCCAATTGGGTTAGCCTCTTCACCCTGATGTCCACAGGTGGGCTTTGCCCATCTTTCCAATTAGTCCCACACACTTCCTCTCTCTTCTGTGCTCCAGCCAAACTAGACTGGTCCCTGTTCCCCCAAAACCAGACTGGCTGGAAAAAGCATCTTCCCACCCATCTCCAAGTGTGCAAATTGTTCTAATGGCCACTCCTTGCACGAAGCCTTTTCTAAACTCCCTAGCCAGATTTTATCATTCATTTGAAATTCCCTCCCACACCATAACTTTGAAGCTTCCTTTACTTTTTGCCTTCTAGACCTTGCATACCAAACATTTCCATGGCAAGAACGGACTTGTGACAAGTGCTTTGCATGCATTATTTAATTTTATTTCCCCAGCCATTATTCCTATCTTACAGATGAAGAAATTGAGGCACAGGGAAGTTAAGTAATTCTCTCCAAATAACACTGGTGAAATCAGCCAGGATTCAAACCATAAGCAAGTCAGCAAATGCCCGAGCTCTTAATCATAGCAACTTTACTATGTAAGAAATTGCCGTGACAAATTTGCAGCCTACCTTCTAACTGTGTGTGGAATACCCTGTGGCAGGCATCTTGAGTATCAACCTTCTCCTTTGTCATAGTCCATTCAGCATGCTACAATAAATACCTTAGACTGGGTAATTTATGAACCATAAAAATGTATTGCTCACAGTTCTTGAGTCTGGAAAGTTCCAAATCGAGGCTCTAGCAGATTCAGTGTCTGGTGAGAGGCCGTCCCTCATAGACAGTGTCTTCTATGTGTCCTCGAATGATGGAAGGGACAAGGTTCTCTGGGGCTTCTTTTATAGGAGCCTTAGTCCCATTCACAGGGTACAGCCCTTATGACCTTATTACCTCCAAAGGCCCCACCTTTTAATACCATCACCTTGGTGATTAGGTTTCAACATACAAATTTCAGGAAGACACATTTAGACCATAGCACCTTTGGTTTTTTTTTTTAATTTATTTTTATTTATTTATTAGTTTATTTATTTATTTAGACAGAGTCTCACTCGGTCACTGAGGTTGGAGTGCAGTGATGTGGTCTCAGCTCACTGCAACTTCTGCCTCCCAGGTTCAAGCAATTCTTCTGCCTCGGTCTCCCAAGTACCTGGGACTACAGGCACCCAGCACCATGTCTGGCTAATTTTTGTATTTTTAGTAGAGTCAGGGTTTCACCATGTTGGCCAGGCCGGTCTCGAACTCCTGATTTCCAGTGATCCGCCTGCCTCAGCCTCCCAAAGTGCTGGGATTACAGGCGTGAGCCACTGCGCCCGGCCACACCCTTGGTTTTATTTGGCAAGCTCTTTTCCTTGTCCTGTTCCTGATGTTCTTGTTTACTGTAGTGAACTGAATACCATCCCCCTCAAAATGTTTGTTCGCATGGAATATCAGAATGTGATGAGAATGGGTCTTTGAAGATGAATTAGATACGATGAGGTCATACAAGTTGGGGTGGGCCATATGACTAGGAGAGGCCACACAGAGAGACACAGGGAGAAGGCCTTGTGACAATGGAGGCAGAGATTAGAATGGGGTAGCCACATGCCTAGGGATGCCAAGGATTGCCAGGAACCCTCAAAAACTAGGAAGGGGCAAGCAAGGATTCTTCCCTAGAGCCTTCAGAGGGAGCTCGGCTGTGCTGATGTCTTGGTCTCTAACTTTCACCTCCAGAACTAGAAGACAATAAATTTCCATTGTCTTATGCCACCCAGTTTGTGGTATTTTGTTATGGCAGCCCTAGGAAAGGTATACACTTGCTTTTTAACTTTGTGATCCCATTGAATCATTGTTAGTTGCCTTAATCTTCTTTCTCAAAGAAATAGGACAAACATTTATTGAAATAAAATTAAATTTCTGCAAAAGCATCACAAGAAAATGGCTAGATTTTTCACTTAATTTAGATTTCATTTTTCACCTAATTTAGATTTTTCACTTAATTTTGACTTGAACTACGGAGCATGTGACCTATGTGAGACTCACTGTAGTGAAGCCTGGCATGGGACTCGACCAGTGTCTTTACTCTTTAGAGTAACCCAAACTGGGTGCCACGAGAGGCCAGTGTGACTGCCAGCAGGGAGTGGTGTGGCCTGCATTTCAAGAACAGACAGACGGTGGTTTCAAAAACCTTGAACCCAAAAGTTATAGGTGTAAAGTGCCCCAGATTCATGCTGGTTTGTAATCAGTTGCTTCCTGCCAGGGCAACTCTACCTGGTGCTGTGGGCCTGCATCAGCCTGGGTTAGCATTTCACCCATATTTGACTCTCTGCCTAGGATGGTAAGAGCTTTGTACTTGTCTCCTCCCCTTTCCACTGTTTTCAGGGCAGCTGGGCCCTTCTCACTTACCTCTTCATCACTTAGCATGATTCTTCCCACACAGTAGCCTCTCCAAAAACTTTGTTAAATCAGATTTCCAGGAGGAAGGAAAAAAGATATTCCTCTTCTGTCCTGGAAAATATGTAATGCATTTGAGATGGAAGATATTTAGAATAAACATGCATCCTAGGGAACATCAAAAGGGAAGTTGTGGGCTGTGTCCAGCACAGTCCTGCCTGGCCACTCATCAGACAGGTGACAGGCCCTGAAACCCCTCTGGTCTTCAACATCCTCTCCTATAAAGTGAAAGTTTGTAAAATGTGGTCTCAAAGGGCATTCCTAGTTCTGAATGCTAAGACAAAACTAACCAACCTTTTTCTAATAGAATCTTATGTAAACTTTTCAGATGGATATGGGTTTTTTTGTTTTGTTTTGTTTTGTTTTTACCATTTGAATTATTTAACTTTTCCCGTCAAGCATAGGCAGCTGATGCCCCAAAGGATCTGAATCATGTTTACACAAACATGAAGCAAATTTTTATAATTTTGGGTAAATGTAGCATTTCAAAATTGGGAACTATTTTCCTTTTGGTGAGTAAAAAGATTTTTATTCTCAGTCCTGCATCATAAATTAGATGATGAGTATAATCCAGTGCAGAGATTCAGAAGATGCTCAGAGGATATTGAATAATAGCTTTTCAGTTACATTAGGGAAATCCCTAGGGTTGAGAAAACTTGAACTTGGCTGAGTTTGGATTTTGGACATTTATTTGACCATATTTATTGTAAACAAATCAAGATAATGCAAATTAATTATTCCCTTATGAAGTTTTGTTGTTTAAACAAAAAGGAAACATTTCTTTCTAAATAAATGACCTGTCACCACTTTGTACAAGTCTCTTCTTTGCAACCCATCCTATACTCCGTTGCAGGATTCATCTTTCTAAGGTACTTCCTTCTGTGAGTTACTTCTTCCCTCACTGACCATTAGGAGCTCTCCCTCCTTGCCAACTAAAGTCCCAGTCTCACCTGTCCTTTCTCTTGGGCCCTCTTTTTTTACCATGTCCTTCTAAATCCCTCTTATTAGTGGTGACCCTAGAAGCATTTCCATTCATTGTCCCTCAAAATAAAGTGGAGACCCACCTGCTTTTCCCCCTTTCTCCTCCTTGGTTGAAATCTCTTTCCCCTTCTACATCTCTGGCCTACTTCACAGGGCCAACTGAGTCCAAAAATAATTGAAGCAGTAGCATGTCTTTACCACCCACTTAGTACCTCCTCATCTTCTCATCTCTAGGTCTGGCCTCCTCAACTGGATTGGAAGCTTCTTGAAGGCAGAGGCTGAGTCTTCTTGACCCCAGCAGTTGCCTTAGTCAGAGGTGATGGGCAACAGATAATTCCTGAGAATGAACAGGAAAGCCAGACCTTGACTTAGGTGGGGGAAATGGTTTATCCATGCCATAATGTCTTGGATCTGTTGGGCATTTCCCTATACCATTTCCCCAACTAGGCCAAGGTCTGGCTCTCCTATTCATTCTCAGGAATTACCTGTTGCCCATCACCTCTGAATAAGGCAAATTTTGGAGTCAAGAAGACTTACCCTCTGCCTTCAAGAAGATTCAAATCCAGTTGAGGAGGCTAGACCTAGTGTTGAAAAGATGAGGAAGTGCTAAGTGGGTAGTAAAGACATGTTACTGCTTCAGTTATTTTGGGAGTCATTACTGAGCACCTCAGTTAACTCAGGATCATATGCTCACTCTCAAGTAAGGATCAACTCCTTACTCTCAAACATTTCCTTTCCTACCATGATTTTATAAAAGATATCTCCTATTTTAATGTATTATTTGCTTCACTCTCCTCTTTAGTAGATTCTGTATTTGAATCTCTTAAATCTGCACAACAACCTAACTAAACTTCCACATCTCCAAGAGAAAGCCCTATGACTAGTTAGTTCCTCTATGCTGTCTGCCACTTGTGGAACTATTCAGGCAGATGGTTGATATTCAGGTCCAAGGAATTTTTCCATCATGTGAGACTTTTTTGTGCCTGAGAAAAATTCAGCTATGAAGCACTTTGTCTGTAATTTAGGGTCAGAAGAGGTGTCGTCTCATTTCATTATGACATGTTCCTCAAAATGGTTCCCATGTTTCAGCATGCTACACATGTGAAGGCAGGTAGGGAAAACACTGCAGGGCTTGGCCTCCATTGCACAGAAGGAATCTGAAATTCAAAAAAGATGCCATTTCTCCAGCTTGGGTCCAGATGAGGATTCAGAATATAACTCAAGACTTTCAAAAGATGATTCATGGGTTGGAGGAATTACAGCATGATATTTTTGAAGCGGGTGGAGAAGCAGTAAATTCCCATCATCTCATTGATTCCAAACGAGTATTCTCATGTTTGGAACCTGGAAACATGATAGCAGGTAAATTATTCTCTTTTTAGATGATAGGGAAGAAAGCCTTCTGAAAATATTAATTTTCAATATTTTCAGTAAAAGACAATTATTTATTTCACATTGGGAAAGCAAATACAGCAATTGCTCAGTATGAACTTTTAGTAGAGCCTATGTTATACTCTGATTTTTATAGTACCATTTCCCTTTCTGTAAAACTGGAATAAGGTTATTTGCCTTACCTCATTTACAAGATTCCTAGTAGGATCAAATAGGATAACAGATGAGGAATTAGTTAAGAAAGTATAAAGAACTCTAAATATAAGAGAGCATTGTTTTTATTTAGTAAGCATTTTAAACAGTCTTAATGATTGAAGAGCTCTTTAAAAGAATTTGCTGAGTATTTATCTCCATCCCTCACATCTAAGTTTGCTTTATTTTGGCTGTATTTGTTTTCCTTCTGTGCAACCTGCATCTTTGAAATTATTATTGAAAGCAAAACATTTATTCTCTTTAAAAATAAAGATAAGTGAGAACTTCAGCTTCTAGAAAGATGAAGCAGATGTACTTTTCCCTATTTTTTCTTCTAAATACAACTAAAAATCCTGAGCATTATATACAAAACAAATATCAGAAGGCTCTGAAAGGTGGATGGGGAGGGAGGAAGATGGGCCAGGAGCCAGGAGACCTGAAGAACCCCACAATGATGAGCCATATGGATTTTCTTTTTGACTTATGTATCCCAGACTGAGTGCTGGAAAAGCTAGCAACCTAGAAATGCAAATGGATACAGACAAAAAAGCCTTAGGAAAAACCTGCTCTCTCTAGCAAATGGACAAGGTAAGGGGTGGCCTACCAAGAAAGAACACTTTTGGTGAACAATCACTCTGCTACAGCATCACAGAAAACATGGAAGTCCAGGTTTACCACTTGGCCTTTGCTGTCATGGATGGGGATGGGGCCCCTTCCCACCAGGCTGTAAGGAAACACCCAAAATCCACCCCCATCCCCACTGGAGTGGTGTTAGAGATGGCTATGTAGCTGGGACTTTCATCCCTGCCAGGTGATAAGGAGCTCCCCGACCCCCAGTCCCACCATGTCCATGTGAAATCAGTGAAGGCCATATGGGAAGCCTGAACATTAGCCCCCACTTAAGAGTAATGAAATGCCCCTATTCCCTAACTCCACTGGAGTGGTATCAGAGGGGACCTGAAGAATCAGGAATTGGAGACCACCCCACCCTGGGGTGTCAATAGTGGCCTAATGAGGAATGAGAACTCTCACACACACTAGCGCTAACAAGGAACCTCTCCCCTTCAAGTTGGGTATCAACAGAGGCCAAGAGGGAACTGGATTTCCACCCCTACCTGGCCAATAGGAGGTGAGGCCCTCTCTTCAAAATGGCTCATCATTCCAAGAATCAGGATGATCTCAAACTGAGTGAAAAAAGTCAATTACATGCCTACACTGAGATGACAAAGATATTCAAATTATCTGACTAAGATTATAAAGCAGCCATGATGAGAATGTTTTGCTGAGCAATTATGAACAACATGAAATGAATAAAAAAATAGAGTCTTGGCCAAGCAATACAAAATAAATATAAAGAAAAACCAGATGGGAATTTCATAACTAAAAATATAATAACAAATTTAAAACTCTGTAGGTAAGCACAAAAGCAAAATGAAGGGAAGAGAGGAAAGAATCAATGGATTTGAAGACAGAACAATAGGATTACCTGACCTGAACAATGGAGAAAAATTAGACAGAAAATAAATGAGCATAGCTTCAGAGTCCTATGGAATATTGATAAAAGATAATATTTGTGCCACTGGAATTCCAGAAAGACAAGAAAAAGAGAGTGAAGTTAAAAAAAAAAAAGTACTGGAAAAGTGACTGACTGAAAACATCCCAAATTTGGCTAAACATATAAATTTTATGATCAAGAAACATAGTGAACTCAAAACAGAAGGGGCCCAAAGAAATCTACATCAAGACACATCATAGTCACATTTCTTAAAACTAAAGATAGATTTTAAAATCCTGAAGGCAATGAGAGAGAAACAACACCTTACCTATAGGAGGAAAACAATGCTGGTGGCAATGAAATTCTTAACAGAGACCACGGAGACCAGAAGGAAGTGGCATAACCTTGTTCAACTGCTGAAAGAAAATAACTGTCAACATAGAATCCTATATCCAGAAAAAATATTCCTCAGGAATGAAGGGAAAATCAAAACATTTTCAGATGGAGAAAAACTAAGAGAATTTGTTGCCAGCAGACCTACCCTAAAAGAATAGCTAACAGAAGTTTTCTAAACAGAAAGAAAATGTTAAAGGACTCTTAGACTATCAGCAAGAAGGAAAGATTATGAAAAGCAAAAATATAGGAGACTTCCTTTCTCTTTTTGAGTCTTTTAAATTATGTTTGATGATTGGAGCAAAAATTGTAATACTGTCTAATGTGGTCCCAAATATACTAAAGAAAATATTTAACACAATTTTATTATACGGGGTAGGATAAATGGACATAAAGGGAAATAATGTTTCTACGCGTCACTTAAACTAGTAAAAAGATCACACAGGTAGACTTATAAGTTATGTGTATATAATATAATATTTGGAGTGACCACTTAAACAGCCATAAAAAGAGATATATTAAAAACACTTCAGATAAATCAAAATGGAATTCCAAAAAATGTTCAAGTGAAACACAGGAAGTCAGGAAACAGAAAACAAAAATGAAAAACAGTGGGAGAATCAGAAATAATATAAAATAAAGGGCAAATGTAATGCCTAATAAGCCAATAATAATTTTAAATGTAAATGGTGTACATACACCAATTAAAAGACCTAGACATTGGCAAAGTAGATTAAAAAATATCACCCAAGTATGTTTTGTCCATAAGAAATTTTCTTCAAGTATAACAAAGTACATAAGTTGAAAGTAAAATGATGGAAAAAGATATCTTATGCAAATATTAATCAAAGAAAATGAGAGTGAAGAAAATTACCAGTGACAGAGAGCAACATTGTATAACAATGAAAAAGTCAATCTACTAAAAAGGCATAGTAATCCTAAATGCGTACGCAGCAAACAATAGAGCTGCAATATGTAAAGTAAAAGTTTATAGAATTGAAAGGAGAACTAGGCAAATCCATAATTGTCATTGGACATTAACACCTCTCTCAATAATTTATAAAACAACTAGGCAGAAAATTAGCAAGGATATAGAAGAATTCAACAACACCATCATCTGTCAGGATCTAATAAATATTTAAAAAACATTTCATCAAACATTAGCAGAATTCCCATTCTTTTCAAGTGCCCATGGAACATATGCCAAAGTAGACTACATTCTGGACCATAAAACAAACAAATTTAAAATATTGAAATCAAACAGAAGGTGTTCTCTGAACAGTAGAGATCAATAACAGAGAAATGAGAAGAAAAATCTCTAAATACATGGAAACAAAATACACATTTCCAAATCATCCATGGGTCAAAATGGATATCTTATGGGAAGTCAACAAATACATAGGACTAAATAACAGAAAAATACAGTGTATCAAAATTTGTGGGATACAGATGAAGTAGAACCAAGAGGGAAATTTCTAGTACTAAATGCCTACTTCAGAAGAGTCTCAAATCACACTTTGGGAGGCTGAGGCAAATGGATCACCTGAGGTCAGGAGTTTGAGACCAGCCTGACCAATATGGTGAAACACCATCTCTATTAAAAATACAAAAATTAGCTGGGCATAGTGGCGTGAGACTGTAGTCCCAGTTACTCGGGAGGCTGAGACAGGAGAATTGCTTGAACCCGGAGGTGGAGGTTGCAGTGAGCCAAGATAGTACCAACCACTGCACTCCACCCTGGGCAACAGAGTGAGACTCCATCTCAAAAAAAAAGAAAAGTCTCAAATCAGTAATCTAAGCTTCCATCTCAAGGACCTAGAAGAAGAGCAAAATAAACCCAAAGCAAGCAAAGACAAGAATAGAAATCAATGAAATTGAAAACAGAAAAACAATAGAGAAAAATCAATGAGACAAGGAGCTGACTCTCTAAGAGATAAATAAAACTGACAAACTTATAGCAAGGTTGACAAAGAGAAAGAGAAGACACAAATTACCAGTATCAGGAATGAAACATGGAATATAGCTCTACAGAACCTGAAAACATCTAAAGGGTAGTAAGGGAATACAGCAACAACATTGCATACATAAATGTCACAATTCAGATGAAACAGACCAATTACTTGAAAAAACAAACATACTACAACTTGCCCAATATGAAATAGATAATTTAAACAGCCCTGTAACTATTAAGGAAATTGAACTCATAATTTTAAAATTCCCAAAAGAGAAATCTCCAACCCAGATAGTTTCACTGGAAAATTCTGCCAAATGTTTTAAGTATTAACATCAATTCTACACAATATCTTTTAAATGATAGAAAAGAATGAGCTTCCCAATTTATTTTACAGAGCTAATATTAATCTTATAGCAAAACCAAAGACAGTACAAAAAAAATGAAAACTATAGACTAATATTCTTCATGAGTAGAGATGCAAAAGTCCTTAATAAAATATTGACAAATAGAATTCAGCAACATGTAAAAAGAATTATACACCATGATCAAATGGAAATAATTTCAAGGACACAAGGCAGGTTCACTATTTGAATGTCAATCAATGTAATTTATTATGACAGAAAAATCAATTGATTATATTAGTTGAGGCAGAAAAAGCATTTCACAAAATTCAACACCCATTAATGATAAAAACAAAAATCTCAGAAAAATAGAAATCAAGGAGACATCTTCAACTTAATAAATAGCATCAGTAAAAAAAATTTACAGCTATTATATTTAATGGTGAAAGACTGAATGCAAGTCAAGGATGTCCACTTTCACTAATCTTATTCAACATAGTGTTGGAATTGCTAGCCAGTGGAATAAGGCAAGAAAAGAAAAACAAAAGGCATACAAATTGGGAAAAATAAAATAAAACAGTCCCTATTTGCAGGTGACATAATTGTCTACATAGAAAATTTCAAGGAATCTACAAAAAAAACTCCTAGAACTAATAAAGGAGTTCAGCAAGTTTACAGGATACCAGATAAATATGGAAAAATCCATTATAGTTCTATATATCAGCAATGAACAACAGCAAAATTAACAATACAATGCCATTTACTTCCATTTCAAAAAATAAAATACTGAATTGTTAATCTAATAAAACATGTACAGGACTTGTATACTTAAAGCTACACAATGCTGATGAAAAAAATCAAAGGTCTAAATAAATGGTATGACATATTCTATGTTATATGTTTCATGAATTGAAAGACTCACCATAACAAACATGCCAATTCTACCCAAATTGATATACAGATTTATCATAATTCATATTAAAATCTCAGCAGGACTTTTATAGCTATAGAAAAGATTATTCTAAAATCTATATGTAAAGGCATAGAGGCTACAACAGCTAACAAATCTGAAAGAGAAAAAATAATTTGGAAGAATCAATGTACTAGATATCAAGACTGTTTATCTAGCTACCATAATCAAGACTGTCATATATGCAGAGGGATAGATGCATAAATCAATGGAACAGTATGGAGAACCAAGAAATAGGCCCACACAAATATACTCAATTGATTTTTGACAAAGGTGAAAAAGCCAATTCAATGGATGAAAGACAGCCTTTTCAATGACGGGTACTACAGCAACTGGATAACCATAGGGGGAAAGTAACCTCGAGCTAACCCTCACACCTTATCCAAAAGTTAACTCAAAATGGATCACTAACTTAAGTATAAAAGATAAAACCAGGTCAGACATGGTAGCTCATGCCTATAATCTTGACACTTTAGGAGGCCAAGGCAAGAGAATTTATTGAGCCCAGAAGTTTGAGACTAGCCTGGACAACATAGGGAAACACCACCTTTACCCCCCCAAAAAAATCTAAAAAAAAAATCAGCTGTATGTGGTGCTGCACACCTATGGTCCCAGCTACTCAGGAGGCTGACATGGGAGAATTGCTTGAGCCCAGGAGGTGGAGGCTGCAGTGGGCTGTGATCATGCCACTGCACTCTAGCCTAGGCAACAGAGCAAGACCCTGCCTCAAAAATTAAAAATGTAAAACTAAAAATCAAAATGGATTTTGAGGGGTTTTTTCTTAGGGAAAAAATTGAGAAAATCTTCAGAATTTAAGGTAGGTAAAGTTATTAGATTTGTCACCAAAATCACATTCCATAAAAGAAAAATTTGATAAATTATACTTCATCAAATTAAAAACTTTTGCTCTGCAAAAGCTCATGTTCAAAGAATAAAAGACAAGCTACAGAGTGGGAGAAAATATTTGCAAACCACATATCTGACAAAGGACTAATATCTAGAATATATAAAGTACTCTCAAAACTCAACGGTGGGAAAGCTAGCAATCAAAATAGAAAATGGGCAAAAGGCATGAATAGACTTCACTGAAGAGGATATACAGTGGAAAATGCTAAAATTAAAATATTACAACACCAAATGCTGGAGATGATGTGGAGAAATTGGGTCACTCATACATTGCTGATGGGAATGATAAATGGTACAACCATTCGACCATTCTGAAAAACCATTTGGTAGTTGCTTATAAAAGGAAACACACACTACCATCTTCAGCAATTACACTTCTGAGAATTTACACCAGAGAAATAAAAATGTAGATTCACACTAAAACCTGTCAGTGAATGTTTATAGCAGTTTTATTTGTAATAGGCAAAAGCTGAAAACGACCCAGATAGTCTTCAACAGGTAAACTGTGGTTCATCCATTTCATGGACTATTACTTGGCAATAAAAAGAAATGAACTCATAAAACACAACAATCCAGATGAATTGCCAGAGAATTGTGTTTAGTGAAAAAATCCAGTCCCTAGAGATTACATACTCTATGATTTCCCTTGGGTAACACTCTTGATGACAAAATTATAAAAATAGAGACCAGTTGAGTAGTTCCCAAGGGTTAAGGAGGGGTGGAATGCGAGGGAGATGGGTGTGGCTATAGAAGGGCAACGTGAGGGACCCTTGCAGTGATAAAAATGTTCTGTATCTTGACTTTATCAGTGTCAATATCCTGTTTATGAAATGGTACCATAGTTTCGCAAACTGTTCTCATTGGGGGGGAATTGGGTGAAGGGTACAAGATATCTATATGACTTTTTACAATTTCATTTGAATCTAGAATTATCTCAAAATTAAAAGTTTAATTTTTAAAAATACAGGAAAAGGCTGATAAAGCTGTAAGACAAAAGAATGATATTTGAGTAATAAACCAATTAAAACCCAATGACTAAAAAATAAAAGGAAGCATCAGAGAAGAAATCATGAAAACAGAGGAGATGGAAACACTAATAATAATATTCCATTTCAGATGTTCTTTGAGTGTCCACGACTTGCTAGGAGTCATTATATTTTAGCTATTAGGACTCATTAATCACAAAATATTGCTACCCCTTCTGTTCTTTTTACTTTACCTCCCATCTCAATGGCCTGCTGTGATTGCTATAAACACTTCTGAGTTATTAAATCTATAGATGTTATTGTAAGAACATGAAGACTTGTACAGCACAATGAACAATTATATTTATAGGCAGTATTTACCCTAAGTAGAAATAAAATCTGAGGAAAAACATACTTCAAAGTGACTGGGCGTGGTGGCTCATGCCTGTAATCCCAGCACTTTGGAAAGCTGAGGCAGGCAGATCATGAGGTCAGGAGATCGAGACCAACCTGGCTAACAGGGTGAAACCCCGTCTCTACTAAAAATACAAAAAAAATTAGCCGGGCATGGTGGCGCCCGCCTGTAGTCCCAGCTACTCGGGAGGCTAAGGCAGGAGAATCACTTGAACCCGGGAGTCAGAGGTTGCAGTGAGCTGAGATCGCGCCACTGCACTCCAGCCTGGGCGACAGAGTGAGACTTCCTCTCAATAAATAAATAAATACATACATACATACATACATACAGACAGACATACATGCATACATACATACATAAAAATAAAAATACTTCAAAACATTGAAAGATAATAATTCTGATGTAGCTGATTATGATACATTGAAGTGAAGCTTTTATCGCCCTCCTCACATCCAGAAGTAGAATTACTGTTCCCTTCTGTTAAATCCATATGGCCTCTATGACTGCTTCAACCAACAAAGGGATGTCATGCCATCATTTATCTGCATTGGCATTCCTTCCAACTGATGAAATTCTGAGAGCTGTCTAATGAACTAAAGCTGCATTTGCCTGAAGAAGACAACAAAGTTACCAACTGGTTGGAAAATAATTATGTGTTTGGTAGGATAAGAAGTGACTTTCCCAATGGTGTTGCTGTCCCATCACCTGTATTGTCTCTGCCAGATCTGTGGCCTGTATACAAGAACATGGGGAATGGATTCCACATGTGTGGATACATACATACAAAACAACAGAGAAGCATAGGACAAAAAATGGGTGAATGTAATAGGGAAGTTTCATGTCAGTGTATATCGAATCACGGAAGAATTTCAAAAAGAGCAGTGCTACATAGAAAATGGATGGGAACATATTTTCTGAGGGCCCATGCCCTAAAAAGGAAAAAGCAGCTATTGATCAAGATATAAGCCTTCAAAATATTGTCAATGATCATGAACGTCAGCCAGCTTTTATGGACTACCTCCGAAATCAATTGCCCATAACCTATCCCTGTAATGCACTTTTGCATATGTCAAATTTTCTTTTTAGTTTTTTGGGAAAAGAGGTTGTGTTATTTTCTTGTTGCCCCCCACCACTATTTTAAATTGTTGGCATTATATTTTACAATTCACTATGCAATGTATTTCATCCTGGCATTATTTCCAATACTGGAGGTATAAAATCTATAAAGATTTTTAGAGTTCTACTTTGCTTTATAAAATTTTTGCAAATTTGACTCCATGAAAGTGCATCATCATGATACTGACCTTGTGTGTAAGCATTACGTATGTGTGCAAAAACATTAAAACTTCCTCAACAAACGAAGAGTTGTCTTTTTTTGTACATCTGCATTTGTGAAAGATGAAATTTATCCATGTCTCAGCTCTTTAGACGGCTGCATATGCGGTAGTGATTCCTTGTGGTTTTTGATCTTGTCAAAGACTTAGGTTGTTTGTCAAGGTATTTCAGATGACTGCAGTTACAAAGCTGGGTGTAATTGGGTTTTTACATTTTCCTTTTGACCTATTCCTTTATGAATATGGTTCATCTGCTCGCAACTGTTATATCCATGTGACTGTCTTTAGTACTCGAGTATTTATGCTTCCAAAAATATATGTTATTATTGACTATTTTACTGTTTAAAGTGATGTATAAAGTATTGTCATGTTTTATATTTTTCTCAAATCCCCTTTTAAAAATGTACATGAATATCTTTTAAAGAAATGTTTATTTTTCTGAATTATATTTCTGGAATTTTGATCTTTCAGGATTCCAATATTTGGGATTATGGAGTTTGGAGTGATATCTTCCAGGATTATGGCCCAAACTTGGTGTAAAGGGATTGAGAGAGTAACATCCCGAGAGCAGTGGTCCCCAGTTCAAACTCATTAATTCACTCATTCAACAAATGCCCACCTATCTTAAGAAAGAGACAGGCCCTGAGAGTTGAAGCAGAGAGCAAGGCAGGTACATGTCCTAATTGCTTGGAACATACAACTTGTGAGGAGACCAACATCAACCCATCAACCCCAGGTGTAAATGTAAAATCCTACCTGTGGGAAGTGTTTCTGACTAGAGATAGCCTGTGCCACACAAGCCACAGTGTCTGAGGCAGCCAGAGAGGCAGAAGCACTGAAGACTTCCCTCAAAATAACCATTGCATGTGGCCCGTGGGTGCATGAGCAGACTGCTGGGACCAGAAATTGGATTGCAGTAGACCGAGGACTAAGTGGAAAGGGGAAAAATGGAGACAATGAGTTGGGATATCTCTTTTTTTTTCTTTTTTTGAGACGGAGTTTTTTGCTCTTGTTGCCCAGGCTGGAGTGCAGTGGCGTGATCTCAGCTCACTGCAACCTCCACCTCCCGGGTTCAAGCGATTATCCTGCCTCAGCCTCCTGAGTTGCTGGGATTACAGGCACCCGCTACCATGCCCAGCTAATTTTTTGTATTTTTAATAGAGATAGGTTTTCATTATGTTGGCCAGGCTGGTCTCGAACTCCTGAACTCCTGGCGGTGATCCACCTGCCTCAGCCTCCCAAGGGACATCTCTTAAAGAGGTTTGGTTGTTGAGAGAGAAGGGATGGTAGCTGGTTGGGGGGTGGGAATTCAGGAAGAATTATTTTTATTCCATGAGATTTGCACATATTTAAAACCCAATAGACAGGATCCATTTGAGAAAATGTTGAATATATGAGAGGAAATGGATATTAGTCAATAGTGTGCATTTGCTCAGAGGACAGGAGGAAGAGGGACTCAAAAGCACATGGGTAGGACAGCCTTTTAAACAGGAGGAGAGATGGCTTTAATTATTGTAAAACAGAAAAGGAGGTGAGAGGACAGAACAGATGTGGGTACATATATATGTGTGGATTGCGAGAAATGGGTAATTCTCAGCTTCAGGTGTCTACTTTTTCTGTGAAGTAAGAGAAGTAGCATGGTGAGGGTTCAGGGGTATTTGCAGTTGGAAATTTGCAATCTTACCTGAGTGACAGAAGTCACTCCAGCTATTTAAACAGAGATAATTTAATATAAAGAATTGTTAGCAAGACCAAAGCTTATTAACTAGATAACTGAGAGATATAAAAAGATCATTCTAAGGCATCAGACAGCCATGAACTATTCCTTTGAAGGGATAGACCAGAATTTATCCCACCATTATTTAATGGTTGAACATTTTGGTGATTTCTGATTTCTCACTGTTCTACATGAGAGCTTCTGTACACATCTTTGTGTATACTCTAGCTCTTCTGTACTCAGAATATTTCCCTAGGAAAAAAAATGACTCAGATATAATTATTGGGCCAACAGGCATAACTTAAGAAAAAGTATGACGGTCTCTGGAGTTGGAAAATGACTGCAAGAAGCACAACTGAATTCATATCTGGTTGTCTGGTGGATGGGGTCACCGAGAGTGCAAAGCAGGAGGGAATTTTGCTCTTGATCCTTGGTAGGGGAGGACAATGGGCAGGGCTTCATCTGTCCCAAGTTTTAGCACCTTGGCTAAGCCCCATGACTAGTGTCTGAGTCTCACAGATGGGTGCTGAGGGTCAGGGGTCTTCCCCATGTGTATTAGTTCCTTTTCACACTGCTGATAAAGACATACCCAAGACTGGGTAAATGATAAAGAAACAGAAGTTTAATGGACTTACAGTTCCACATGGGTGAGGAGGCCTCACGATCATGGCAGAAGGCAAAGAGGAACAAGTCCCATCTTACATGGATGGCGACAGGCAAAAAGAGTGCTTCTGCAGGGAAACCCCCATTTTTAAAACCATCAGATCTCATGAGACTCATTTACTATCAGAACAGTGCAGGAAAGACCCCCCCCCCCATAATTCAATCACCTCCCACCGGGTACCTCCCACAACACGTGGGAATTGTGGGAGTTACAATGCAAGATGAGATTTGGGTGTAGACACAGCCAAACCATATCACCATGTGTCAGCAGGACTTGAACCTGTGTTGTCAGCATTTGGAGGAGCCCGAGAATCACAGCTCTGCTGCAGCCTCTGGGTTGGCCACTTTGGAACCATCTAGAATAAGCGCTCTAGCCTGGAAATCCATGTTGTCACTATGAGTCCTGGCAGTGGAGGACAGTGATGAATTTCCTTTCCAGAGTGACCCCTGGGGAGGGGAGCCAGAGTCGACTGCCTGTGTCTGTTTGTGGGAGCTCGTTCAAAAACCCTCTGAGGTCCCTCAGATGGAGCTGCACACTGAGGGGACCCAGGTATTACATAGGTTGGGCAGGAGCAAGGGCGTGTGTGGTTTATTCACTAGCGTGGGGCCATTTACCCCCTCAAGCTGGTAAAGCCTGAGAAAATTAAGGCTCATGTTTTTATTTTTTAAATTATTATTACCAAGTATTTATTGCCTAAGGACGTAAAACAATGAAACTGTTTTCAAAACCCCTTTTTAAATGACCTTCCTGAGACCAGAAGATGAAGGGAGAAGTAGAAATGGAAAATGGGTTGGGAGTGTTTTCTATTTTTTGAGGACAGGATATCCGCATGCCAAGCCCGTGAGTGAGAAAAGAGGCAAAAGGCAGAGTAATTTCACATCCATGTGACTGAAAACAGGATGGAGGTAGGCTCTGCTCTACAATCCTTGGGGGGTGGGAGGACTCCAGCCACCAGCTTTAGAGATGAATAGATGGAAATTTCTAGCAAGAGAAAACACGGAGGGTATTTGCTACTTCCATTTCTCCTGGGAGAAATTCTGCAGAATTCTTCAGCAGACCTTAGGACTTTCCTGAGCCTGTGCAATGCAATTGGGAATTAGATTTGGCCAGAAAGGACTGAGGCCTCAGAGTCCTCAGCAAGTGCTTAGCAGGTTGCTGTGCGGACTTCCCCTTTGGAGATTTTGCTGAACGGAATGACTTGAAAATGATCCAGTCAATGACAAAGCACTGTTGGCAACAGAGTGTTTGCAAGTCAGTGGAAAACAGACTCTTCATCCTCTGAGACAAACCCTTGGCCACCTGGGTCAATAATTATGGAGTTGTGCTTCTTTCGGTGCCGATAACGCTCACGCGAGCATGGTTAACGTCCCTAAAACCCGCCGGACTTTCTGTAAGAAGTGTGGCAAGCACCAACCCCATAAAGTGACACAGTACAAGAAGGGCAAGGATTCTCTGTATGCCCAGGGAAAGCGGCGTTATGACAGGAAGCAGAGTGGCTATGGTGGGCAAACTAAGCCAATTTTCCGGAAAAAGGCTAAAACTACAAAGAAGATTGTGCTAAGGTTTGAGTGCGTTGAGCCCAACTGCAGATCTAAGAGAATGCTGGCTATTAAAAGATGCAAGCATTTTGAACTGGGAGGAGATAAGAAGAGAAAGGGCCAAGTGATCCAGTTCTAAGTGTCATCTTTTATTATGAAGATAATAAAATCTTGAGTTTATGTTCAAAAAAAATAATAATAATTATGGAGTTGTTTGGGCTGGAAGGAACTTCGCCTGGGTCATTTAGTTCATTCCCAGGCATTGTGGTGGGACAGAGTTCATTACTCTGAACAACCTCTAATAAAGAGGTCCCTCCTCCCACTCAAAATATCTCCAGGGATGGAAATTCCACTTTCTTTGGCAGTTCGTTCCCTTATTTTGCTAGTTCTTTTTTTCTGCACAATCCCTGATTTTTGTTGTTGTTGGTTTTTGTTTTGCTTTGTTTTAACTTCTTCAAGCTCTGAGCCCGTGTTTTCCCTCCTGTAACTTAAGCCATTGAAAGCGATTCCTTCGATAACATCTTCTCACCTATTGTGAAACTGCCAGGGGGTCCTGTCTGTCTTCCCTTGTCTTCCTGAGACAGAACATGGTTCAGACTCTTAACTGTTCAGTCTTCCAAATCCTGAGTGGCTCGCTTTTGTTTGTTTGAAGTTTTCAACATCCTTTAGCCAAACTCTCTAAAATCACTGCATCTCATGAAAAAGATAAACTCACAAAAGCATCTGCTGGGTGTGACGTGGAGGCCCCAAGTTCTTCACCTTCTGGCTCCCAGGAAGTTTTAATGGTGGTCCTTAAAGGATGCATGCAGGAAAGGATTTCAGACGGAATTACCATGAAACAATTTCTCTGCATGGATATTCAAGGGATGATCAGGGTGAGTTTACTATTCAGTGCTGATTAAAACACAAAAGTGGAAGACAATCCCAAGTGTAGCCACCTCATCTCGTAAATAAAGCCCAAATGCAAGGCTGTTAATTTCCTCCGGGAATCTCAGTCTCTCTCTCTCTCTCTCTCTCTCTCCTCCAATATTTTCCTCAGCTCCCCTTGGTGCCCCACCCACCCACACATCCGCAGCTGCCCTTGGGTAAACCCCATGCTTCCTTTGAAGTTCAGCTGTTTCCATCAAGGCAGCTGGACACAAAGCTGAGTGAGGCGCCCCTCAGCCTCCTCCTGGCTAGTCAGGGCCCTGAGCTGCACTCTGGGGGCCTCAGGCCTAATCTGAGGCTTGTTTCATCTTCCCAAGCACGGGTTCCCAAGGTAGGATGCGTGACTTGGTCTTGTCTCTGCTTCCCCTTCCAGGCACCCAGTCCTGAAGAAGTGCAGGGCCCCCAGTGGGGTAAATGATCCCGGTTGTGATAAAGGTCAGGGCCCACTCAACACCTCCCCGTCCTCTAGGCAGCCCCTGCCAACAGCACCCTGGTCCACTTGGATCTCTGTCTCCTCTAGGTCTTTGTTCCTCAGCAGAAGGTCTGTGGGCCGCCAGCATTGGGATCGCCTGGGAAACTTGGTAAAAATGCAAATTCCCTGGCCTACTCCAGACACACCAAAGCGACATATCTGGGGATAGGGCTCAGATGTCTGCATCTTTATCCACCTCCCTCAGGTGCTCCTTGGGCCAGGGAAGGTGGAGAAATGCTGCTGGCAGCTGAGAGTGTAGCAGGCAGATGTCCCGGGCAGAGGCTGTGTGCTTCTCGTCCTCATACCTTGTGCCACTCTGCATCTCCTCCCCTCATCCTCAAAGATAGCTCCTCAAGGGCAAGGGGTAGTCCATCCACACTTCCAAGACCCCCGTCAGCTGACTTGGCAAACCTTTACATGCCCAACATAGCGTGCCAGGTGTAGCCTCGCCTACAAACCCAGCATCCCCGTGTTTTCCACAAGGACATGGAATAGGTGCTTAATGGACTAGTGTGGATTAATCACTCCTTAGCACCTAGAAGGCCGTAGAGCTTCCTCTTTTCCCTTTCAAGGGACTGTTCCCATGCAAGTGCTGTGCACAGAATGCCGCCGTGACTGCCCTTCCTGGAGCTCTTATTATGCGCCAACTGCTGCTCCAACCAGAGCCTGGGGTGAACACGGTGCTTACTTCATAGGGCGATGGGGAGGTCTAAATGGCATAATGCGAGTGACTTGCTCACGTTAGCTTCTACCACCATGATGATGAAGACCGTGATGATGATGGCAACTACTCAATGAGTTTTTAGAGGACATAAATTTGAGGTCTTCATGGAGGTGTGCCTGACTGCAGCAGAACCAGAAACTCAAATCAGGAGAGTTTGGGTCCTTCCAATCCAGTTGCAGAGCCCTCAGGCATCCCTTTGTTCCTGTAGGATCCTGGAGAGACCAGGAAAGTGTGTGGGTCACATGGCTACAGAGAGTGGCTCACATGTGCCTTTGGCTCCTCCCCATCTCCAACTCTCCCCACCCCAGCCCCCACCTTGGTCAGTTCTGTCTTATCTCCTCATGAAGCCCTCATCAGCTTTGCTTTTGGTTGGCTGCTAAGTAATTTCCTGTCCCTTCCAGCCTCTGGGCCCCCAGCTTCCACTCTGGCCAGTAGCTGATAAAGAAAGGTTTCAGGTGATAACCTCCCCAAGCACGTTCTTTTCTCATAGAGTGATGAGAATACCTTCAAATCTCCAAAGAGTGCATCCCTAAAGGTGGAATTTCGGTAGATGCTACTTATACTTTTTTATATACAAGTGTTAAATGTATATATTTATGGCCCATTTTCTTTCCAAAGACTGAAAGAGGCTTACATTAGGACATATTCAACGAACCTTAAAGGTTAAAGAGAAAAGCTTAAGATCATATTGTGATTGGGTGGGGAAGGTGAGAGGGAGCAACACTATTCCCTAATCTGCCAGTGTGATTGGTGCAGCTAAGCATTCCATTGAACCCCGACCTGCCTGGTAAATGGGGCAAATCATCTGGGAAGGAGACCAATCCTTCAATTCCTGAACACATAGCCATTGCTACCTGGAAGAGATGGCTCTGAGAATTTTAATTAGGCATGAGGTAGCACGAGATCAATAGCTTGTACCTTCTCTTGGTGGATGATGCTGGGGAAACAAGGCTCTGCAATAACTGGTCAGTTTCCAGAGAAGTGCTCAGTGCCATAAGGACAGATGTGGAAGCGCTGATGTGATATAGTTCAGTGGACACACGGAGCAGCTTAGATGAATGGGGAGAGGGGTCTTACCTGAAAGAGAATGAGAGCAGACAATTCCTTCATGGGGAGAATGTGTGTGTGTGTGTGGGTGTGTGTATGTGTGAGTGTGTCTGTGTCTGTGTGTTGTGTGTGTGTCTGTGTGTGTTGTGTGTATATGTGTGTCTGTGTGTTGTGTGTATGTGTGTGTTGTGTGTGTATGTGTTGTGTGTATGTGTATCTGTGTGTGTTGTGTGTGTATGTGTCTGTGTGCTGTGTGTGTATATGTGTTGTGTCTATGTGTGTGTTGTATGTGTATGTGTGTTGTGTGTGTGTCTGTGTGTGTTGTCTGTATGTGTGTTGTGTGTGTATGTGTGTGTGTCTGTGTGTGTTGTCTGTATGTGTGTTGTGTGTGTGTGTCTGTTTGTGTTGTGTGTGTGCATGTGTGTTGTGTGTGTATGTGTGTGTCTGTGTGTGTTGTGTGTGTATGTGCGTGTATCTGTGTGTGTTGTGCGTCTGTGTGTACACACATACCGACTCATGTCCAGGGTGTTCTTTCTGCCATTAAAGCAAGAAACGATTTCCATTCTAAAGGTGACCCTCGCCCTCACTTGGAGCCTGGCCCCAGCCCTGGGTGCAAGCCACAGTCGCCGCAGCGATGCTGTCCTCTCCCTTGCAGACATCTAAGACAAAGAAGACACACAGCTGAGGAAGGCGAAATGCCTTTTAAAAATTAGACAACATCTGAGAGGGTTTATTTCCTTTATCTCTAGACCTACATCCATTAACCCACACTCAGAGACAATCGCTGCCACTGTTCAGGAAGCCAGCTCAAATGGGTCGAAACTGCCATTGTATATGCAGGAAAGATAGACACACGACAGAGATTTTTTTTTTAATGCCAATTTCCAGGGAACCAGCTTCTGCTGAATGCAGCCTGATAGAAATTCAAGATAAAACTCTACATGGATTCTGCCCATCCATAAAGTGCCACTTAACAGAAAATTTGCACCGTCTGTGAACCACTCCCATCCGCTAAGCTTCTTTTTTAGGTGTCGTAAACTCTATCTCATCAAACTCTTATCTTTTACCTATACAGAGCCGTACTTTAATTGATAAATTTCAGGGAAAACGGAGGAGGGACTGCGTTTCAGGAATAACTGGGACCAGGGAGATCAGTGTCTTAGGAAGATGAAGATGTGGATCCTGAACCATGACTCACAGCAGCCTGGCTGATCTCCTTCGCTCTCTTAGGACTTCTCGCTGCTGACACATTTGCATGGTGACTCCTGGTTCTTTTCCAGGCGTCAATGTGAATGTCCATTTTCTTTTGGAATGGCTGTCTCTTTAAACTGTTACAATACACATGGGCTTTCTTTTCTGGCTTTTCTTGTAAGTTGCTGCCTATCAAAAAAGAGGGAGGGGGGGAGAGAGGGAGAGAGAGAGAGAGATTGTCTTCCAAAGGTTGTTTTCTTACCCTCTGTTGCTTAAACAATCATCTTCTGTGTTATTGAGGAAAACCCAAAGCTGTCAGCTTCCCTGGACTTCAGGTCTCCAGCAAACTCACCTTCCCCCTCCCTTGGTTTCACCCCCATCTGCTTATAATTTAATGTTCTGTATGTTTTAATCATTTCATTAGGCATGTCCTTATTTTGAAATGCAACTAATTCTTCAGTTCAAACAAACAGCCAGTAATTCTAAAAATGAGACCATTCTTCTCTTTCAGTTAGAGATTGGCTTAGAAGAAATATCACACCTATTTTGAGAAGAGTGAAATAACTCAAATGCCACTAGTTTTTTTAAAACCGCTGACTTTTAAAAGTGGAAATAATCTTAGAGATTGCTTCATTTTCTCCACAGATACGGAACTAACTTTTGGGGATGTTTTCTCATGTCTTTCTGAACTCTTTGTGATAAAGTCATTCTTATTAAGGTTTGTCTTAATACGGATTTGTAAAAATTATGTAATAAAATACCTCATTTCTTTTTTTTTTTTTTTTGAGACGGAGTCTCCCTCTGTCACCCAGGCTGGAGTGCAGTGGTGCAATCTCGGCTCACTGCAAGCTCCGCCTCCCGGGTTTGCGCCATTCTCCTGCCTCAGCCTCTCCGAGTAGCTGGGACTACAGGCGCCCGCCACCACGCCCGGCTAATTTTTTTTTGTATTTTTAGTAGAGACGGGGTTTCACCATGGTCTCGATCTCCTGACCTCGTGATCCGCCCGCCTCGGCCTCCCAAAGTGCTGGGATTACAAGCGTGAGCCACCACGCCCGGCCAAAATACCTCATTTCTATACTCAGTGACAATGGACATGAAAGAAAAAGTGATTCTACTATAGGACCTGTATGTTTTATTAATTTATTTCCTTTATAGGAATTTACATTTATTAAGGCAAGCAGAATCATATTTTGCTATAAGCAGAAAGATAATTTGCAAGGTGTTTCATGTGATTTTTCCCCCTGACATTCAGATTTATTCTATATCAAGAAAAGAAGCTTCTGGTCCGGGTGCAGTGGCTCACGCCTGTAATCCCAGCACTTTGGGAGGCCAAGGTGGGCAGATCACCTGAGGTTGGGAGTTCGAGACCAGCCTGACCAACATGGAGAAACCCCGTCTCTATTAAAAATACAAAAATAGCTGGGCGTTGTGGCGCATCCGTGTAATCACAGCTACTCGGGAGGCTGAGGCAGGAGAATCTCTTGAACCTGGGAGGCGGAGGTTGCAGTGAGCCAAGATCGAACCATTGCACTCCAGCCCGGGCAAAAAGAGCAAAACTCTATCTCAGAAAAAAAAAAGAAGAAGAAGCTTCTGAAATTCCAGGAGCATACAACTGCCCCCCTTATCTATGGGGCATACATTCTTCCAAGACCCCCAGTGGATGCCTGAAACTGCAATAGTACCAAACCCTACATATACTATGCATGAATTTCTTTTTTTCCTTTCCATTCATGGGTAAGCTGGTCCAAGTGCAGTGGTGTTTACAACTAATTGATCATAATTCATGGGTAGAAGTTTCATTCTTACTGTAGATCTTAAAGATGTCAGCATACAATTTTTTTCTTTCCTTATTAAGTTGATAACTTTCACATTTTCACTTCAAGGATGCATTTTTTTTTTTTTTTTTTTGAGACGGAGTCTCGCTCTGTCGCCCAGGCTGGAGTGCAGTGGCGCAATCTCGGCTCACTGCAAGCTCCGCCTCCCGGGTTCACGCCATTCTCCTGCCTCAGCCTCTCCGAGTAGCTGGAACTACAGGCGCCCGCCACCACGCCCGGCTAATTTTTTGTATTTTTAGTAGAGACAGGGTTTCACTGTGGTCTCGATCTCCTGACCTCGTGATCCGCCCGTCTCGGCCTCCCAAAGTGCTGGGATTACAAGCGTGAGCCACCGCGCCCGGCCAAGGATGCATTTTATGGCTTCTTTTTTGGCGTATGCAAACTGCCAGCATCATTACTTTCATGCTTTGAGGCCATTATATAACAAAATAAGGGTTACTTGAACACAAGCACTGGGAAACGGTGACAGTCGATGTGATCACTGAGATGGCTACCGTGTGACTGACGGGAAGGTAGCTTAGACAGTGTGGATATGCTGGACAAAGAGAAGATTCCCCTCTCAGGTGGGACAGAGGATGAGAGATTTCAGCATGCAACTGAGAATAGCATGCAATTTAAAACTTACGAATTATTTCTGAAATTTTCCATTTAATTTTTTGGAGCCACAACTGACCACAGGTAAATGAAACCACAGAAAACAAAGCCTCAGATAAGGAGGAGCTAATGTATTTAATTTTAACATTATATCAATGACCCAACTGTGCAACATAAAATGTCTTTATTTTCTGATACTTGTATTACTTTCTGGTAATAAAATGTCCTTTCAGTATTTTAGAAGAACGAGTCACATTTCGCACATAGTAGTAGACACTTAATAGATGTTTGTTGAAACATTTGTAGATAAGTGGGTAGATACACACTGACATTTAACGATGTGCCTTAATTCAGCTTTAAGTGCCAATGTTTATTAACGGTGATGCATAAATACAACAGCACGCATTCTGATTTAGGCTCGCCCACTGAAAATTTCCCCCTACTTCCAAAACGTAAACCGGTACCATTTAAGTTTCCATATAAGGATCTAAATGAAAACAACGTAATAGTGAAGGTGTCTTGAGGAATTGTTGGAGGACGCCTTTGATACCTTCGTGGAGAATGAACGGGAAGCCTTTGCGTGTGGCTGACACAAATGGTTGTCACACGCCATCTAGTGGCCATCCGTGAAACTGTGCATATGCCGTGGGAAACGCTTTTGAAACAGGTTTGATTGCTCCGAATTTCAGTGCCTATCGGGCAGCCAGTGAACATTTGTCCATCTTTAAGGCATTAAACTGAGAAGAACCACTGAGGAAAGCATGCCACAGTCTTTCCCAAAATCCCTGTGTCTTAAGGAACAACCAAGAAGTTAACTGGTCAGGGAAAAATTTCTTTTGGAAAGCAGGCAAGCAAAACCAAGGCACCATCGGAGACACCCTTGCCTGCAACAGTTGTGGTATAAAGCAAGGTAAGGAGCGTGATATTCACTGCTTTTTGTCCCACAGAAGCCATCGCTGTGTGCAGAAATCCATGACATGGCCATGACTTCTACAACCCGGAGGACTTGCCTGGCATTACTGAAAAGCACAGGGGAAAGATTCTGTGGCAGGTGCCGCATTTTATCCAGCTCACTCCGTGCTAGTTCCTAAGACATCTTAATTCTTACACATATGCATAATCGTGATATTTTGCCATGAGTTACAATATATTTCACAATTATCAACCGTTTTAATTTTTAGCTTTCTAACCTGGGGTTGCTATAATAAAAATAATTAATAAATCCAAAAGTAGTAGTGGAAAAAATAAATATCTCCAGGTTTATTCCTGTAAAGTTAATTAGTTCAAAACAGAGTGAGGACTCGAGTTTTTTTTTTTTTGCGTTAAGTATCAGCATTAAATATCTTCAAGACGATTCAAAGTAAGATGGTAAGTCACTAGGTTGTAAATTTCACAAAAATCATTAAATACTTTGTGTCGGACTACAGCGGAACAGTGGGAAGAACATTCAGTATTTGAGAGTAAACAACTCAAATTAAGATAAGTTGTTTAGGAATCTCACAGACAGGAAAATTTTTCCTCTCTGGTTTTCCATGGTAGCATGTTTACAGTACTTGAAAAATGTTGCTTTCAAGTCATGTTAACTGCTTCTTAAGACCATCAAATAAGAAATGATATAGCTTATTAGTTCCAAAATAGAAAATCCTATAACATCATTTCCTCTTCATGTTAAGGTTAACTTCCATTATAAATATACGCTTTCAGTATAAAATGCTCAACCTCAAATACACCAGCTTTTGCCTTTTGAACTATAATCCTGATCCATAAATGGTGATAGAGCTTCAGCTACATCTCAAACATTTATGTTCCACTCTCTTTATCAAAGAGCAATTTATTTAAGAGAAACATTTATCAATTTAAGGTGTCTGAAATGTTCATTTTTTAAAAAGGGCTATAAACAAGTAGCAAGATGAAGAATCTGGTTTTCTGTGGGTTGTTACATATCAAAAAATCCTAAAATTTTTCATCATTTTGATGCACTATTCTTAATTTTTAAAAACTCATTGTCTAAAAGCAAGACAGATATTTTAATGCTAATATGTAAAAATAAACCAGATTTACGGTCTTGGGTGTCTGTCGTTGCCTATATATTTAGATGTCTACAAAAAAATTCCAGATTTTCTGCTTTTCTTAATCTCAATTGTTCAAAATGACTACATTTTCTAGAATATTTACCTATTAGCTGATATTATTGTTAAAAAGGAAATCAGACTAATTTTGGCAGTATTGTGCCTTACTACAAATCCTGTTTGTACTATGAGATTGGAGAAAAATAAAATTTGCAGAATTCCAGTCTCTAGCCATTGGCATTTTCCGGGCTTTCTTGTTTTCTATATATTGAGTCCCCTGTGCATGTGGGAAGCTCAGCTGAGGACTAATGCAAACTATTTCCCCCACAAGCCAACAAGTCGCCACTAAAAATATACCTCAAAATAAAAACAAATAACATGTAAAAGTGCTCTGTCCTCAACAAAGCAGAAGGGTGAGATTTTGATCAAGCCATCTGTGGTTGCCGTGACATTCTGACCAGTCCAGTAGAAATCGCATGATTCTTTAGAATATCTAACTCTCTCCTCTGTCCACTTCGTAGCGATATTGCTGGGATAGCCTGAGACAATTTCAGAGAGGTTTGGGGCTCAGGAAGACATAAATGCAATGCATTGTTTTGCAAGATCTGGCTGGAGGGGTGTAGTGCGAAGTAAAATTAAGACCTCCTCCTTTATTGTGAGGCACAGTTGGGCTGTTTGATCTCTAAGTCCTCGGATAATTGGAGTCTACCCAGCCTGTGGAATTGGGTCCTGAGCAGCTCACCCTCATGCCCAAAGCCCACCGCCGACCTGCCTGGGGCACCATTTATCCCCACCCCACCCCCACCAAACACACACACACCAGATTCAGCTTGTATTCAGGGTTCTGCCTTGAACACAGGCATTGTTTCCAAGCTGAGAAAATGGTGATGTGGAAATTCTAATGGAAGACATACTGTTTGTTATCAGGTACACAAAAGAAAACAGAAATGATCCCGGGGTATAAGCAGCCCCCCTGCATTTGGGTGATTCCCTCACACATTCCATAACTCTCCTTTCAATGATGGTGGTTTTCTGATCCAACTTCACCATCACAAGCTTATTTTTTCATGTTAAATTTCCATGAAATCTACCTGTCCACCTTAGATCACTGTGTACTCGTCCTCCTCTGAGCCCATGAGGTACCAATGGTTGGTTTACACTCCATTCATTCAACAAATATTTGCTGGGCACCTACCACATGCCAAGCACTCAGCTAGCCGGGAGCCCTGTGGTGAATAGTAGTGACATGCTTTCAACAAGGATGGTGAGAAACTGACCCAGCTTGCCCAGAACGGAAGAGATTCTCAAGACATGGTGCTTTCAGCTTTTAAACTAGCATAGTCCCGGACAAACAGGGACAAGTTGGTCACCCTATAATGAGTCTAGCACATACTGTCTTCTATGGCTTCTCATCTTCTTAGAAGTTTGTGCCCCTATTCACAAAGCAGAGACCTTCACACGTGTTTTCAGATCTACTGTGTAGAAGCTCTGCATGTTTGAGCTAGGCAGAGCTGTAGCGGTTAGCCCAGCCACGTGCCTCCTTGCCTTAATCACCATGGGGTAGATCCAGGTTTGAGGAGCCTGAAGCTTATACAATCCGAGGGATGGTGGGGAGCAATGCTCTCCTTAAGAAAAAGGGCTGGGCACGGTGGCTCACGCTTGTAATCCCAGCACTTTGGGAGGCCGAGGCGGGCGGATCACGACGTCAGGAGATCGAGACCATGGTGAAACCAAAAATTAGCCGGGCGTGGTGGCGGGCGCCTGTAGTTCCAGCTACTCGGAGGGGCTGAGGCAGGAGAATGGCGTGAACCTGGGAGGCGGAGCTTGCAGTGCTCCGTCTCAAAAAAAAAAAAAAAAGAAAAAGAAGACAAAATTATCGATACGGAATACAGAGCCTTGAGGGAGCGAACTAGCAAGACAGGGCCCTGAAGCTTAAGCTTCCTTAGCTTCTCAGACAATCCTCCTTTGTTTAAAATAATGATAATTAGCAGTTAACATTAACTCGTTTAATCCTCACAGGTGGGGTCATTATTTCCATTTTACAGATGAGAAATTTGAGGTCCCAGGAGTTTGGGTAACTTGTCTTCGGTCATCCAGCAAAGTTGGAATTTTTTTTTTGAGACGGAGTCTCGCTCTGTCGCCCAGTCTGGAGTGCGGTGGTGCGATCTCGGCTCACTGCAAGCTCCACCTCCCAGGTTCACGCCATTCTCCTGCCTCAGCCTCCCGAGTAGCTGGGACTACAGGTGCCCACCACCACGCCTGGCTAATTTTTTGTTTGTTTGTTTGTTGTTTTTTTTTTTTAGTAGAGACAGGGTTTCACTGTGTTAGCCAAGATGGTCTCGATCTGCTGACCTCGTGATCCACCCCTCTCGGCCTCCCAAAGTGCTGGGATTACAGGCGTGAGCCACGGCGCCGGGCCTGGAAATGTTGACTGGATGGGGGAAGTAAAGACCCAGGCTGCTGGGGGAAGCGGAACTTGCAAAATGCAATCACCTGCTAGCAATTCAACCAACTCTATTGGTTTAAAATGCAAATCCTTCAGGAACCAGCCAGTCAAAGTGTGTGGGCCCTGAGAGGTTTTGGGTGGAAGGAAGCTTAGAAGAAGCCTGTGTGTGTGTGGCTCTCAGCAAATGGATTTACCCTGTCCACGTCATGCATTTCTCTAGAGAACGATGGGAGTTGTGATCTGTACCTCTGTGTGCATAATGGTTGTACCTGGGTCTCTCCCTGTCCCTGCTCCAGGAAGGCACTGGATCCTCCCAAGTCCATGGGTAAGCCTGTGAGAGATCATCTTGTGGCCTTGTTTTTTTTTTTTTCTTGTTGTTTTTTTTTTTTTTTTGTAGCACAACCTTTTTCTTCTTCTTCACTTTCCTTCTTGGTGCTCAGCCTGTTCCAGCCACAGTGTCAACATGTCTTGGTCCATAGCTCTGGAAGGCACCCACCAAGCAGGAACAGTGAACAGAAGATGAGGAGGGTACATTTTGACACCAAACTGCCTGGGTTGGAAACCCGGCTCAGTGACCTAGGACCAGTCACTTAACTTCTGTGCCTCGGTTTCCGCATCTGTCGACTGGGGATGATGAGTGTATCTATCTCACTGGGTTATTGTGAGGAATGGATGAGGAAGTACAAATGCCGTGCCTAAAGCAGGGCCTGGTGCACACTGATATGATAAGTTTTATTATTATCATCATCCAATTATCATGATTTCTGGCAAGTGGGCACTTCCATTCAGAAATCTCAATGAGGAGACAGAGCCATCTGCCTTACAAGAATTCAGGCTGAATATTTGAATGGCCATTTCCATTGAGAATCAACGGTGGCTTATTTGCAAGTCCCCATCCCCTCAATTGTGTCCCATCGAAGTGGGCTCACAGCTTGGTCTGTCTGTCCGTGGGCCCCATGCTTAGCCTAGAAATGACGCATGAAATAGCACCTCTTAGGCTCACATCAATTGCTAATTAAAATGGCATTATCTCTTAATGGGTTGCAAAGCAGGATTCTCATTTCCCCACTGTGCATTTCCGCAGGCTGGACCCGGGCATTGACCCACCTGGGGTGACTGAGGCTCTCAGGAGAGGGAAGCTGGGCGTAGGACAATAAGTTAGGCAACTTCAGAATCTGCACATTGTTTCTGACAAATAACAATGTAATAAAGCCAGAAACGTGCTTGTACCCATCAGTCACAGGTGCTGATAATAGTTCACCTAATTACTTCATTACTTTTTGCCACTCCATGGAGCAGTTTGTATTTACAATCCTGTATATGGTTCTATTACTACCACTTATTGTGACGATTCCAGCAATTCCGAGGAGTCTCAGAGGGCCTGGACAAGTAGAATCTTGTTTTTCTTGATTTCCCCTGGGGGGTGGGAGGTGGGAGGAGGTAGAGAGAGGAGGGGTTCAGAGGAAAAGCATCCAGCCAGCATCGACCCACAATTGCTCATCTCGGATGAGTGATAAATGATGGGTGATTTTTGAAACGCTAGAATTTTCAAACAAAACAAACATATCCTATCCTATTAGTTACCAGGCCAGCCTATAACACGGTGAGAAAGGGAGAAAGACAGGCTTGGGCTGCCCTGGGCCGGCACCTATGCTGGAGAAGTGATCAGGACCCTGGCTTGGCGTCATTACATTGGAAGCCAAGCTGGAAACCATCCCCAGGGACTTGTCCTAATGAACACGGGCCACAAATTAACAAAGTTGGGTGGGAAAAACATTGTGAATTTTAGTCACTGAAGCATCTGTAAATCTGCTAGAAGTCAGGGCTGATTGCTTTTAGCTTGTTAAGATGTTGATTGTTTACAAATTACATTTTCCCTTTAAAAAGCAGGCACCTCTCAGCGGCTCCTTGCCACCAGTCCCTTGCTGGGTGCTTCCCACCAGGGACAAAGGCTGCCTGCTGTTCGCTGATCTAACTGGTGCAGCTCTGCACTCTGCAGCCCCCATGCTGCACTCTGTCCATTCTCTCCCTTCTCCTACATTTTGAAATCTTTCTTAAATTGAGTCCTCCTACGAGTGGTGTTGTCAGACAGGCACTGGACTGTGCACACACTGTATTTTCTCATGATTTGCAGCTACCTGGAGGAGTGAAGGCTGAGTGAAAAATTGCCTTGTGAGAGCTGCTTTCCAGTTTAAATCGCTTCCCAGTTTAAATTCATTCATTCATTCATTCAATTCATTCAATGAATTCATTAAATTCATTCATTCATTCATTCATTTGACTTGTAACTTGAATGAATGAATGAACCAGCACCCATCTTGTTGTCCATGCCAGGCAGCTGCTGGAGCTGCAGAGACAGATTTCAGAGAGTCAGGGGCTCACAAGCGCAGGCTTGGCTTGCAGGCACATCACTCCAATCTCTGCCTTCATCGTCACATGGTGCTGTGGGCTGAACTGTGTCCTAGTCCCCAATTCATATGTTGAAGTCCTAAAACCTAATATCTCAGAATGTGGCTGCATTTGGAGACAGGGCCTTTAAAGAGGTAATTAATTTATAATGGAGTTGTTAGGGTGAACCCTAATCCAGTATGATTGGTGTCCTTGTAGGAAGAGATTAGGACACAAACAACCGACAGAAGTTGACCACAGCAGGACACAGTGAGAAGCTGCCCACCTGCAAGCCAAGGAAAGAGGCCTCAGGAGAAACCAAACCTGCCAGAACCTTGATTTTAGACTTCCAGCCCTCAGAACGGTGAGGAAATAAATCTCTGTTGTTCATGCCACCCAGTCTGTGGTATTTTCTTATGGCCACTCTAGCAGACTAATACACATGGCACTGTCCCAGTGTGTCTGTGTATCTCTTCTCATAAGACCCACCCTTGGCCAGGTGTGGTGGCTCATGCCTGTAATCCCAACACTTTGGGAGGCTGAGGAGGGCAGATCTCTTGACATGAGGAGTTTGAGACCAGCCTGGCCAACATGGTGAAACCCTGTCTCTACTAAAAATACAAAAATTAGCCAGGCGTGGTAGCATGTGCCTGTAATCCCAGCTACTTGGAAGGCTGAGGCAAGAGAATTGCTTCAACCTGGGAGGCGGAGGTTGCAATGAGCCGAGATCATGCTATTATACTCAGCCTGGGCAACAGGGCAAGACTCCATCTCAAAAAAAAAAAAAAGAAAGAAAGAAAAAGACCCACCCTACTCCAGTGTGCCTTCACCTTAACCAATTGCCTCTGCAATGACCCTATTTCCAAATAAGATCACATTCTGAGATTCTGGGAAAGACGTGAATTTCGGGAAGGACACTCTTCAACCCAGGGCAGTTTTCTAAAAGAGCTCCCCTTAATCTATTTTTCACATTGACTATTTTTTATGGGTCTCAGTTTTCTCCTCCATCCCTATTCCCTTGGAGAGAGGTCAAGGGCCTATGCACACTATGATAGCTGCTTTGCAGAGAGCATGTGGTTGGTAGGCACTGCTTGTGTCTCAGTGCAGGCTGGGAGCACCAGTCAAAGAAGCAAGAAGCTCTAGGTGCTCCACAATGAGCCATGCCTTACACACCAGCTTGGGAGGGCCCCACGCAGCTTTCTCCAGGTCTGTCCACCAGCAAGCCAAGGGGGCAGCTGCAGGACTTTGTGATGTTTGCTGTCTCCACTTGTTATCCGTCACTGATTTAAATTTGTCCTGAGCTGTTTCCTAGGAAATGGAGTGAGAGATTGCACAACTCCTTTGATCCCTCCCCATCATCTCAAGGATGGCAGGGAAATGTTCCTGGTTCCTGTTTATCGGGGAGAATGAGAGCTTGGTGGTCCTCGATCCTGGCAACATGTTGGGATCACCCTGAGGGATCTTGACTGAATTGGTCCAGATGCGCCCTAGGCATTGGGATATTTAAAAGTCGCTACGTAATTCTAATGTGCGGTTGTGGCTGCGAAGCAGCTGCTGAAGGTGTCTTCAGTGCTGAGTTGTCAAGTACTAAATGGAATTGTGATAAATTTCTATCACGCACTCCAACTCCCCCAAGAAAGAGACAAGGAAATTGGTGCCCAGAACACCCAAGATGACCCAAGGTCACCAAGCAGAGAACCCTGGGCTGGCACTTCCATTGGCTACAGGCTTCTCTGAGAGTTTTCATTTCCTTTCTGCAAATTAAAGCATTTCATGGTGTTGGTCCATCCCACTGATCTGCCTTTTCATGATGTCTGCAGGCTTTTATTGACCTAGTATTTCCTGACCCAGGTATCTAGTTCATCTGCACTTGAAAATGTGCTGCAACCTCTTTATCATTTTGATGTCTAATCTAGTTGGCCTCACATGGAGAAAAATTTCTGTCCCACAACCACACAAACCAAGCCCCAGCCAGCCTTCAGCCTGTGCCGTCTCTCATCACCAGGAGGCCCAGGAGAGAACACGCACAAGTTCTCAGCCAGTTCTCCCACTCACAAACCTGACTGTGAAAAGCCTACATCCCCCCCAGGACCTCCAGGGGCAATCTATTCACAAGTTAAGGACTCTACTTGCGAACATTTACAGCCATAAGCTGTCTCGTTTGCCCACCACCCTTTCCACTTGTCTACTTTACCTTTGCAGACTGAACAGTTCGGTTTGCAATCATAAAGATTACAACCTGTTGCTTTATGTCCTTTATGACGGTTTCATCTTGGAAAGTGAGGAAATGGGAAGAATAATTAAATGGGTTGATGTTCAGTTCACTGAAGATGAGAGAGTTAAGCGCCAGTGGTTTTTTTTGTTGTTGTTTGTTTTATTTTGTTTTATTTTTAATTTAGAAATAAAAGACGCCTTTGTGTCCCTTCAAAATATCAGCTCAAGAAATGTCTTTATAATATGACAATACCGCAAAGTGTATTTTTTCTTATATCTATTATGGCTTCTTTATTTTTTGGGCCTTTTAGACTGTCCTCTTGTTGTTGTTGTTGTTTTTAAATCAGATTCTCTCTCCTTTCTCTTCACCCCCGACTCTGCCCAACCCTCTCTCTCCCCTCTGTCCAGGAAGCACATGTATTCCTTGAAGGATAATGACTCTTAAAAGTTATGTTTTCCTATGAGTGAATTTCATGCAATTTATTACCTGTCTTTAAGGATGATTTTAAAAAGCTATGCTTTTGCTTTAGTGGCCAAAGGAGTTTCAGGGAGATCTTTGGTTGCAAATCACTCACGTAAAGTAATAAAAGCACCATCTAAGTGTTTACCCGCTGGGGGTGCAACAGTCCTCTGTTTTAGAAGGCCTGGGGCACCCAGGGTGCTGGGACCTGCCTGTTGGGATAGGAGGAGTTAATTAAATTACTTTATATTTAGTGTTAATTTGGTCCTAGGCTTGTCAGGTAATAGACAACAAGCCCGGACTTGACTGGGAGCAGCGGCTTGGGCATGAGCAGCTTCTCCTGAGTATTTCTATTGTCAGATTAATTGAGTGACATCTTGGTTGCAATTAGTTATAAACGTGGTTCCAATATTATTTCAACAGGTGTCAATTTGGGGGCTGTGGTCAGAATCACATGACCTGCTAAATGAAGATGGTAGGGCTTGGTTCAGGTCAGCCATTCAGGTGCTGATATGCCCGTGTCTTGTCAAGCTTTAGGAAGGGAAAGGAGGTTTGGGAATGTTTCTAAAGAACCATCACTTGCAAGAGAATTCAAGACTTAACTATGTTAAGATGCCAATTTGGCATGTACTTTCACTGGGTCCAGCTTGGTGTAGAAAGTATTTTGTTGATGTAAGAGTATTGGGAAATTCTTCCTGTATTGGTAGTGACCACTTTTGATTATGGATTAAAATTTGCAACACTAATGCAAATCTGAATTTTTCAGAAAGTAGGTTGTGAGAAGTCCTAAACAGTGTGAAATTATATTTCCCAGAAATATTATAGCCCCAATCCATACAGACGTTTAGGACTGTAATTCCCCAGGTAAGGAAGGTGTTCAGATGGCCCAGGTGCAATGACTACATGGACTTGGACGCAATATTATTTCCCATCTTCACCCCCAAGCCCTGAAAAGCACTTTCACATCATTACTCAGATGAGAAAGACATTCAAGGCTCTTCCCTCCTTGTTTTAGCTCAACAGAAGGCACAATCTAATGACAGTACTTTATCAAGCCACTTCCTTGTGGACCTGGTACTCTGTCTACACTCTTTTGCCCACTAAAAGAGATCTTTAGTGGATCTTAAGCAGTTGCCAAGCTGCAGCCACTCCAGAGGGCCACCCAGTGCTCTGGAAGAATGTCTGCCATTTAAAGATATCACTGAACCAAACAGTACAACCTCCAGATCAGTGAGAAAAGGAACAGGTAGTCCTCCGCCCTTTGGAAATTCAATGTGAACTTATTATTTTCACACATTGTTTGGTATAGTTTCCACATGTTAATTGTCCAACTAGTAAGTGCCTGAACAAAGATCCTTTTTCCTCCTGATCATCCAAAACTGGTGCCAGTTCTCTGAATATGTACAAACAAAAGCATGTTGCCTATTACTTGATAAGACTAGGACAGAATTAACATAAAATACAATGAAGTTAACTCTTCCTATATCACAGGTCAAGCAAATCTATGATGCCAGTGGTTGAATACCTTAGTAGAGAAAAATCTTGAACAATCGACCAGAGGTTCAGGAGACAGCCGGATATTTGAGAGCCTATGAGTCACGTAAGCAACCTCAGAGCCAAGTTGTATTCTCTGTTTGGCCTCAGAGCCAAAGTCTCGAGCACATGCAGCCAGACTGCCGGCAGAGAAGATGTGGAGCTGGCATTCCGGCTTAGGCCTGAGCAAGGTCATGGAAGCCCCAGGTCCCTGACCGTGGCCTGCACAGAGCCACGCTCCAGCCCTGGGTCTCAGCAGGCAGCCAGGTGAGGCTGTGGTGAGTAAATTACTGTCTGCCCCTGCTCCCCATGGATGTGTCAGCCATCAAATCCACCAACGAGCCAACAATTATGGTCGAACACCTGGCTTCGCTATAACATTACATACCTGCCACAGGCACTTTGGACACATAAAATTACATGTTGGGTGGAGGATGGAAAACCAGCTGATATATCTATTCATCATAGCAAGATAGGGCGGAGTCAGGACACAGTCCCTAACATTTGGAAGAGCTAAACTCAGGCCCAGGTTTTCAAAAACAAAATGCCATTAAACACAAAAGACTGAAGGGTGATGGGGCCCCATTAGGAAATAATTCACAAAGCTTCATTTCTGATAATTACTTGGAGACTGAAATATAATGATCCTGTTTATTCCATCAGCAAGAGTTGTCATGGTCTTGCTGCAAGAAGAATGAGCCTCCGCCCTTTGGAAATTCAATGTGAACTTACCATTTTCACATTCTGCTTTGGTATAGTTTCCATATGTTAATTGTCCAATAAGTAACTTCCTGAACAAAGATTCTTTCCCTCCCAAGCACTGAAGCTGGTGTCAGGTCTCTGATTTTGTGCAAATCAAACAAGACAAATGCTTGTTGTCTGTTACCTGATAAGCCTCAGATAAAATTAATATAAAAAATAATGAGGCTGTTCTACTCTTCCTGTCTCATAGATCAAATAACTCTACGATGGAAATAGGATCACTGCAGAGTGCATTGGTAGAGAAAAATCTTGAAGTAATAATGTATGTCTTCCTACATGATATTAATGGCTAATGCCTTTGGAATTAACATCATCTCATATGTAACATGCATATTATTTATATATAATTAACACATTTATATTATAAACATGATATCCCTGTATGTGCTGCATACAGAGATAATGAAATATTAACATTGTATTCTTAAATATTCTGAAGTCAGATCTTTATAATTAAATTTTTCTGGCTTTTTATTATTTACAAAATTTATTGTTTAGGTAAGATTTTAGTTCCTTTTAATATTCCATTGTACACCATTGACTCCCTAGCCCATTTGGAATTAATAAGAAAACAAATGAGTGAGTGGGTGAGTGAATGAATGAACAATAGGTGCTTCCCACCGTTGGTTTCTCTCCTTACAGTGGCAAGTCTCAATCTTGAGGAGACTTTTATAGCTGAGACCACACCCCACGTAGGCCTCCTTCCACCTCCGCTTTCTAAGTGGATCTGTAGACATTTTCCAAGAGCAGAATATGGCTTAAAGAAAGCACTATTTGAAAAGTATTTAATTATATTCCCTGAAGTTGCTTGGCCAAATACGACTGAATCTTTATAACACAGAGAGAAAACAAAATTATTTACTCATTCAGTATTTATTAGTTTGGAAACGGGGACACAGCACCTAGCACACAAAGAGCTGCTGTTTGCTTTACCCCGGTACCTGCCTCGTGAGCCTTCAGAAGACTTGAGAAAGAGACTTACAGTTCCCGAGCTAATGTTGACTCTTTGTAGCACAATTCTTTACATTTTAAGCAGCAATTAATTCTGATAATTGATGTTAGTACAACATGGACCTTAAATGATTTATGAAAGAGTTTTCTGCCTCAAGACAGGCCTCTCTGAAAGTAACCTCACCCGTTGCTGCCATGACCTGGGGAATTCGAGGAATGAAGGAGACCAGAAGGCAGGTGAAGACGGGGACAGCACATGCTAGCCCACAGCCACCCGGGCCTTGTGCATCATCCAGAACTGGAAGTGCAGATGCTAGGCAGGCTGGAGATGGAGTTTCAGGCACCGGGCTGAGAGTGAGACCCTGGAGCCTGAAAGGGGGTTTCTGGCTGAGAGAGTCTACAGTCATGTGGTTCTGTGGCTGCCCATGCCAAGGGAATGTCCGCATGTGCCAAATACCGACCCCACTGGCCATCACTGCACTGCTCCTTGGGATTTTCAGTGATTTAGGATTTGCCTTCCAAAAGGCAAAGACCACTAGAACAGGTAAGCTTTGAGCTGTTACACTTTGTTTATGAAGTAAGACCTTAGTCCCAGTTAATTGGACATGACTGAGGATTAAGAATGGCACACTGGGGAGGGGAGGGGAGGGGAGGCGGGCAATGAAAGGGAAACTGATATGGAAGGACAAGGGGCCTAGAATGGATTGAGCACCTACTATTTATTAGGCATCGTGCTAGTCCCTTTATGTATTTGTTGTTTCTAAGTCCCCATGAGAACATTGAAAGACGGATGTAATTATCACCATCTATAGATGAAGAAACTGAGGCTAAAGAGGTTGAGTAACTTGTTCTTGGTCACATTTCTAGGAAGTGGAAGTGCTGGCATTTCCACACAGAATTGCCTGGCTCCATGTGCACGCCTTCCATGGTGCCACGAGGACACTTCAAAGACAGACGCAACTCATGTTTCTGCCTGTGGTCTAGCCTCTCGCTTGGGGGAGCCAGGACTGGGATTGTAGGGACTGTTGATTGGCTCCAAGGGAGTGTCCAGAAAGGGGCTGGGTGTTTCATTTCCTCCCTCAAGTCCCCATTCACCACTCCAAAGCAACCCCATGTAGGTTCAACATCAGGAAAAATAGCGTTAGTTTGCCGAGCAAGCACTAACTCCAAGCTCTAAACACGCCTTCTAACTAGACTGCCAACTCTCAGCCCCTCCTCAATGGAAAACTGGGAGCCTCCTTCAATTTATGAAGTTTTATGTTAATGTCTCTCAGACCAAATGCTCCCTGAGTGTAGGAATTGTGTCTGTTCAACTTTGGGCTGCATCTGGTTGACTACACATGGTATATGACCTGTAATAGCTTCTCAATAAATATCAGTGAAATTAATGAATGAAAACAAATCTGTGCTTTCTTCAGTTTCCAACAGAAAAAGCCTGAATTATTGCTCGAGGGGGCTTCTGGGATCCTCCCCTCAGGACTTCCTTTCTCCAAAGAGAGAAATGTCCTTGCATCTCTCGATAGCTTCCAGGGCATCTGTACATGCCTGAGCCAAGCAAGGCTTCTGACATCCTCAGGACACCAGCGAACTGCCATTGCATGCCAAGTTTAATGCTCCCCCAGCAAAGAAAGACAGAGAGAGAGAGAGAGAAGTATAGGCCCAAGAGAGATAATGGCAAATGTATTCGTAAAAAAAAAAAAAAAAAAAAAAAAAAAAAACTGAATTGGTAAGTTCTTGAAGCGTGGTGAGAGAGCGTCTTTCATTTTCAAGAAGGGTCTGGGTAAAAGAACTCAGAGGATCCCCAAAGGCCTGGGACTGAAGGAGGGCTGTCCATAATTTATCGCTTATCTGACTAAGAGCTGTCTTGGACAGATTGAAGTCATTAGCCAGGCAGGCTTAGGCGGGAGGAACCTCTAAGGTGCCTGGCACAGCGAGCCCGGAAGGAGCAAGCACCAGCATGGTCAGATCCTAAATCTCTGAAATAAAATTACCAGGGCAGAAAAATTCAGCACATCCAGTGCCGTCCTTCCCTCCCACCTCCTTGGAGCAACATGTGCTCTTTTTCAAAAATGGCACTGATAAAAATCACATCCATTGACTGCAATGTCTTTTCCATAGTCGCAAAAGAAAGGCCTTTATCATCCCCTGAATTAGATCTGTGATTTTTTTGAATGACATGTATAATAATTAGACTGTAAAGATGTGCAGTTAATCCATTTAAAGGTGTAAAGAAGTCCATTTAATCAACATTATAGTCACATTAGACTTGGAAACATCCAACTCTTTTGTTGAATAAAAAGAAGTTCAATGAGATTAACTTCTCTTAGTTGGTTTTAAAGAATAATCAAACATGTCTTCTTCTGATAGTGTACTGCGCCTTCTCGCATGGATTCTGCATACCAATGTCTTCCAGCCCAGAAGGGTAGGAACAAGGCCGCTGGACCTCACATTGCAGTTAAATAATTACAAATTAAAGAGGATCACTCCTACTTTCTATGCTCACTATAAAGTGATAAGAGGCTGAACTCCTTGAACTTGTAATTATATAACAGGAATGTTAATCTTCTGGATGGGTATTCTCTCCTGCTGCATTAAATGTATTCTTACAATTATCAAGTTTACCACTTGACACATAGATATCCCTACTGGGATTCCTATTACTTGATGCTATCAGATTTGACCAAAAATGGGGTAATGGAGTCTGTTTTGAAATCTCGCACTCTTTGGTGTCTCTGTGTGAGGCTGCTGAACTAGAACGAGTGCCCAGTATAGACAGTATCTGCTCTGACTTAGAATGGGTTAGAACCCAGATGTCCTGGCTCGCTCCTGGTGCTACTTAAAACAACCAGAGTTTAAGGCAGACGTGGACAAATAGGGAATAATCCCACATGACTTAAAACAACCAGAGTTTAAGGCAGACATGGACATACTTGGAGTCATCCCACATATGATGGAAAAGAAAATGCTAAATACAAGTTGCTAGACCGGCTGTACCTTGCCGCTGAGAATTCCCATTGTGTGCATGGAGTTTACCCAAGTCAGCCCTGAGAGATAGGAATGGTCAGATTCAATCCATTAGTCTCCATCTTCTCCCTCAGATCTCTGACTTTACTACCCTCGTTTTAGCTGAGGAATATATATTTTAATTTTCCTTATGCATTTATTCCCTCTCCTGTCTATAGTTACAAAGAATTTAAGACCAAGCAAGCAAACAACTTACGGGTATAGATTTCCTTTTCCAAAAATAAGCAAGGGAAAGAAAGCTTCCATAGTAAGGAAGGGCGAGCCTAGGAAGAGCTGGCGTAAATGTGGAATTAGAATGTTAGCCTGGGAAGATAGTGTCAGCTCTGCATCCTGTCTCTTAGCTTTGTGCCTAATGCCTCCTGCTAACTGGTGACAGTGATGGATGACGATAGAGATTGTCTAAGCCAAACTGCTAACCAGTACTGTGTTAGATCTTTTTGTAGTTTAGGAAACAAAGCTGATAAGATCAAGAGGCAACATAATCCTGGCTAATGTAGTGTGATCTGTCTTGTATAGCATAATTGGGCATTAAGCAGACATCAAACCTTAAACCAGCCATGATATTTGTAGGAGCGGAAAGGAAAACTTATTTCAGCTAAAAAGAAGTTTGATTTTTAAAATAATAATAATGTGATGTGCCTTCCAGAGGGAGGAGGCTGGCCGTGGCAGTGTCTAATCCTGGTCAACTTAGCCTAGAGACCCATTTCATGTTTTCACTTCTGTTTTGCTCTGGCTCATTAAAATCCTCAGAGATGAATGTCCAAGAAGGATGAAACTGGGAGAACTTGTTCCAAAATTTAACAATTAGATCACTGCCTTTTGAAACTCCCAAACATGAACCCTCAAGAAGGACCAAGGGGACAAATGCCTTGGGCCTTCAAATGCCCTCGGAAAGGAGGTAGAGGAACATTATGTTTTGTTATTTGTGGTTATCACTTTTCTTTTTCCTGAGGTTATTTTCGTTATGTGTTTATAGCACATAGACCTTTACTAGGTAAGACCAGCAAGCAATGTGTTCATGGTATGCAAGTGAGCTAAAAGGGCAAAAGTGGAGGAAACCTTCCCTGCGATTCTGGAACCGATGTCTGAGTGCAAAAACAACGTGTTCTTTCTGATATCTGTCTGGGCTTCTTTGTGTAAAAACTGATTTAGAGGTCAGGGCAGTTCTGGGATATTCATCCTGGGTAAAGTTTGCTAATATCATCAAGTTCACAGCTATTCAGTAACTGCTTTTAATCAACTTGAAATTTAAAATTACAGATCAGTAAGGAATATCTATAAGATCCTTTTAAAAATGCATACACAGTAGAATCTATTCATATGCAGAAAATGTGTCAAATGGTTTTATCTCAGACAGCTACTGAGCAACAAGTCTTTTCCCCTCGTCACTGAAAGGATCATTTAAATGTGAATACATTTTTGGGTTACGTTATTAAATTTTGTTCAGATTGCACAAATAATTACAATACGTGGTTCAGATTGGAAACTGCTCTAGATGTTCCTCTATGGGATAAAAGAAACTTATGAAAATTAAGCAAATGCAGAGGAAAGTAAAAATAGTTTGTCAATATGCTGTCCCTAACTTGCCCAGAGATAATTATCATTGCCTATAAATACATGTTTGAGGTTTGCTTGAATACATTTTTGTAAAAAAGAGAAAAGTTATTATCTTGAAAGGAACTAAGTAGCGCCTAGAAATCACTATCATGGTCTGGAGTGAACTAATCACTTTATCCTCATCCCTGAACACATTTATCCTCCTCCTAATTCTTCACCTAATTAGAGGGAAATGCAGAGCTGTCCTGGTCAGGGAGGTAGGGATTAAGGTTAAGAAAACACTTGTATTTGGAACCCCCCACCTCCCCTGGTCAGTGTGAAAGATTCTCAAAGAATCTCCCAGCCTAGCTAATCCATGACCCTCAGCGGGGAGGAAGTGTTAACAATTTAGTTTAAAACTCACACTCTCAGACAAATGCATCAAAAACGGCTTTTCTCCTTTGATTTGTAGGTATTAGTTGTTTTTCCAGGCCCCATTAAGGACTCTTCATCCTGTACTGCAAGGGGCATTAAGCCCTAGCAAGTTAAAGTTGTTCCCAGCTCTGTGTTATTCAAAGGCAATTTACACTAATTATTCGAGTCCACAGCGTTACCCATATTAGCGGAATGAACCATCTCAGCAGGTAAAAGTACTTTTGAAATGTTAATTTATTACTAAGGTATAAAAACGTCCTTAAAATACAGTTTAAAAATTAACAGAAATCTTAAAGGATGGGATTGAGACATTCTGTACTCCTTTTTGTTTGTACCAGTGCTTTCATAATTACAGTCAAATAGCTGTGTATTCTCCATTCTCTGACAGTGTGGTTAATAAAAAGATCTCTCCTAGTTTGGTGCATTTTTCTGTCCAGCTTGCCAGTGGAACGTCCAGCTGCGTTCAGGAGCTGTGTGGTTTTATGCTCCTCAAAATCCGCTCACAGCTGCTGGTTGCAGTTTCTCAGCCACTGACATTTTCAAAAGCCTCTTTATGTACTGTTGCTTGTTCCAGAATAGCCTCTCTGGTCGAGAAGAAGCAAGGTAGCATCAACAATTTCCCCAGCAGCATTTGTAAGTCTGTCCAGCAACATGTTCATCCTGGGGGCTCTTGGGGAACCCCTGGTACACAAAGTTTTATTATGAAGTCAGAGGCTGTGTCCTGTCTTCTAGGCTCAGCCTCTGTCCCCTTTTCAAGAAAGTGGGTGGAGGAAGGGTGAGGGAAGGAGGTAACAAGTTAGCCTCTGCTATATTAGGATAGAACCTACTGCTCAGAAAAGAGCCACCAGCCAGGCGCTGGCCATTACAGGAAGTACCAACAGCGACCCCTCCTGGTGACCCAAACAAGTCTCAGGGTGCAAACCCTACAGCTAGTCAAACCAAACCAAACTTCGGTGCAAAGTCAAACTTTGGTGCAAACTAAAGCTACGTTTGTTAACTTCATTCTTTCTTTCATTCTACAGACATTTATACATAAATTTATAAGAACAAGCTTTATCCTTCGACTGCTCAAAAGATAAAAGGGTGACAAACTTGTAAAGCAATAACAGAGTTATGAGGAGAGGGTAATAGGGCTGACAGAGAGAGAGATCCATGTTGTCTAGCAAGTACAGGAAACTGTTTACAAAAGTTAATACTACTTACTACTTACTAAGCAGAGGGAAAGAGAATCCAAAGTTGAAAATGGCAGGTGCAAAGGCCCCAGGGCACACAAGAGCAGAGCACATTCAGAGAGGTAGGGGTTGTTTGGAATATCCAGACAGTCCAGGAATACAGGAAAATGAGTGGGAAGGAGCCACAGCAGCTCTGGGAGGGTGGGCAAGGGCTCTACGCAGCTGCCCTGGAAAACACTGCATCTTCCCATAGACTAGAGGTTGTCAAACTTTTTTGATCATGTATCCCCATCCCTAAATGATTTGATCATCCCTGGTATATGAATAGTCATGATTAAATTGTATACATGTATTGATTTCAAGCTATATATATTAAGTACTAGTCATGCTTCTTTAAATTTCTTATCTTTTCTTACTGTTTTGACCAAAAAATATTCAGAAAAGTTCTAGTATCTTCTTCTCATCCCAGTGAATTGTTGACAGTGCAAAATACCCCAATTTTGATGGGCCCATGGAAGCCCAAGTTCTGCCCTAGAGATTCTTCCTGTCCATCTCAGTAAGGCATCTATCTGTGTTTGCACTCCCGCATGCAAGCAAAAGCTTGACCACGTTCCAAGAGTTCAGACCTAATTAGGTCAGAAACAAGCGAAATGCAATTTCAGCAAGAGCCAAAGCAGTCCCAACTAGTGGGTCAGCAGACATGCCTTCCACGGCCTCTGCCCACAGGGGAAACTTGTCCTGCATCTTCTAACATCTTCTCCCTCCTCTCTTGAAGTGAATGCATTCATGACCCGAAAGTCAACACCCCTGAGAGTATGTACAATAGCTTCTAGAGTCTAGAACACAGCCATAAATAAAATACCAACACCCATAGGTCACATTAATATAGTATATAGATCAATTAATATAAAATGAAAAGTACAATAAGAACATACATGTCACAATGGAGCGAGAAGCTAATTTCTACTTGCCGATTATCTACTAAATGCACTTTTCCATAAGTTCTTTATGAATTTTCCCAACACACATACACACCCTTAACTTTACTACCCAAGGTCTACTGACAATTCTAGAGTGATCAGGCACCCATATTGGATGCCCACAAGATACAGGATAGATCCACTCCTGCTAAAAGCCATGAATTATAGTGACATTTCTCTTTGCAAACTTTGCCCTTAGGTCATTGGCAACAGTGCATTCTTTGAGATTTTAGAAATAGCTAAGAGAGTCAGGATGCCTCACACTGCCACAGCCCACCCACCCCGCCCATCCATCCATCCACCCATCTATCCACTCATCCATCCATCCAACAAATAGTTACTGTTACCGAATGAATGCCTCCTGTGTGTCAGGCTTCATACACAGAATTTATAGTCACAATTGGATGCGACACATTTTCATTTGGTATTAAAATGTTACTTGCATGACAGTAGCAGGAGATGGAACCTAAAGTGATGCAAAAATTAAGTGTACTTCAGATAGAAACCTAATCCTTGATCAGTGCTCTTTTTACAGCGGGTGTTCAAATGTCTTTTTGAATCAAATTGTCATATTATGTTCATTTCTACTTGGATAATATGGTAAAAATCTTACTTATTTGGAAATGATCCTAACCCGGATGCTATTTGAGCTAGCTCCCTCTTTTTTTAAAGAAGTGCTTTTTATTTTATAGATCATGTAAATGAATCGTGTATAAATTAGGAGATGTTGGAAATACTCAGAGAACAAATTGCTCCTAATAGTTTCATAAAATACCTTTGCCTACAAATAATGGATATGAAATCACAAACCAATTGATTTCATCATGTATCCTAAAGACCTTTAGAGTCACAGCTCAGCTTTAATTATAGAACATCCATGTAAGTAACAATAGTACATTCCAATAAAAAATTTCTATGGTTCAAAGTATTCGCTAGTTAATCTGGCTGCCCCTTCACCACTACCACCATTTAGTTTGAATTAATGAGGATAGATTCACTAATGAAAGCCAAGAATTTTCTTCATTCTGATGAGACAATACAGTCATGGGGAGTAGCTCTATAAAATAATTTCCATGGCATATGCTGAGAAGCTGGAAGTGCCAAAAGTGGTGGTGCCTGGCTCAAGGCTTGTGATCAGAAGGGGGTGAAATTAAGTTAGAATTTTTTACTTTAAAAAGCACAAAGAAGCAGCCCTGTTTTTTCATATTGAAAGAAGTATTGAAAAATGTACCATGAAATTAAAGCCCTGAAAATCTCTAAGGAATCTGTCATTATATTTGAACCAATGCAAAAGTAAAAACTTTGCATATGCAGGGATCAAAACACATGTACACAAAATATAATGTTTGGTGATAAATATTGTATAGATAGTATGCATCTTGTATGTGCAATGCATATGTGTACACCTTTAAAATGATGGCTTTAACCGGTAACCACATAAATTTCTTAAGAAATTGTATAAAATCAGTTTACTTGCTGCTGTAAATGTCTTCAAACTTCACTCAGAGAGAGAAGCAGCACAGCTCAGTCAAAAGAGCACTAGTCTTGGAGTCCAGAGGCCCAGACCTAGACATGGCTACTTAGGTGAATGCCCAGACCCAGACCACTAACCACTTAGGCAAATGCGGGCAATTTGTTTAACCCAGTCAGGCTTCAGTGAGGAAAATAAAGGTTCAATTGGCTTGACTCTCAAGGGTTGTGACAGCTCTGAAATTGTCAATCTCTGTGTAGGAAGCATTTGATGCAGCCATCAGGGGAAAGCTGTGTGTGAAAGCAAGTGTTTCCAAAAATAGACATATGAAGGATTGTTTTAAAAATTTGAAGTGAAGAGTGGAAATCATAGTTTTCTTTAAAGAGTGCACAGCCGTATGCACACACACACACACACACACTGCACGCAAGCCTACGCAGAGTACATTTTATAAGAGCCAGCAGTTGTATCTTTTCCCCAGTTGAAAAAAATGTGGCTTTGCAGGCATGCAGATTACATTGCATTTGTGCATTCTGCACAAGACTGCTGGCTCCAGACAGCATTAATTCTAATTAATACAAGTTCAGCTGCATCAGTGGGTGGAGGAAGAAAGACTAGAAATGAAGGAAGAAAATGAGATGTTAGCACAAATGCCTATCACATTGTGAATATCTATTCATCTGCATAATATTAATGATACCAAATATGCAAACAGATGTTTCTCTCATTAAATTGTATATGCAAACACTACTGGTAGGAGTGCTAATGTTGTCTGGGGGTTGAGAGATCACTGAGGGTAATTAAAGGTTAATCCAGTTTTCAGTTCACAGGCTATATGACAAGAGTGGTTGTAAAGAAAAATTGTCATTTAACCTTAATTCATTATCAATGGCACATGGATATTCTACTAAAATGACAAAAACATATATGTGCTAATCAATCCCCCAGCCCCTACAGTAGTTGATCACCAGCAACCATCAACAAAGACTTATTGTAAGTTGAGCAAAGTTGAGTGTTGCTATGCAAAGCATTGATAAGAAAAATTACATTTCCTCAAAAAGTGTGTAGAACCCATCTAGAGTCATAATCTCCAAATTCAAATAGAAAAAAATCTGAAGTACCTACATCGCTACTCCCCATATGTAATTAAAAGCATTGTTTTAGATGATGAATGTGAGATATTGGAGGCTGCAATGACTTGACCCAGATTGCACTGTTTTTCTTATTGGGTAAATTGAAAATAGTAAATGGTTTGGAATATTTTTTGATGACAAAGTTTAACTCACCAGCTGGGGTATTTCCACTTGCCATTTTCCTGGGGCGGGGAGGGGTGGAATTAAGCAACTGAGGTCATAAATATTCAGAATTAGCAGGTCTGTAAGAAGAAATGCAAAGTCAGTATAAACTATGTATTTGTAGAAAGAGTTGGGAAATAGCAGAAGGAGAAAAGGTTTTCCTGCATCTGTGGAATAATAAAAGGGGATTTATTTCCTGATCAATAGTTACAAAGAGCTTACCTTTGGTTTAGTGGGAATTGGGGTTCTGAAAGGGTAATCTCCTCTCCCCTTTACTTCTTTAGTCCTTGATTCTACAACAAATGCACAGTTATTCACTCAGCGTAAAGACCCACGCAAAGCTAGTGAGCAGAATACCTGAAGTCTCCGTGCTCCTGTAAGTGTAAAGCGTGCCTTCTGCTCCGACCATTCAGAGATGCTGAGCAGAATGAAATCGAAAGTCTCATGGGCAAACTGGTCCCTAACATTTAATCCTCATTACACATTATTTTTTTTTTTTACTTTTAGCTAAACCCAAATTTAATTTTAGTTCTCATGCCACCAGAAAAACCGAAGCTCCTTTCTTTTTTTTTTTTTTATTATTATACTTTAGGTTTTAGGGTACATGTGCACAATGTGCAGGTTTGTTACATATGTTTCAAAGTTGCAATTCTACATTACATTTAATCAAATCTTGGAAATAAACCTAAAGGTCTATTTTCGCTCCTACTTTCTCATAGGAAACAATGCTGGTTTAAGATGCTAAAAAAAAATTGCCTTGGGAAAGAATGTATTTTTCAAGAAAATGGACTCTGTTTAACTCACCCAAAACATCTTTTTCATAGAATTTTAACAGTACTGACTTATGAGAAACCCCCAAATAGAAGATAGTCACTATAGTTCCAAAGGGAATAGGGAGATGGCTTACAACCTAGGGTGGTGGGTTTTGTCTGCACAATACCAACCCATTTAACTTGTTTTTTTTTTTTTCCCACTACTTAATTTACTGATGTTTTTTCTTCTCATTTTTTTACATCTCTACCAAACTGCTATTTGATCTCCAGCCAGGAAGTGGGTCTACTAAGTTTGAGAGGAAGACAGCCCATCCACCCCCATTGCTAGTAACCGAAGGGACCTGATGGATCCTCTTACTTACTATTTGACTAACTATTCCTTAGCAGGAAGAGAAGGAGCAGGGTGTTTCCCAGGTCTACGCTTAAAGTGAGAGGGTGAGGAATAGTTAAGGTGCTGCCTGAGTTATTAGTACATAATATGTTCATTTTCCCCTGGGTAGATATTAAAAGATCTGATCACCTGCCCTCTCCTAGCTAATTCCGGGTAACATTTGGAGATCTCCAGCCCTACCCTCAGGAGGCTCTTTTGAAATAACATGGCCCTGTGCTTCTCTATTTGTTAAGTAATTGAGAGGTAATAGTGATTATTCCATATTAAGAAGAAGTCAAATTCCCCTAGCAGCAAGCAGCCCCCATTAGCGGTGTGCTGCTCACACGAGCAGATAGGTGGTGTTGAGGCTGAATTTGGGGAGCTAGACTTTAGTTAGAAAACTTCAGACGGGATCCACTCATTTTACGAAAGGCAAAAGAAACACACATCCCACAGAGTAGAAACCCTTGATTTTGAGTGATTCCTGGCTCCTTTCCCCACTGTCCTAAAATACAAGGGCTGTTTGTGGTTGATTTAGGCCATGTCAGTGACCTGAACCTCCTTCTGACTCATTCTCGCTGGCCATCTCGGGTAAGCTTTGGTCCTGGCTCGCTAAGGTCTGATGAATCTGATACATCTGGGGCTCACCTGACTGCACAAGATCATGAAGACAAGCAATAAAGCTCAAACGACCCAAAGGAGAGGTCCAGCCGAGACATCTCAGGCAAAGTGCCCCAGGAGACCATGTGAGGAGCGGGCACCCTGACTTCAGGAAAACCACTCGACTGCACTGAGCTTCAGCATCTTCAGCTGCAAGGCAGGAAAATAATAGTACTGTCCTCATACGACAGTTGAGATGATTCGATGTTTTAAATACACATTTAAAGTATTTTAATAAAATGTTTTAATTGAACTGCTAAGCATCCAATATTAAGGAAGCTAAAATGATGGTGATAACTAATATTAGTAACATCAGCTTGAAACAGGTATGCTAGGGCCCTGTGAACAGTTTCACTTAGAGGGTGTCTCTGGATGTTCCCAGTGTGGCAGCTGCATTATCCCTGCACAACGGGGTTGGGTTTCCATCCGTTCAAAGACAGCAGCTGGGTACCTCGTCAGATTTTAGGGGCAGCCCCAACATATCTCTTTTAACATCCTATGGTCCTTATAATGGTCTCCTTGGAGTCCCGGAGTTGCATGAAGAGATTGTCCTTAGCAGCTAAGTTCGATCTCTAAGTGGCAACATGGTAGCTCACTTTCAAGCCAGTATTGAGGTGGGGCCCAGGCAGTTTATATCAGAAATTCAAAAAGTGTGCGTATGCCCACAACCAAACCAAGTGCCATCTGCAAAACTGGTGTTCTCTAGGGTAATGTGGGGGCTCTGGTGTTTCAAAGCTTACGTGCAAATGTCCCTTACTAGCTCTGAGTTGGCACACCACTTCACATCTCTAAGCTTCTAAGTGTCCTCATCTGTAAAATGGCAAAGGATTGACGTATGGACCACACAGCAATGCAGGGTAAACACTTTGCCAAGTGTCCAGTAGCATTAGAAATAGAGGGATTTGTAGTGTTGCATTCACCATGGCATCCTGGTGTCCGGCATCAGTAATTGGAACACTGTGTCCACAGTGACACCACTATTCTTAAGCCTAATGGTTTGTTAATTTAACTCATTAGGGGCTTTAGCACTTGAAAGGGTGTTTAAAAACACAAACCAACAATTAGTCTTTGGGGACCAAAGAATAAATGCAAGCATAATGTATCACTTTTCCTGACTCAACAAGCACCATTTTGATGTGCTAATGGACCCTAGTGAAGGCAGTAATTTTCATTTAACAAAGCAAGCCACCAATCCAAATGCAAACTCCTCTACCCAGCTACAATCTCTCCTTCCTGTGAGTTAGCCAGGAATCAACATAACATAGAAACAAGGTAATATATGTAATATAAAATGCACTGTAAAGAAATCTGTGTCATGTAAAATGAAGTTAAAAGCACTGATCCAGGCCAGGCGCAGTGGTTCACGCCTGTAATCCCAGCACTCTGGGAGACTGAGGTGGGTGGACTGCTTGAGTCCAGGAGTTCGAGACCAGCCTGGCCAACATGGCGAAACACCATCCCTACTGAAAATATAATAATTAGCCAGGCGTAATGGCACGCACTTGTAATCCCAGCTACTGGGGAGGCTGAGGCATGAGAATCGCTGGAGCCCAGGAGGCAGAGGTTGCAGTGAGCTGAGATAGTGCCACTGCACTCCAGCCTGGCTGGGTGACAGGGTGAGACTCTGTCTCAAAAAAAAAAAAAAAAAAAGCATTTCTAACAACCACGACTGATCTTACCTTCTCTGCACCTGAAGGTTCTCATCTACAAAATAGGCACAACGTCACTTGCTACCCACCTCACAGGATGGTGAGGAATATGGTTTAACGTGGGTATAAAGGATAAAGCACTATTCAAAATCAAAATCGTTGTATTCTGATACATTAACCTTTCGAGTAAGTGATACAGAAATTTATCCTGCCTTTATGAATTCAAGGAAAATAATGTGATCTCAAAGAGAACAGGGAATCAGAGAAATATATGTATGAAGTGGGTCTGCTTTGCACAATTTTTGAAAGTTGTGGCAAAATACACATAACATACAATTTACCATTTTAACCATTTTAAAGTATTCTATTCAACAGCATTTAATACATTCACAGTGTTGTGCAACCGTCACCTCTATCTCATTTCAGAAATGTTCCTCACCTCCCAGAAGGAAACCCTGTACGCATCAAGCAGTCACTCCTCATTCTCCTCTCCCCCAGCCCCTGGAGACCTTTAATCTGCTTTCTGTCTCTACAGATTTGCCTACACTGGACATTTCATATTACTGGAAGCATATAATATGTGGTCTTTTGTGTTTGACTTGTTTTACTTAGTCTAATGTTTTCAAGGTTCGCCATGTTGTAGCATGTATACTTTACACAATTTTAAGCCTAATATTCTTTAAGCCATATATTCAAAATAAACAGCTTACAAAAATGATAATCTAGCATTTATTCAGCACTTACTATGTGCCAGGCACTGAGTACTTTGTATATGTGATCTCACATAATCCTTGCCAGATAAGGAGTCTTATTATCTCCATTTTACAGATGAGAACGCTAAAATTCAGAAATGTTAAGTGACTTGTCAAAGATCACAACGCAATTAAGTGGCTAAGAATCAAACCTGGTTTTCCAGAATCCAGAGCTCTTGCTGTTAATCATCACATTTGGTATTCACACAGCCCAAGAGGACCAGGCCACAAAACACTGGAGTGTGGCCAGGTAGCAATTCTGGAGACCCCAGGGGGCTCTGAGAACGTTTACAGGGGAGGGCATCATACAGAAACCTGGATCACCTCAAATCTTGCAAGTTGTATTCTGGCTGTCAGAGGCAACCAACTGGGGCCTGACTGGGGCAGAAATGCCCCAGGCATGGATGCCAGGACTGCCAGGCGGTGCCCCACATTTCCGCACATCACTGTCCTCTCACTGAACAAGGCAAGATAGAGTGCAACCACTGGACAACGTACATGCTCTGGTCCCATTTCCGGTTGTCCTCTGATGTCCAGGCTTGGCTGAGCATATAACAACTTGGCCCTGGAAAAGTGTCGTGTCTTTGGCTAAGTACCCCGTCAGCTTCCTCTTGCATGTTGCTCAAACACAGACACTACAAAAACGGAAGACTAGGGCATTAGACCCAACGATGTGACATCAAGAAATGTATAAAGCCCTAATAGAATTTTAGGGGCTGCAAGTGGGGACTCAGCCAGTGTTCAACAGGACTGTTGGGTACAAAAGAAGGAATTGATGTTTTGATGCATGAGAAATGGATACTAAATCTTCAGGGTTAAGTGACGATCTGCAAACATCTTCCTTTTCCTCTGCTGGTGCTGGATTCATAGGAGAGATACCTCTCATTCTCAGCCATAGTCTTGTTATTCTTTAATCCACCTGACTGTAATGAATTTAAATGATATTGACAGAAACATGGTACAGATTGAGTATCCCTTAATTGAAATGCCTGGGACCAGAAGTGTTTCAGCTTTTAGACTGTTTTTGAATTTTAGAACATTTGCATATATTTAGTGAGATATCTTGAGAATGGGACCCAAGTCTAAACACGAAATTCATTTATGTTTCATATACGTATTATACACATAGCCCAAAGGTAATCTTATAAAATATATTAAATAATTTTGTATATGAAACAAAGTTTCGACCATGACCTGTCACGTGAGGTCAGATGTGGAATTTTCCACTTGTCTCAGGGCTCAGAAACTTTTGAAGTTTGGAGTATTTTGGATTTTGGAATTTTGAATCTGAGATGCTCAGTCTGTATTATGTGTAAAGAGCATGGAATGAAAGAAAAGGGACCACGGTGTGAATTCTGCCTTCTCTACTAAGGAAATGTAGAGAGACCTTGGGTATATCACTTGCCTTTTTGCAGATTTCCCACCTGCAAAACAGGCTTGAGGAATGGATTAGTGACTACTGCTCACAGTTCCTGTCTTCCAAAGATTGTAGCAGCCAAGCTTCTCTTGAGAACATTTTGTTCAAGCACCTCATTGCATGCCCTTGTTGATTTGCTGGTAGGGTGGCTGTGGAAAGCTGGAAGGGCACGACAGTCCTGCATTCATTCACTCTGTGCCCTCAGCACATTAATTTCTTAACTCCCTGGAGACTGGATTTGTGCATCCATGAAATAGAAATCACCATTCCTCCCACCCAGCACTGTTGGGAAGATTGAGCACCGTAACTCAGTACACAGTGCCTGATGTGGAGAAAGCCCAAGCGATGTCAGTTCCTCTCCCTTCCCCCTGAGGGTTCGAAGAGAAAAAGCACATCTTGATGTGATTTGATGCAGTCTGGCCAAAGTATCACGATTTAAAGAACTGGCGCAAAAACAAAGCAAATTATAAGCCATGGGCACCAGTTTCTGAACTGGTAGCAGGAAGGTTGGGGAGGGGGGTTGGCACAACGTGAAGTGGGAAGAAAGGCACAGAGACCTTCCGGTTTCAATGACATTGCCCTAAGTAAGCTGCCTTCTTTAAGTGGGGAAAAAAGACCTCGGTGGCTAGCATGTTTAGCTCACCTGATTATGGCTTACTCCCAGGGTTTATTTCTAAAAGCATAATTGATTGAAGGGCATTGATTTATGAGAAACTAATGTCCTAATTCTGTGAGCATTAAGCAAAAACGAAATATTTAACTTTAAAGCATTATCTGTAATTATCTTCCATTCCGTATATTGATCTTTGAGTTGCAAGGTCCAACTTTCATTCTCATTTCCATGAAATCTGCAGGAAGTCAGGAGAACCAGTGGAAAGAGGTTGGGATTTGGATTGAAACCATCTGCGTTTGAATTCGGGCTCCAGCATTTACTCTCTATGTGACTTGAGTAAACCACTTAAGTGCCATAGTGGTTTACTCTGAGCCATAGTTTATGCATCTACGAAACGGGGGCAATAATAATACCTATTAGGGTTATTTTAGGGTTCAAATGAGGGAATAGATGCTGGCATTCTGTCTTTAAAGCAGCATTCACCCTGAGGAGTCCCTGAGCCCATCTCTCACTTTGGGGCCCAGCAGCCAGGGCAGCTTAGGGGTGGTGTGTAGGAGAGGGTAGTGGGGGGCATGGGAAAAAGCAGAACTTAGTGCAGTCATTTTTCAATTGTCCAAAAATATATTCTTTCCAGAATTGTTCCCTGGCACTGTGTGTGTGTGTGTGTGTGTGTGTGTGTGTGTGTGTGTGTGTTCTGAAGTGGATGAAATTTGTCAACAAAATCTTTACTAAAAATGGAACTTCTGCACATCTAATTGCAGAATTTTGCTAAATAAAACTGAAGATATCTTGTCTGTCTCCAGGCATATCCGAGGGGATTAATTGGTCACTCTTCAAAAACAATTCTTTGTAGGAATATCCTCTTTGATTCTCTATTCTCACATTAATTAGTAGTAGAAGGAACACCGCACACACTTGGTGGAGGAGGAACTGAGAGAAACACATTTGCCACTCCTCTCAAAGGAGAGAAACAAGGAGAGAGCATCGGGGTATGAAGTTCAGCACCATCTGGAGGGGAGGGGAGTACAGCAATGGCCGAAGTCACCGGCACTCGTCACTGGCTGCACAAGGCCAACCAGCCATCGTTATTTGCTAGAGAAGCTTTGTAGGCTGTGTTTAGTAAAAAATATTTTTTTAAGCCTAAGTTCCAAGGGCAAATGCTTTTGAGAATAAAATGAAGACATAGTTGATTTATTTATTTTTAGTGACTGTGGGGGAAGCTGATATTGGAACCAAATTCCAAATCAGAATTTGAGATTATTGTTGAGGTCAAACATTGAATACTACTTGTACTTTTGATAATTGTCTGATTGATTTTTTTCTGATCCAAGTATTTATCCAAAGATATTTTTGATTCAGATTTGTGTTTACTGTGATGAGTTTGTAATAGAAAATTTTTTGGAAAATTAGAGGAGTTACCCCTGTCATTTTGTGTTGGTCAAATACAAATTATTTTCTTTTAAACATTTCCTTTTTTTCTTCTTTTTTTTTTTTTTTTTTTTCTTTTTCTTTTTTTGAGACAGGGCTTCACTCTGCCACCTAGCCTGAAGTGGCAAAATCATAGCTCACTGCAGCCTCGAACTCCTGAACTGGGACTACAGTCATGGGCCACCATGCCAGCTAATTTTTTAATTTTTGTAGGGATCGGGGTCTTGCTGTGTTGCCCAGGCTGGTCTGGAACTCCTGGCCTCAAGTGATCCTCCCTTCTCAGCCTCCCAAAGTGCTGGGATCTTATTTCATCTTTAAAAATAACCCAAGTAACACCCAGTTAATAGGATGTGTTTTGCTGGTTGGAGAAAGTGTTTCTGTCACTAAATTGGGCATAGGCCACCTTTGCAAGGCAGTCCCTCCTTTATTGTCCAAATGAGCAGAGATACAGAAGGCTGGGTGTAGACCCAACAGCCTGGTGTCCCCCACCTCCTCTGGGGCCCCCTCCACGCAGTTCCAGAAGCCGTCTCCATGGCCTGCTTGTTTAAGGTAATTACAACATGTACTTCCTCCCCGCTGCTTCTGCTGAGGCAGAAAATACTTCATCATTTACTTCAGTCATGAGAATAAAGCCAAAAAATCTGGAACATAAACACCGTTTTTTCTTTGCATTCAAAGGCCAAGCTCAGGGTGAGTTTGTGAATAATAAACCCAAGTTGGCAATCAAGCTAATAAGTATGAAGTTGCTGGAGAGAGAAGTCCTCCACGAGCTGGGAGCTGAGGGTGTACCCAGGGCTTTTTGTTCCCCTGTTGGTAAATAACAGCCCTTTATTTACACACAGTTGTTTCGGCTTCAAAAGATATTCAAAGCCCGGCTAGTTTCTGCAGTTGCTTTACATGGAAAGGAATATATATGTGAATTTTTAAAGAGATTGAGGCCCAATTAAATCTATGCTGCCCAGAGAGAGTTGCAGGCGAGTCAGCCTGAGATCCAAGGGGGAAAAGAGGCGCATGTGATTAGCAGGCAAGCCAGGGTTGTAAACATAGGCGCTTTCTTTCTGAAATGGGAATTGCCCGCAAGAAAGTATTCATCTGCAGCCTCGAGCTTAGAGAAATTTCAGGGCCAGGCGCCTTTTGGTTTAAGAACAGAACTTTGAACTCTCCATTTCAAAAACTGAATTTCTCCCCCCTCTGGTTAAGAAAAGCATCCGATGCCGAGCGTCTCCATTCAAGCTCTCCAAACTTTCAGCATTTTTTCATTTTAAGCTCGTAGCCATACAAATCTCTGGTAATGAGTTCCCTGCCCGAGACAAGTTCTGCATCCAATTTGTGCGCCGGCCCGGTGCAACAGTTTACAAGTCTGAGACTCCGAGGGGGCGGAATCCAAAGGAAATCTCCAGAAAGGAATGAAGAGCTATCATGGAAATCTTTATTTATGTGAAGAGAAAGAGCTAAAACATTACCTCAGAATGCAAGATTACAACATCAGTTGGATAGAAAGTAAATCCATTCTAGTGGTGAGACATCAGAAACCCATAATCCTTTCTCAAAGCCCTTTTGTTATTTTAATGTCCGACAAATTATGCTTTTTTTTTTAAAGAAGAAAAACACTTAGATTTGAGAGGTTTCTTTTGCTCCCGTAAAAGTAATTTCACTACCTAAAAGTTTTAATTTTCTGTAACCCAGTCTTTACTGTGCTGGCCGAGCATACGTGCAAGACCATGGTAATTTTCAGCTTCAATAGAATTGGGCACAAAGTGACCACCAGGATCGGCCTCAAGTTGCTATGGCAACAATATTTCCAAAAAGTGCTTAAGTTATGTGGGGCATTTTTGTTTGCTAATTTTAAATTTTGCCTTTATAGTTTTTTTAAACAGATACATATGGATGAGTAAATTGCAATACTATTTTCTTCCTCTTTATGTCAGTCATGTCATAGGGATCCTGACTACCTTATAAATGACTTTGTAAAGAATTCACTAAGAAATAGAAAAAGAGTCAAAGAAAATTGGACAAATGACAAAAAAAAAACAACCAAATTCAACCTGTTTCTTTCTAGAAGCTTTTCAGTGGGAAATTCTCTCAAGAGATCCTTGAGAAGGGGCCAGGCCTGGAAAAGATGGGGTTTCCATGTGCCAGACCCTGGCTTGGTGCAGAGATGTAAAGATGAGAGAGTTCACGTCATGCTCAGGCCATGGGCTCTGTCAGACAAAAAAAAAAAAAATCCTTGCCCTCATGGAGCAAAAATGTGAGGGAGTCACAAAAAAGCCGCAGTAAATGATTAGATAGATAGATAGATAGATGACAAATAGATGATAGATAGATAGATAGATGATAGATGATAGATAGATAGATGATAGATAGATAGATACATGGGTGGATGAATGGATAGACGGATGGATAAATAGATGGATGGATGGATAGATGATAGATAGATAGATGATGATAGATGATAGATGAATGGATAGAAGGATGGATAAATAGATGGATGGATGGATAGATAGACGATAGATAGATAGATAGATGATAGATAGATAGATACATGGATGGATGAAAGCATAGACAGATGGATAAATAGGCAGACGGATGGATGGATGGATAGATAGATAGATGATAGACATAGATCCATAGATACATAGATAGACACATAGATAGGTGGATGGATGGATAGATTGATAGATGATAGATGGATAGAGAGATGGATGATAAGCAGACAGATGGTAGGAGAGATAGAGCTGGATAGATGGATGATGATAGATAGATGATAGATAGATAGATGATAGATAGATAGATAGATAGATAGATAGATAGATAGATGATAGATAGATAGATAAACAACAGTGTGTCAGAAGATAACAAGTGCTATGAAAAAAAAGAAAAAAACAGAGGAGGTGCTCCTAGAGCCAGAGTGGGGTGTAATATAGAACAAGGTGGTCAGAGTGGGCCTTGCTGAGATTGGGGTCATTTGAGTACACGCCTAAAGCAGGGGAGGAGTCGGGCTGACAGAGAGAAAACCAAGTGCAAAGCCCTCGATTCAGGAGATCGTTATGAATATGGGTTATTTGTTACTATAATCTGAAAAGCTGCAAACCTTGGGGCCTATGAAGTTTGTAAGTTTTTGTGCAAGTTTTGTGCCCCTCCGCTAAATGCACTTTAATGCACAAAGTCCAGAGTCTTTGTTTACTTATCTCTTTCCTCCAAGTCAGCCATCTTCTCTAGCAGGGCAGTTTTGCCTTGCCCCAGAAACAGCCTCTTCCTCCTCCTCATGTGTTAGCTGTGAAGTCATGTGATTTAGAAAAACAGATGACCAAACCTGTTAGATTTGGGTCTGGCTAGGGTGTACCATGAAGAAGCACGTCACTTTTATACACTGCATTTGTGTTTTACACGTTGTGAATCTCTCCAAGTGGGAGGCCACAGGGGATCCTAGTTGCATTCCTAACACCCAGCCAGCACCTGGCACACAACGTGGCAGGATAAGACTCCCCAGGAATGCATGGGTCAACTTGGATATATGTATTTTGTCTATCCAAATGCCTTTTTCCTTCCTTCATGGGTCTCATCACTTGCGGATGCCAGATAACTGAGTGTCAGAGTGAATAAGAACTTGTATTCTTAGGGCAGTGTTTATTACCCAAGCATTTTCAAATCTATGACCTCACCTGGATTCTAACACCAACCCTCAGCAGCACACAGGAAAAGCGCAATCAGCCTCAATTTATAGATGGGTTGGCAGATTGGAAGAAGCTAATTGCCTCAGGCCACAGTGAGAGGCAGCCTCTGTGGTGTTGAGAGGTCCAGATTCCAAGGTCGGTGCACCACTCCCATCACACATGGCCGGGGGCTATCTGCAGAATGGGTGGTGACAGCCGGGACAGCAGGGGCTTATAATTACTCTGGAAATGTGGGATCCCAAGGGCAAGCTGAGGTGGCAGAGCCAGTCAAGATGTAGGAGACGAGTTAACCCTACAAGGAGTAACCTTGTAGGTGAGGCCTGTGTGAAAATGTCTACAAATGAGTGTGGGGGGCAATAAGACTTGGGAGTCAGGGCCCTGAGTGCTGGTCTTGGCTTGGCCACCAGCGTGCTCTTGGGCATAGCAGTTCCCCTCTCTGAGCCTGTTTTCTTGGTGATGAGAAGAGAGCACTAGCCTCACCCAGCTTCCTCACAATGTGAGAGGCAAGCAAGGCAGTTGCAAAGTCCCAGAGAGAGTGCAGGACACCACGGAATCAAGTCTGCAAGTGCGATGCCCTTTTCTGTTCTCTTTCATCCCTCCTTCTAGGAGCCCAGGGCTTTGGGACATGGTGAGCAGCAGGATCTAGACAACATTTAATAGCATTATTCTCACTGAATTTGTTTTGACTTTTCCTTTCTATTTATGGCAAATGCTGATTTTTCATTTCTAGCAGGAATATCAAGACTCCTTTTAAAATAAATGAATTCAAGTAAACATAGTGAATTATTAAATGAAAAAATTTAAGTAAATAACATTAGAGGTGGAACTACAGATATTGCAGAGATTATGAAGGTGGTTTCGAAGAGAGTGGCCTTGGAGAAACGTTGAGTGAGATGACTGCAAGGGTCCTTCTGCTCTGCAGAGTGTTGGAGAGTGCTGGTTATGAGCATGGACTCTAGATCCACATGTTGTGTTCTTTCACTTACGTAGCTGGATACATGCGGGCAGGTTACTTAATCTCTCTGTGCCTCAGTTTCCTTACCTGTAAAATGGGAATAGTAGCACATCTTCCTCAAAAGATTGCTGTGTGTTGCCCTGAGAAGAGCGCCTGGCTCAGAGAAAATGCTGTGGGAGTGTTATCTGTTACGATGACCTTCAAAGAGTCCTTAATCAGACCCAAGCCGAGGGCTTTTGGAAGAGAGTGGCGATTGGGGGGGCAGTAACCATGTCTACACTCATTGGCTTACCAGAACCCGCGTGCTTGCACACACTGTTTTCTGTCCCTGAACACATAATCCCAGTGTTTCCTGCTTCTTCCTGTTGGAAAGTAAGTGAAGCCTTCCATAAATAATGGGGGAGGAGGAGAGAGGCTATCTGGCCCCAACCTCTATCCACACAGAATGAGAAAAAGGTGCCCAGGTGTTACCTGTCTTCTCATCATTTATCTGAGATCCTGCAAGAGTCAGCTGTGAGCCACATGTGCAATCATCTCCTGAGCCAAAAGGAGAGAAAGCAAAGCAGGGTTCCAAAGCCAGAGCAGCCCAAATGGCAGCTCTCCCACTCACTGTCCTCTCCAGGCCCTTCCCTCCACACTTGCTCCCTGCTCTGAGTCACACTTTGTATTTATTTGTGACAAGCCCATTTGGTTTTCTCCTCAAAGGTTGGTAATGCAGCATCTTCTGAGACACCAAAACCTGAGCAAGGTCCCAGGAAGGGGTGGCCTGACCTTGTAGGTGACCTCGTGCAGGACTTCAAGTGTGTGTGTGTGTGTGTGTGTGTGTGTGTGTGTGTGTGTGTGTGTGTGTGTGTGTGAATCTACAGCTGGTCTACCCCAGCCCAGCTCTCCACCTGCCGGCACTCCCTGGGGCAGACAGCAGATAACCATTTAATAGATTGGCTTGAAAAGTTTATTTAAAGGGAAAACGCAATTGCATTCTATTCCAGGGAGGTGTGAAGATGTTCCAGCAGCTTGGTCGTGGCATATGCACACTGTCAGAAGCCATCCTGAGGACGTTACTGCACATTGATGGGAGCCAGGGAGCCAGCTGTCATTAGAGGGATGTACAGCAAGAGTCATTGTGTAGGTCATAATCTTACTGGTAGAGCAGGAGCTTCTGGACTCTTACATGTGCTATTCACAGTTGCAAACAAGACTTTGGCTCTCTTCTATCCTTGATATTTCCTTTCCCACCCCCACAAAACAATTGCAAACCAAACCATGGTGGCAGAGTTTAATATGGCCAAAAGGCATGTATACAGTGCTTACAAGTGTGGCTTCCAAAGTCAGTCTACCTAAGTTTCAGTCCTGGGTTTTCTATATACTATATACTGTTAGGAAACTTACTTAAACTCTTGGTACTTCAGTTTCCTCATATATAAAATGAGGATAGTAGTACCTACCTCATAGGGTTGTTGGAAAGATTGAATGAATTAACACATGTAAGCACTTTCAACAGGCACATAGCAAATACAGGATACATGTTAGCAACTATTGTTTACTCAAAATATTCTTACACTAAGCAAGTATCTCATACCCTAAGTTTACTAGGCCATTCTTGCATTGCTATAAAGAAAAACCTGAGACTGAGTAATTTATAAAGAAAAGAGGTTTATTTGGGCTCACATTCTGCAGTCTGTATGGGAAGCATGGTGCTAACACCTGCTTGGCTTCTGGGGAGGCCTCAGGAAGCTTACAATCATGGTAAAAGGTGAAGGGGGAGCAGGCACATCACATGATGGAAGCAGAGCAAGAGAAAGAGAGAGGAGGTGCCACACACTTTTAAACAACTAGATCTCATAAGAACTCACTATCACAAAGACAGCACCAAGCCATGAGGGATTCACCCCCATGATCCAGATACCTCCCACCAGGCCCCGTGTCCAGCACTGGGGATTGCAATTCAACAAGAGTTTTAACCAGGGACAAATATCCAAACTATATCACTAAGTATAGTAGCCAGCCTCCAATATGGCCCCCAGTGTTTCTCATCTCCTGTCATTCATGCCCTTGCATAGTTCCTTCCACACTGAATAGGGCTACTATGCAACCAATAGCACATTGAGGAAATGATGGGGTGTGACTTCTGAGGGTAGGTTGCAAAGTCACTGCAGCTTCCACCTTGTGCTCTCTGGGATCACTTACTTTGGTTCACTTGCCAGCTGCCATGCTGTGAGGAGACTCAAGCAGCACTGTGGAGTGGCCCATGTAGGGAGGAACTGAAACTGCCTACAAATAACCAGAGTTAATTTACTATCCATGTGGCTAAGCCACCTTGAAAGTGGATCCTCCAGCCCCAGTCAAGCCTTCAGATGACCGCAGCCCCAGCCAACATTTTGATTGCAACCTGATAACAGACCCTGAGCCAGAACCATCAAGCTAATAGCAATAGATACATTGGGCTTTGCAAATTTAGAGGTGGAAGAGCAGGGCCAGAGTCAGCAGGGGTGGCTTTATAAACCAGACACTCATGTGTTCACTGCCACCCACAGGTATGCAGAGAGATGCCCAAGTGTGCATCCCAGTGGGGTTCTGAGGTGCCCCAGTGGGCTGTGGGAAACAGAAAGAAATTCAAGGAAAATCCATGCCAGAGGCTTTCTGTAGTTTTGCACCTCACCCTTCCCATACCTTTTCTCCTTATCTCCCCAGGCATCCACTGTGAACAGACCTTGGGAGGGTCAAGCAGGGAAGATGTATATAAGCACCAAAGGCCAGCACTGTGTCCTAGTGGGCATGGCCTCTTCCAGACTTAGATGAGTTCTTAGGGGGACCAAAAAAGAGAGACCTGCTGAGGTTGCAAAGGCATCTGCTGGGCAATAGCATAATCAGGAATGAGGGTGGAGGGATGGGATTGATCATGAGAAAGGCCTGATCACATTCTCCAAAAGTGGCACTTTTTCAACAATTGTTCAAAGTCTGGATGTTTACTTACTAGTGGTTAGAACCGTGCAGGAGGATATGAAAAAAGTGACTCATTAATGTGCAATTGAAACAGCAGCAGCCAGACCAGGAGACACATTAAGAAGGTAAGCAAATGCTGGCTGCTTTTCTTGTGCCTCCCTCCTTGCCCCTGCTCCTGATTTTGGAACATGGCTCTTTCTGCAGCTGGGAGCCCCGGCACATCCTCCTCCTGAATCCTACTGCCATTCTGCAGGCACTCTGAAAGCTTCACGTAAACACCCATGTGAGAAACCAGCCATGATGAGGACTCCCCAAGGCCACCCAGGGAAACTTCATTCAGAGAAAACAGGAGACATTCCACATGTTGGACTGGAACAATAAACCTCTCAATGTCAACGAAGCCCTGCTTCCCTTTGTACTCTCCATAGGCTTGGGAAAGCCCTCTCTCCCTCCGCAGGGAGGGTTATTGTGACAGGTTGTTGGATAGGTGATGGCTGATAGCACCAAGAGAGGAATCATTGCCTTGTACCTGTGGCCAGGTGCTCTTGTCTCCGGCTCACCAGCTCTCAACAACATCACTCAGGATAGAGCAAAGACCAAAGCTGTGCTGCATCCCCATCTCCACTCTACATTTTCTCTATGCTAGTGATAGGAGCATCCTGTTTCTGGGTGTCATTTTAGTACTAAAAGGGGGCTTTCAGTGTGTTTCTGCTGGGTGCCCAGTCTCTCTTGTCATGGCAGACCAGAGGAGGAATTTCACTAGGTACAGGCATTCCTTCAAAGAGGTCACAACATCCCAGGAACTCACCCACCATAATAGAACACAGCAGGTACTACTTGGCCGACTTGAGCAGGGGGAACAAGGTGCTTTAGGGGTAGAGGGACAGGAGGGATCGAATCTGCTTGGAGATAAGAGAGAAAGGGAAGTGTTTTCAAAATGTAACCTGGATCGTACTGTGAGCACTGTTGTTTTATCTTACATTTAATTTTTTAATTTTGTAAGCCCATATTCTCTTAAATTTTATTAAAAGTATCAAGCAGAAGCTATCCAAAAACTTTTATTTCCTTAGATACACGTTTTTCAAAATACTGATTTTTTTTCTGCATCTTCAGTTATGTTCTTCTCTTAAGCTACAGGCCCATCTTTTCTTCTTTTTACTCAATCAACTGCTCCATATTCTCTCTCTCTCTCTCTGCTTCACTTCCTTCCCTCTTCTTCTCTTTTTTTCTCCCTTTCACCTCCTTATTCTCCTTCTTTATCCGTGAATAAAGAAGGACTCTATCCATGTCTAGTGTTTGCCTAGACCATTGGTAAATCCATGCCAATCCATGCATTGGTAATCCATTGGTAGACTTCCCCTGGCCCCTTCATATAATAGTTATCTTGCTTTGTGATAAACCATTTTTTCCAGAGCTTGTGGGAGGTTGGTATCAGTTTTACTGTGTAACAAATCACCCAGATCTCAGTGGCTTAAGATATCAATGACTTATTGTTGCTCATATCTTGGGTCTACTGGGATTTGACTGATGTAGGCTGGCCTCAGCTGAGGGCTCTGCTTCAGGTATCTTGGCAGCTGTTTCCCACTGCAGCTCTGATGGTTGGTTGGGGCAACCCTACGTCATACAGGTTTCAGCCTTCATTGACCAGTGCAATGACCTTGTCATGTTTATCATATCATAGTGATTATAGAGGTACTAAATAACAAGTGAAAACATGAGTCTAGGCTCAGAGTAGCTTACTGTCACTTCCACCCATATATCATTATCCAAAACAAGTCACATGGCCAAGCCCAAATTCAAGAAGCATGAAACTCCATTCTGCCATTCTGCCCGTGGAGATACTGGGAGAGCTATAGAACCACTAGAAGAGGATGCATACAGGATAGGATAAGAAATTAAGGACAATAATGCAATCACCCACAGTGGTTCCAAGATAAATAAGAGATCTGGTGACTTGGAGTCTTCCTTCAATGGGTCAAGAGAAAACATTGAGAAGGGATTCTCCAAGAGAAGGAAGGGTACAAGACCAGAGTGAAATGCAGTTCAGCTTAGTGTTGCTTGTTTTTCTCCTTGCTCCAGGTTTCACTGATCCTCCCGGGAACTGCTCAGAGCCTGCTCCTCTCAGACTTTCCTGGGGTAAGCCCATTTCCAATCTACTGATTCTTGCTTTCTTCTGGAGTCTTGCAAAGAAAACCCCATACAGAATGAATGACTTCCGAGCTAGCCTAACAAGCCAAGAAGACCCCTCAGTTTGCATGTGGATCAGCTCTTACACAGCTGAGTGCATTTGTCAACTGTGACTCTCTGGAAGTGTCCATTTTAATTGCAAGTACCTGCTCACTAACCGGTACTCATAAACAATTCCCTAATGGGTTCATCAAGTCAATGAGCAGAAATTTTTGTACTGAATATAAAATAGTCTCCTCAAGGGACAGAGCCCAGCCTCCATTCTGTATTCCAAGGACTTGGTCTCCAGTCCCCATTGTCTCAGAAAATGCCACTCACTGTTTGCTTGGGACACAAAGACTTTCTTTAAAGAAAACCACATTTAATGCAAACAGTGTGTTCTACCTGCTTAGGAAGTCATGGAGGCACTGTGATGAAAGGAAAAGTTAGAGATTATCTAGTCAAAAGGTTGGTAAACCTTTCTGTAAAGGGCAAGAGAGTAAAAATTTTAGGCTTTGTGGGCCATACAATCTCTGTTGCAGTGACTCAACTCTTGCCGTTAGAGCGTAAAAACAGCTCTAGACAATATGTAAACAAATGAGCATGGCTGTACTCAATAAAACTTTGTTTACAAAACTAACTGGCAGGTCAAATTTGACCCACTGGCAGGGCTATAATTGACTAAACTCTGCTCTGATCTAACCTCCCATTTTACAGATTTGGCAACTGAGAACATTGAGGCATCTTGTCCTGCCATTACTGAACCTGGCACACATATGCACAGTGGCAATGGTCTTTTGGTACTGACTGTGCTTCTTTGCAGGGCTCTACCAGGCTGCGAGGCCTCAGGATGAGTGTGCTGAGGGGTTGATGCCTAGGCCTTGATGGTTGTGAAACAATTAAAATATCATCCTTACTTGTTTATATGCAAGGCTTCCTACAAGACAGATCTTCTTGACCTTGGAGACCTTGAAGCATCCATCTTGTAACCCCAGTGACTTCCCATCTCAGCCTCTGGTACATAGCAAAGGCCAGTCAAAATGAATGAATGAAGCCCAGAGAGCAGGAGTGACTTGACCAAGGTGCCACCGTCTGATTAGCAGCAGCACAGGGACCACAATCCAGGACATGACGTTGCAGGGTAATCTGTGCTCATGCAGGGTAATCTGCTATTGGTTGGATAAGGGGATGAATAATTGCAAAAATATCAGTTAATTCATCAACAAATACCTACCAAAAGCACCTGCAAGTTGGGAGGCCCTAAGGCTAACCTGCTGCAGGCAGGGAAGGGCTAACCTGCAAAGAGGCTGCAGTACCAGAGGAGACACATGCAAATAGCTCTAAGCCTAGTGCTCATTTCTAGCTATAGAATAGATTCTGGAAGACTATGATTAACTTTTATTTTCTACTTCTCTCTGCCTCATGCTCCACTGTATGTACACAGTAAGTCCTTGCTTCACATTGTCAATAGGTTGTTGGAAACTGCAACTTTAAGGAAAACTATGTACAGTAGATCTTCAAATAACATCGTTTCTTGTTTTTATTGTAATGTTGGTGAGGAAAAAATTGGTTTTGTTATATGTTGTTTCACTTGAAGTTTTCATTTTCAAGGATCCATTGATGATGTTAAATGAGTATTTACTGTAATTACACACACACACTGCACCCACCACACACATACACTGCACCCACCACACACACACTGCACACACACACCACACACACCACACACCACACACATGGAAACACACACCACACACACCACAACACACACCACACACACACCACACACACACCACACACACACCACACACACCACATACACTGCACACACAACACACACTACACACACAGTGCACACACACACATCACATGCACACACCACACACACTACACACACCATGCACACACACACTGTACACCACACACACAACCACCCCCAACACACACCACATATCACACACACCACACACACTGTATGCCACACACAACCACACCACACACACACACCACACATACCACACACACTGTACACTACACATACACACACACCACATACACCACACACACACACCATACACCACACACACCACACACACACACCACACACACTGTACACCACACATACACACACACACCACACCACACACACACACACCATACACCACACACCACACACACACACCACACACACATTACACCACACACACCGCAAACACACCACACACACACACCACACACCACACACCACACACACACACACACACACCACACACCACACACACCACACACACACACACACACACACACACGGAGCAAGATTGTCATTGAAGAGTCTAGCGTCCAGTTCAAAATTCTTGACCTAGAGTTTTGGGAATAACTCCCCAAACTCCAAGGCTTTCTGGTCTTCCTTAAATTGTATATAAGTTTTTGTGCATTTTATTTTTAAAGAGGGACCATACATTTTTTTTTTTTCAGATTCTTAAAGGAATCCCTGATTCCCAAATGCTTGACCATATGTAGTGGGTGACTTGGGACCCACGTCCTTGATCTGTGGTACCAGAATAGCTAGGGTCTGTTTTAACCCCAATGTGATAGGCAACAAAACTCACATAAATCATACAAGGGGGGCGACAGGAGGAAAACCCTTTCTTTGACAGTATTTTTTCTGACCACCAATCAAAGCTTGCTTGTTTTACATCAAATCTTGGGTATTCAAACTCGAATTTGCAGACCTCTAGTCGGCTTCAGTCATCAGGGTTGAAAATTTCTGCAATGTGGTGGAGAAAGCACGACCTTGGAATCTGAAGAGTCTGCGGTCTGATCCTAGCACCCCAGCCCCCAACCATGCGCTATTCTGTAACTTAACCTCTGTTGCTCCCGTTCTCCCTGACATCTCAGCATCTCAGCTCACCTGTCTATAAAACAGGATAAAAATACCTACCTCACAGACTTATTGCAAACACTGAAGAAATTAGATACTTTAAATGTCTAGGCCAGTCACGGTGGCTCATGCCTGTAATCCCAGCACTTTGGGAGGCTGAGGCGGGTAGATCACCTGAGGTCAGGAGTTCAAGACCACCCTGGCCAACATCATGAAACCCCGTCTCTACTAAAAATACAAAATTAGCTGGGCATGGTGGCACATGCCTGTAATCCCAGCTACTTGGGAGGCTGAGGCAGGAGAATCACCTAAACCGGGAGGCGGAAGTTGCAGTGAGTCGAGATCCTGCCATTGCACTCCAGCCTGGGCGACAGAGTGAGACTCTGTTTCAAAAAAGAAAAAAAAAAATGTCTAGAACAGCACTTGGTAGGTGCTTAGACTGCCTTGCACATAGTAGGTATTCAGCAGACATTTGTTCAAGTTTCTCTGTCCCCACCCAGTCCCTTTTGTTTTTTCACATATGTGGCACCCAGAGAGAATACTTTGTAATTCATTCCTAAGGTTGTTTTCCTTCCCTTGTTTTTTCTGAAAAAAACAAACAAACAAACAAAAAAACAGAAAACAAAAAAACAAAAAAACAAAAACCCACCTCAAGATTGATAAAAGCAAAGAGTTGCTCAATGGCAAATCTGTCACATACTTCTTTATTTCTCTAGCTTTTGGATAAAGCAAGAAGAGGCAACTACAGAACAACATGCAGAATAAAACTGCAGGGAAAAAAACCGCCTCGGTGTTTCATGAGTTGTCGTTGTGTGAGGTTTGGCTAATTCAACAAGGACCCCTTTGTTTTTGTTTTTAAACTATCGTATTAAAGCATATTTATTCAAAGGAGTGCAATCCCACTCAGAGACCCAATTAGCTTGGGAGGTTTATTCAATTTTGTGGCTCAACCACCTTACAAGTTTCTCTTTTGGAAGTGGCTTTGAAGCCAGCCTGTGAGTTAAGCACTACCATTAATAGTCACACTTCAAACTCACCTGTGTGCAGACTTGGATGGCGTAGTAATTCCTTCAGTGACACTTTGGACACACATTTACAGAGCACTGCCTCGGCACCCTGCCTCCAACCAGGTGCTGGAGACACAGCCATGAACAAAACAGAGGTGCAGTCCTGCCTTCATGGAGCTTGCAGCCCAGTGGAGGAGACACAGTGCAAGGACTCACAGCAGAACATGCTAAGGTTTGTGATAGAGGAGGTACCCACATGGTGCATAGGAGAGGGGCACTCTGTCAGGATAGAGAGAGTCAGGGAAGGCTTCCTGGGGGAAGGGACATCGAATGTGAGGCCTAAAGGTTGAGTTGGAGTTAGCTAAATCCTGTGATTCCTGGACCTCTCATTAAGAAGGAGAGTAAAGAGATGCTCAGCAGGCAATTGGATAGCAGGGTCTAGCTCAGAAGAGTGAGATCTGGGCTGAAGGCCGTGAGTTGGGCATTGTATTAGTCCGTTTTCACATTGCTATAAAGAGCTTCCCAAAACTGGGTAATTTATAAAGGAAAGAGGTTTGACTCACAGTTCTGCATGGCTGGGGAGGCCTCAGGAAACCTACAATCACGGCAGAAGGCAAAGGGGGAGCGAGAACCTTCTTCACATGGCGGTAGGAGAGGGAAGAGTGAGTGTGGGAAGAACTTGCCACATACTTGTAAAACCATCAAATCTCATCAGAACTCACTTACTATCATGAGAACAGCACGGAGGAAACTGCCCCCATGATCCAATCACCTCTCACCAGGATCCTCCCTCAATACCTGGAGATTATCATTCAAGATGAGATTTGGGTGGGGACACAAAGCCAAACCATATCAGACATCCACGCACAGAATAGGTAAACTAGGAAAACCTCTTTGGGAAGGAAGCCTTTCCCAAGGGAGACTCACACCCTGGATCTCCCTAACCCACAAGGGCAGCCCTTACGGTCTGGAGGCGGGGGCTGCTCTCTCCAAGGCTGGTGGGCAGACTCTTGACCCAGAAAGCTGCTGTCGTCCCTCAACTGCCTTCCTCCCCTATCCGAGAGGTTCTGGTTCTCCCAACCCATTCCACGTAGTGTCCCAGGAAGTGCATCCAAGAGCTTTGAGGCCAAAGGACAGAGCCATTCTAAGTGGTCCACAGCCTTGGCATCAGCCCAGGGAGCCTGCAGATCCTGCAGAATCAGGGTCACCTGCAGACACCTGCACAGTCATCTCTGCACCATGCTACACTTTCTGGGATTTCAGGTCCATGACATGATGCTATCTTCTGGGTCACAGGCAAGCAGACACCATGAAGTCAGAGGTACACACAGTTCTCAGGCCTGAGTGGAGGGAAGTACATGCCCTCACTGTAACAGCAGGCACTGAGCAGAGTCAGCTCTGACCAGGTTCTAGAAACCTTTGCAATCTTGAGATCCTATTCCCACTCTTTAACAGGAAGCATCCTTGTAAAGAGCTTTTGTCTTGGGGGGGAAAGAGCAGCAGCCCTCCGCACGCCTCCCGAAATTCCACGGTTGGAGAATTAGCTTCCCACAGCTGCTGTCGCAGGAAGTGGGTCGGCCATATCCATGTGTAAACAAAGGCAGCGAGGCCCCTTTCCTTAGGGCAAAGCCGGCTTCAAGAGACACAGAATTGAAGTGAGGGCAGGTGGAAAACACTGACCCAGCATGGGAAGGGAAAGGAAATGCTTTGCTGAGCCATTTCTAGCAAATATGCTACAATCCTAATAAATATGTATTTTAAAAATCACTCTGTGATCAAAATAGGAGAACTCTTAACAAGAGGAGAAGGAGCTCTGCTATTAGACCACACTTCAGGACTTCACTTTTTAAAAGTTAGCCATGAGTGCATGTTGCTAGTAAATCGGGATCCCCCACCAGGGGCACTAAGTCATTTCGCATTAGCACCTATTCAGGAAATCTCCAGCTCCCAAGGCCAGTCTTTGACCAGGGATCACAGCTTCGATTTTGCGCTCCCTTTTGCCTTGGCCCCCTGCTCGAGGCTGTGCAGAGCCCGACATGACGTCCTTGTCCATAATAATGACTGCTGAACTGCTTGGCTGGGGCGCTTTTCCGAAATGGAATCGGGGATCTCCGACCCCGCAGCCTGCTGAGCGCTGCTGTCCTCTGCTCGAGAGTTCACCAGATCCTCCCTTCAAAATTGGGCCACGACTTTCCATGTCTATCTAATGAGACGCTGTGCCACAGAGAAGAAATTGCAAGTGTATTGCAAAAGGCACCGGGGAAAGAAAAATGTTTTGGAGCTGTCTCTCTCTATGAGCCACCTATCTTAATTTAAAACTTTTCAAACAAGTATTCGTTTTTCTAGAGTACCCAAGTTTATCAGTTAGAAAATCCAGGCAACACTGTCTCCGACAGTTGAGGATTGGTTTGCCTCCTGCAGCAAGAGCTTGCAAAGGGAATTACTGGTGTCGCTGTTTGAGGAGTGCACCAGGGACCCAGATCCTCCGTCTGCCTGCTCCTTGGGTCCTGAGTGTGACAAAACAGCCATCACCATCACAAGACAGCTACAACAATTTCCGCATTTGGCCCAGACATGCAGGAGGAGAAAGACGGAAGATAAAGAACCAAAATCCTTTTCCACAGGAGCTTTGTTTCCCAACATTTTATTTTGCAAATGTTATATAGATACAGCAAAGTTGAAAGTATTTTACAGGAAACATTTTTTTTACCCAATGCCAAGGTTCTACTATTAGCATTTTACCATTCTTGCTTTATCGCGTATCTATCTATATCTAAGAGTTTGATCAGTCTATGCAGTTGAACAAAACTTATTCTCTCTACCTATAGGCCATTACATTGGTAATTATGAATAACGTAAGACAGGAACCAGGCACTGTGCAGTAAGAAATGATAGCCTAAGGGAGAAAGGAAATACTAGTATATAAGTATAGCTGTATGGGGTCATTATGAAGGAGTAAAAGCTCTACACACACAACTGCCTATGGACATCCCTACATTATGGCACATACCTACAAATGGTGATTACAGTGATCACTCTGACCTCTTAAAAGGTCTAAATTGGCTGGGCGTGGTGGCTCATGCCTGTAATCCCAGCACTTTGGGAGGCCAAGGCGGGTGGATCACAAGGTCAGAAGATCAAGACCATCCTAGCCAACATGGTGAAACGCCATCTCTATTAAAATACAAAAAATTAGCCAGGCGTGGTGACACATACCTATAGTCCCAGATGCTCAGTAGGCTGAGGCAGGGGAATTACTTGAACCCAGGAGGCAGAGGTTGCAGTGAGCCGAGATCGCACCGCTGCACTCCAGCCTAGCAACAGAGCAAGACTCTGTCTCAAAAAAAAAAAAAAAAGTTCTAAATTATGTTCAGTTAAATCTGGTTAAGAGGGCAGAGGCATTTTTAACTCATTTTAGAAACATTTTCATAAAATTGCTTAATATTTTAAGTGCTATTACATTTAAGCTCCCTGGATAACTCACTTACATGTTTTATTTCATGTCCCAACAATGCAGGGTAAACCATATTTTGTTGAATGCATCCTATACACAGGATTATAAATGCACTCACTTGTTTACTCATTAAGTAGGGAGCAGAGAGCTTCCTCTATCCAAAGTGGTGTGAGTTCATGAGAGGCACAGAAAAGGTGATGGAGAATTACAGGAGGGATAGACACCCAACTTGAATATCAAGACAGAAATGGCCCTTCTTCCACACCTGCAAAGGCTCCAGCACAGCTGATGTGCAGTGATGGGAGGAGGTTCTCCTGGAAGAAACAGGGAGTAGGGGTAGGAAAGTGTAGAAGGTACTTCTAGAGGACAGTGGGGTTTGGTATGGACAGAGGAAAGGTGCTAAGGGGTGGGTTATGACTGATGTAGAAAGATAGGTGGATGCTCTTAGCAATAAAGAATTTTGACTTTTACTTGTAGACTATGATACATGATTGAAGGTGTGATAGGATCAGAGCTGTGCCTTTAGAAGTATGTTCTGCAAACAATATGTAGGCTGCATTGGCATAGGGAGAGGTTGGAGACAGTAAGACCCAGGAAGAGGTCAACCGAAATAGTTCAGTTAAGAATTAATGAAAGGTCCCAAGCAAAGACTTGTACACGAACGTTCATAATTGCTTTAGTCGCAATGGCCCCAAACTGCAAACAACCAAATGTCCTACAACAGGATAATGGATAAACAAATTGTGTTACATCCACACAGTGGAATACTACTCAGTAATATACAGGAATTAACTACTGATACATGTAACAACATGTATGAATCACAAAATCTTTATGCTGAGTGAAAGAATCCAGACTCCCCCCAAAAGAGCATATATTGTATGATTTCATTTACATAAAATTATAGAAAATGCAAACTAACCTACAGTGATAAAAAGCAAATCAGGGGTTGCCTGGGGCACTGGAGGGAGGCATGGGCTGCAAACAAGGCAAAAAGAATCTTTTGGGGATGATGGAAATATTTTGTATCTCAATTGTGGTGGAGGTTTTATAGGTGTAGACTTCCATCACAACTAATCAAATTGCACATTTTAAATGGATGCAGCTTAATGTACATGCATCACACCCCAGTAACATTTATTTTAAAAACTAAGAGAGACTTCTGGATAAAGATGATAGATGGAACTTACCTACCTCCATTCCTTCTATCAGATAATAGTAAAAATATTGTTTTTAAAAGGCATGTGTCTCCAAGGGCAGTAAAATGTAAAAGGAGTCATTCGCAGAAAAATTAATAGATGAAGAAAAGAATAGAGCAGATTTGAGATGACCTAATCCTGACAGAACAGGGAGAAAGTCAAGGCCAACCCATCACTCAGGGCGGATGGAATCAGTGCAGGTGAGGTGAGGGCAGCTAAAATAAGAAAGACTGAAAATCTCCTCCTAAGCACTTAGCATTCTAAGCACTGACATCCTTCCCTACCCCTCTCTGGAGAAGACAAAAGGGAGTATCTATGGACTGAGGGACAATAGTCATGGTTGAGGGAGGGGAAAATATCCCCAAACCAGAGGTGTCAAGAGAATGTCTACCTGTAAGAAGTTTAGATCCTACCTGTTTATTTATTTAGGTTCCAGAAAGCTGGTAACCAGGCCTCCATCTTCCAAGGGGAGACCAGTAGAGTCTTTGGATAGTTTGATTAGTCTGAAAGGGACAACTTATAATACTGTCATTAATGTTTTCCCAACTCACAGCCTAGTTAGGTCATCTTACGAAAGAGAAAGCCAAGGGCTTCAGTTTCCCTTCTGTTCCCAGAGCTTTACATTAGCATTTCATCCCTCCACTCTTAAACATGATGAGACAACCAAGCATTATAATGTAAAACATAGAAAACAAAACAAATGAACATTAAAAAGCAATCTAGTGGAAACATATAGTAAGTTAATTAGAAATAAACCTCTAAGAGACAAGATATTACAATCTTGAAACAAGAACAGATTTTTATAAAAAAGGAATATTTCAATTAATAAAAGAGCTCAAAGAATTTAAAATATAGCAGAAATGCAACCCTCAATTGAAAACTTGGAACATGAATTGAGAATATTCCCTAAGAAATAGAGCAAAAAAATTCAAGTTGTTCTAGAAAGAGAGGATAAATTTTTTAGAGAAGGGGGATATAGCAATAAAATATTTAAAGAACGCTTCCCATAATTGAAAGGCATTAGATCATAAATTAAAAGGGCCCACTAAGTACCCGGGACAATGAATGAAAAAGATCTTGTAAAAGTGCATCAACGCAAGCTTTCAGAACACAGGAGACAAAGAGAAGAAATTACAAGCTTCCAGAGGAAAAAGAGAAAAAAACCAAGAACACATCACGCATGGAGAATCAGGAGTCACAACGTCTTCAGATTTCTCAGTAGCAATATGGAACCTAGAAAGCAGCAGAGTAAGACTCCAAATTTAGAAGAAAAATTAATCCCAACCTAGAATTCTAAACTCATGCTGTCAAACAATTACAGGGTGGATTAAAGCATTTTCAGACGAGATTGGGCACATTCAGGGTGGTATGGCCATAGATGGATAAGGCATTTTCAATCATGTAAGTGCCAAAAAAAAAAAAAAAAAAAAACCCTTCTCCTCTGTATTCTTTCTTGGGAAGCTCTGGAGGAAGTGACTCACCAAAACAAGAGATTGAGTAGGTGGAAGGTGTGGGGTATAGGTGATAAGAGCCCAACATGAGAGGGAGGGAAAGGAAATTCCTAGAAGATGATGTAGGGAGACCCCACAATGATACTTTTGCTCTGCAATTAAGAGTTGTTTTTCCTATTAGGACTTGTAGACACATGGCTTCTCTTGTACATTGAAATATTTTTTTTTACATATAAAAAATAACCTTAACCACTAAGATAGTTTTTAAACATTATTTTGTGCAAAAGAATTACCCATAGGCTTACTAAAAATACAGATTCTATTGCTTCCCATTCTAAGAGACTCTGTTTCAGGAGGTCTGGGTGAGATCCCAGGAAAATGCATTTTGATCAGTTATCTTAGGTGATCCAATGCAGGTGGGTCATAGACCATATCTGCAAAACATTAGTCTAAACAACAGTACCAATAGCTGAGTAATGTAAGCTCAGCTGTCATTTTTATAATCTGCCAATATTTACTTTTTAAAATTGAGACATAATTCACATACCATAAAATCCATCATCTTAAAAGTGTGCAGTTCAGTGATTCTTGTGAATATACAACATGTATATTCACAGAGTTGTCTAACCATCACCACTGTCCAGAAGATTTCCATCCCCACTAAAAAAAATTCCAGAAGATTTCCATCCCCCCCCCCCCCCCCCCCAAAAAAAAGAAAAAAAGAAAAAAAGAAAAAAAAAAAAAGCCCTGGGCTCATTAGTAATTAAGTCCCCATACCTGATTCCTCTTCCTCTGGACATTACTTTCTGTTTCTATGCAATTGCCTACTCTGGACTGTATAAATGGAATCATTACAATATGTGGCCTTTTGTATCAAGCTTATTTAACTTAGCATAATGTTTTCAAGGTTCATCAATGTTGTCACATACATAAGCACTCAGTTTGTTTTTATATCTGAATAGTATTCCATTGTATGGATATACTGCACTTTGTTGATACGTTTATCAGTTGACAGACGTTTAAGTTGTTTCCATCTTTTGTCTGTTGCAAATAATGCTCCAATGCATGTTTATGCACAAGCTTTTGGGTGAACACCTGTTTTCAGTTCTTCTGGTATCTACCCAGGAGTGGAATTACTGGATCATATGGTAACTCTCTAACTTTTTGAGGAACTACCAAACTGTTTTCCACAGTGGCTGCACCATTTTATGGTCCCACTAGCAATGTATGAGGGTTCTAGTATCTTCACATCTTCACCAACACCTGTTATTGTCCATTATTATTATTACTACTATTATTATTAATCATAGTCATTAAAGTGAGTGTGACCTGGTGTCTCATTGTGTTTTTGATTTACGTTTCCCTAATGACTTGCCAGGATTTACCCCTGCATACTTCTCATTCCCCCCAACTCCTACTTTTTGTCTGTGCTATCTATATAGGGTCAGATCGTATAGCTAGTACATATTACAAATGTCCTTTGCTCTTTATTCTCAATTCCACACGTCTCCATGTTTAGAACGCTCACTACCAGTCATGACCATCTCTGACATGGTCTCCATGGGAATGGAGAGATCACATCAATGTCTCTTCAGTCTGAAGTTCATTCTTTACTAGATTCCTTAGGAAGAGTTCATGGAATAATTTTCTCTATATATTTGCATGATAATAATATTTCATGTATGAATTATTTTTGTATCTGAAGATCAGTTTTGATAAATTAAAATCCTTGGCTCACATTTTCTTGAGTATCTTAAATATGCCACTCTGTTACTCTATTTTCTTATGACCCAAAGCATTGCCTTGAAATGTCTAACGATAACTAATTTTCTTTCCCCTTTAAGTTACAGGCTCTTTTGCTAGAGATTCCTTTTTTCTTTACCAGTAATTTTTCTAGTTTACTACAATTTGTCTTGGTGTTGAACAAGACCCAGTAATTACATTACAGTATGGTTTTGTGTTCATTATTCTGGGTAACTTTCTCAGGTACATAGCATGCTTTTTCAACATGTGTTTTCAAATCATTTTCTTTCTGATGTTTGAAAACATTGCTTGAAGCAGAGTTTTTAGTAGTTGTTCTGTTTCCTTCCATTAGATTTCCTCTTCGGTACTTCTGTTATCTATATTTTTTCTTCTTTTTTATTTTTGAAATTTTTCTCCTTTTCTTTCCCTATCTCTCTTAAATATTATTTGCCATTTATTTCCTCTCTGTTCCTTCTGGATTACTCTTCTTCTAAAATTATTTTTCTTTGTAGTTTTTTCTTGCATTCTGTCGCCTCATTCCTGAGTTTTTCTAATTCTGATTTATGCTGTTCTTTCACAGCCCATGTCATTTTCTAATGTCTTTTAGCCTGTTTTGAAGGGGTGCATTATAATTTCTGTGAGCTTTACATTTTTTTCACTGCCTGTAGGACTGTCATTCAGCTCCTTATTCTCTTTTAACTTTATATGGCATGTTTTTGCTGTTATCTACATGTGACTTTAGTTTTCCTAAACTTGTAGCGGGAAGATTGGCTCAATGAGCTTTTCTAACTTCACAAAGTTCTGAATATTCTCTCTCTCTTTCTCTTTCTCTGTGTGTGTGCGTGTGAGTGAATAGATACGCTGGCTTGCTTTCTGTGAATTTCTGGCTGTTTCCCTCTATAACTGTACCGTGGACCTTCCCTTTCCTTCTTCATCTCTGTTCTCCCTAGTCTACTCACTTCATTCTCAGTTTTCGGGAGCTCTATGGACTCCATTTTGAGAGTTCACAGGGGCCCGGCTGCTCCAGCCCCTAAAGGTTTCATTGCGGGTGTCTTGTGCCCACCCTTTCAGCTTTACCTGTTCCCAAATTGTGTTGCTCTGCTTCCCCGTGCATGTCTGGTGTCTATTCTGAAGTTATCTTGCTCGCCAGCACATACCTGGTGGCTATTTGGAAGTTTTCTCTGATCTCTCAGAGGCCCTGTTGCTTACCTCTGCTTTCTCCTGCAGAGATGCCAATTATAGGCAGGTCTCGAAGTTGTTAAAGTGTTTTCCCCAACCACTTGAATGCTGGAGTTCATGGTTTGGGTGTCTAGTTGCTGTGACATTTTTTTTTTCTTTAATGTGGAGATTTGGAGAAATCTAAGAACTATGTTGCCATCATCATCACAATCTTGTGGAGTTCACTAGCTTAATGGGTAAGCAAATAGCCTAGGGGGAAAAAAGGGTAGAATAAGCAGGCACAACTAACAGATTTGTGGATTGTTTATATATACCAGCAAATTTAAAACAAAGTCCTCTTGCAAAATTTTTAAAGTGAAGAATTAGTGAGGTTTTATACAAAGCTGTATATTTGGTTTCTCCTTAAAACAGAAGACCTGGTAATCCTGGGCCTCTGTGCCTGGCCTACCAATCCCTACTCCACACATGTTCTCATTTATGTTATTTATGTTATCTGTCTGTTCGCTGAAGGCTTTGGGGTTAGAACCTCCAGTCTAGAGTAAAAGCCACCATGCACATGTAATTCAAAGCTCAAGAACTATGAATGAAACACAAATTCTAACAGACATGTTAGCTCATCATAATTTTAAATTCCTCAATTAATTTTTACCAAATATATACATATATGAGCTTATTTTCCAATAAAGTGTGATCAGAATATAAGGTTGGTTTGTCTATTTAAAAAATTAATGAGTGCTACTGTCACACACAGCATGAGTATATCTCACAAGCATAAGATGAACAAAAGAAGTTTGACACAAAAGGATCTCATACTTTAAGATTTCATTGATAAGAAGCACAAGAACAGGCAAAACCCTCTAGGATCAGAATGCTGGTTACCTCTGGGTGGAGGTGGTGATTGACTGGGAAGAGATATTAGAAATATCTTGATCCAGGAAGAGGTGGTTTCATGGGAATTATATATAAATTCATCAAGCTATGCACTTAAGATTGATTACTTTTGTTAGGCAACGGGTTACCTTAATGGCGCTGGTTCAGGGTTATTCTTCCTCCTCGATATAGGCCCGCCAAAGGAGGACCAATCAGAAAGAAACACCTCCCGCCTTTCCCCAAGCCCCGCCTCTAACCCTAATCACGGACGTCCACGTAGCCCCCAGCAATATAAAAACTGGCGCCCAGGCAGCCTCTCTCTCTCTCTCTCTCTCTCTCTCCTTCTTCTTCCTTCCCTGTGTGTGGTGCCTGATATCTCCAATAAAGATCCCTTGACCGCAACCGGCGTAGTCTGATCCTTGCCCGGCCCCTTTCAACTTTTACTGTATATATATAAAAACTCAATAAAAATTTTTGACTGTCATTTTAAAACCATGCTACAAATATGTACTATATACATCAATAGGAGGTGGCACAAGAAGGCATCAGTAAGGAGCCTGCACATGGCCACCACCACCACCAACTTGAAAATAGGTTAGTCTCAGAGGATTAAATTCCAATTCTGTGCCTAAAAGATGGGAGCACAGAGAAGCAAAGTCACTTTAGAGAGGCCCAGAGGACATGAATCTGATGGAATGTATTGACATGGAAAAAGGAAGAAGGCACCCATCAGAATGGTGGTGCTGGTGCTGGGTGGGTCGAGGGGCGAGGGGTCTGCTGAAGTTTAGAAAAGGGAGTCATCATGGCTAAAGATAGCTGACTGCGATTTGGGGCCTCTTTTGTCATTTTCTTACAAGAGGAGACTGCTAATCCATGGATGCAAGAGTCCAGTTCCCTGGGGAGTTTCGTGTCTTCTTGTAAATTAATCAATTAGCATCTTGTTTACATAAATTGGGCTCTTGTAAGTAAAGTCAGCACGAGTCAGCTTCACTGCATGGGAATACCTCTGAAACGCTGGCAAGGCCGGGTAGCTGGGTCTGCACAACTGGGGGCCAGACTCGGACTCTGGCGACTTCCCCAAAGTCTAGCCTTGCAGGAAAACCTCTTTGTGGCCAAATAATGGGGAGTCTTCGGGGTGGCCTCAGCGTGCACCATTGTGGCCCCTGGGCCCTGCCTGGGCAGTGGCAACACTACTGCCCTGCAATGGGGACATGGAACATGTGTGAGCATGCAGTGTAGGTGGCTGGGACTCTCATGGCAAACAGCACATAAGCTGGAGGCTCTTTGTGAAGAAGCACTGACAGCTCTGGTCACTTCCCATCTGGCAGGAACCCCTAAATATTTATTTATTTGAAAACCTCAACTATAATTCTCCTAAAATTCTCCAGATCAAAAACACTTTGTCCTTTCCTAACAAAATAGGATCATTTGAATGGGATTATTACAACAATGCACCAATTTCAAAGTTCTTATAAGCCACAAAATGAGGGGAATTTGTGTTTAGATGTCTTTCAAAGCAATGAATTTTTAATTAAAAATTGAAAGTGGAGGAAAAGCTCAGCTCTAATGGAAGGGCTCTATATCCATTCTCTGGGTAGTTTACTACAGTGACAAAGTTGATACAGTTTTTATATTTGCTAACTAGTATCACGTTATTCAAAAATTATTTTGCCGATGGATCTTCAACTGAATCATGCTTATAGTTACTCAGGAATTTTCTGGCATATGTCCTTTTAACTAGTTGATGATAAAAAATGATGATAATAATAGGAGTGATTTTTCACTAAGCTATATCCATGTCCTCCTAAAGTATCGCATGTCTGCATGGCACCAAAGGCCAGTGAACCCTCACCCTTCTACAGAATCCAGCACGGAGAGTTTGAGGCCAGGGGAGCCTGGTCATTCTGGGAATTAACGGGAAGAACCCTTGTATGGTCAGTGGTCAAGCTGCTGCATTCCTAGGGATGGTTTTCCGACCTGGTGAAGCCTCTTTTAGAACCATGGTTCCCTTTAGAGCAGTGGGGGATCATAGCAGACGTAAAAGCTCTAAGTAGAAGCTCTTCAACAATATTTGCTGCTCAGAGTGGGGAGACAGGTGTGTAGAAAGGCTGAGGGCCACAAGCGATGCTCCCAACGGAGCAGGTTGCTGTGGGGATCTGGGGCGGGGTGGGCCCACATGCCGGCCCTGCTCCCATTAATTAGCAGCCCTGGGATCCAGGAGCCTGGACACTGTGTGGACTTGACAAATTCTACTGATTGTGCAAGTGCTTTATTCAAGCTCCAAGTGTACCCTGCCTCCTTCTCCTCAGAGGACCTTTGCAGAGGCTGTTCCCTCTGCACAGAGCCCTCTTACACACTCTCTTGTTCTAGTTCACTTTCTCCCTTTCTAGAGCTGAGCTCCATTCTCCTTTCCTCAAGGAAGTCTCCCCAGTCAGGTCACATTCCCCATCTTACTCTCCCTCCTAAAACCACAAACTCCATTACAGCATTTATCCCAGGTAGACTTTTTATTTATCTGGGTGATTCTTTGATGATGTCTTTCTTTAGCACTAGACTGTAAGCTACAAGAGGGAAGTGACTGCACAAGAAAAGACTAATTCTTCTTCTTTCTTCTTCTTTCTTCTTCTTCTTCTTCTTCTTCTTCTTCTTCTTTCTTCTTTCTTCTTCTTCTTCTTCTTCTTCTTCTTCTTCTTCTTCTTCTTCTTCTTCTTCTTCTTCTTCTTCTTCTTCTTCTTCCTCTCCTTCTTCCTTCTTCTTCTTCCTCCCTCCTCCCTCCTCCTCCTCCTTCTTCTTTTTGGCTCACCATTCTATCCCCATGATCTACTACAGTGCCTGGCATGTACTGGCATACAATACTAAGCGTGTCTTAAATGAATAAATAACTGAATATATTTCTTCTCATTTTGCTGAGTCTAGACAACCAAATTCCTCTGGTTCAAACTTTCCTCCATCTCCTAATTCATTCATCCTATTCTCTACCCTGGGCAACCACAGCGCTCAAATGCACATCTCATGTCTCCCATCCCTGTTGGCTGCACCAGAAGGGACCCATTGGTTGTGCGGGAGTTCATGTCCTAAGTATGCTGCCACTGTCAGCTGCCATTCTTTGCTTTGGGTGAGGCCTCCATAATCCTACACCTCACTGGCCTCTCAGAAGATGGGGACTTGAACTTCCGTGCAGATGTGTGGTTTGCCCAGGCCTTCTTTCCTCTCATTACCAGATGGCCCACTCGAAACGCTGCGGGCCATTGTGTTACTAATGGATTAGCAGAGCTTCGGGCCTTGGGTTTACCATTTACCATGGGTTTGGTCTTAGGAAAGTTTTGTAACTTCTTTGCATGTAAGCTTCCTCGTGTGCAAGATAAGGATAATAGCATATAATTCACAGAGTTGTAAAATTAAATAAGATAATGCATAAGAAGTATTTAGCATGGTGTTGGGCATATAGGAAAAAATGGCTGTTCTATCTCAGTACATGTAAGGATCTGCACAGACTATGAAACTGACACCTGTCACACAGGGCCTCACACCCTGGCAGGTATCACGATCACGAAGTTGGTCCACCCTTGCCTGTAGGGTGTCAATTACTCCACAAGCCAGGTGTCTGGTTGGGTATAGCTGAGCCTGGAGTCCCTTCCTGTTAAAGGGCCCTGAGTAACATTTATCATACTCTTCTTATCCAGATGAAATTGCACTTAGAGCACCAAAGGCAGCCTGAAAGAACACAAATCTGAAAGGGGCAACCAAAAGCAGTGTTTCTCTAGCTGTACAGGAACAGTATTAGAGATGTGGGTGGTGATAACAGCAACAATAAAGTAATAATAATATTATACTTAGCTGCAATTGACCATGTTTTATTGCTGAATTGTCACAACAGCCATGACCAAGTAGTTATTACTGCCCTCCCTTACAGAAAAATGACCCCAAAAAGTTACCCAAGATCAGACTAGTGAGTAGAACCAGTATAGAAACCTAGTTATCTGCGTATTCCATCCTCCGGGCGGCACACCCCTGCCATCTCCTTTTATCTTAAATGTGTGTGGGAGTGAGAGAGCTAACGTTATGTGTGGCTTTACATTTGTGAGCCCCAGTCCATGGAACTAACCCATCTACTTTCCTTGAATCTCTTCCTAGACAGGCCCCCTGAGCCAGACAGGAAATCCACTGGTATTTAAAAAGATAGGCTGTGTGCATGGTGCATGACAGGCTAGCAGTAACTCTCTTCATCCTGATTTCCCACCCTCTTGCTGGGTACCTCAGTGTCCTCTTGTTGTAAAAGTCATTAGGTATGTTTAAAATTCGAATGCAATGCATATCTGAATAAAGATGCTTATTCGCTGCTACCAGTTACTTTTCATTTTTATGTGTCAGAAAGTGTTCCTTGCATAAACAGTTGTTATTTCCATGTACTTATGCTCAGGTTCTTTGGATACCATGATTTTAGCTATCTGCAAAGCTGACCAGGGCTAGAACTCCATTTTACTACCTCTAACAACCACTCTTAGCCGATAGAGAAACTTGCTTCAGGACAAGATCTAGCTTGGAGCAGGTCGTAGCAGAGGACAGACATTTTACAATGTTCAGAGATTATTGTTACGTCCACATTATTATTTTTGGCACTAGGAAACATGAGGACCAGTGATGAAATGTTTGGGGAAGAGGTTTCAGTCAACTGTCACTATCTTCGGCATCACCCAAGAGTGATCTAACCTTTGCAAAGCCTTCACTGATTTGGGAACCTCAAATGCATTTTCATTGTTAGGTTGCACCGCTAATTCTGTTGCATTACCTATCCTGTTTAAAAAAAACAATTAAAACAATCTAAGAAGCCTGATAATGTTTAATGGAAAAGGGCAGCGATGGACTAATGGTTGCCTAGCAACCACTAGACATTGTTTTGCTGCTTCACTCTAGAGAAGCCAAAATGGCGGCCGTAATCCTTCTCCGGCCCCCTGGACAGTGTACGTTTGAGTGACAGTTCCCTCTGGGCCCACATCATTTTCTTGTCTTGGGCAGCAGATCATTCCTTTTTCAGCTTCCAAATGGGGAAAACTCTCTGCCTGATTCTTGAGTATGCTAATGCCTACACTTTCATCTTCTCAGAAAATCTATGGCTGAACTTTTCAGGTTCTTCCTTTGGGCAGTACTGCTTAAGTGTTTTCATACCACTCTCTATTTCCTGCTTTGAGCTGCCCTTCCTGTCAATCAATTACCAACCCTGCTTCTGTATTTTTTTGAGGTCAAACTAGGTACTTGATGATTTGGTTTTGGAAAACCTCCTCCTTTCTGCTTCCAGAAGGTTGGTGTTTGTTTTTTGTTTTTGTTTTTGTTTTTGAGACAGAGTCAGGCTGGACTGCGGCGATGTGATCACGGCTTACTGCAGCCTCGACCTCTCGGGTTTAAGTAGTGCTCCTACCTTAGCCTCCCGAGTAGCTGGGGACTACAGTGGTGTACCACCACATATGGCTAATTTTTTATTTTTTGTAGTAATGGAGTCCTGCTATGTTGCTCAGGCTAGTCTTGAGCTCCTAGGCTCAAGCAACTATCCCTCCTCAGCCACCCAAAGTGCTAGGATTACAGGAGTCAGCAACCACACTTGGCCCAGAAAGGTCTTGAGTGCTCATTCCCTAAGGCCGAGGGAAGCTTGACAATTATTGGACAACTGGGTTTTCTCACAACTAGAGAATGGAAGAGAAGAGAAATATGGTTACAAAAAGTGTATGTGGAATCTTCAGAATTACAAGCATCATCAATAAGACTGAATGAACCTATTTTTACTAACAATTTTTCCATTAGCTTGTCTTGAAAACCACAATTCTGCTATAAATAGGCATCTAAAATACTTGAATTGCTTTAATCCTTTGCTATCCCTAAATCACAAGTAGATTGGAAGTGAGTCTCGTGTGGCCTTGAGTAGAAGAACAAAGTAGCAACTGTATTGACGACCGTCCATGACAGCTTGCTGATTTGGGGGAGATGAGTGGGATGTGATTTCTTGGCCATCTTAATGGGCTGGACACCCTAGAATGCAAATGTTTAAGCAGGGTCCTCTAGAGGGAAAAGTTCAGGTGGTCTCTGAACCACGGAAATTGTGTGCAAAATGCACTGCTTATGTTCACATGTCCATCTTTCTAGAGAGAGGGTCTGTAGCCCCCAGCAGCTGAAAAACCAGTGGCAGAGAGGGAGGTAAGGAATCGGAGCTTTGGGAAAAACTTGGCTTTCAAAAAAATATACTGAGGATGATTTAATGCAGAAATATCTTGAAAGAAAAGATGAAAGGACATATTACTTCTTTTGTTCACTCAAGCCAATTAAATCAACAAATATTTACTGAACACCTACCATGTATGAGTCATTGAGAAATATCCTAGGAATACAGTCATGAAAATTGAATGGCCCATTAAATCATGGTGTTTTAGCCTAGGGCACTGATTAACACTGGCTGAACACATATTGTGTGCTAGGACTATTATGCACATTAATAAAATCATCAGAAACAACCACATACACTTCAAAGCATTATATATCATATTAAATCTCGAAGTATATATGCACTGAGAGCTGTCTGACTCCGAAGCCAGTCCTTTAGCCACCCACCTATAGGAGCTTAGCCCTGGGGAATTCTTTGGGCAGAATCCAGGGACATACTGAGTTGGGGTTTGGTGGTTCCAAGGAAAGCAGCTTCCACCTGAAAGGAAGTATAGTACTGGGGCCTTACTTCCCTAAAGACCCAGGAAGGGGAGAGAAAGTGCTCTGCTTGTATCCTAAGCACAAAAGCAATACAGCAACACCAGTAATAGTAACTGAGTGCTTACTGCATGCCAGGCCTGTGCTAAGCTCTCTCCATGCACTATCTTAATGTTCACAACCTCACAAAGTAAGCATTATTAGCAATAACACTTTACAAATAGAAATTTGAGGCTCAGAGTTGCCATAGCTGGCGAGCATCCACAGCCTACATTCAAACCCAAGTTTTATTCCAAAGCTTTGCTTTCCTGCTGCTGTATGTCTTTTGTGTCACCTTCGCATATTTAACCTCCTTGGCTCAATTGGGAACTCTCTGAAGGCTAGGGCCATCAATTACATTTTTGTTTCTCCCAGAAAACTGGCACGTAATGTGGAGTAATAACAACAGTACTAACAAACACTTACACACTTTCACAGGAATTGTCAAGAACTATGAAGGGTCTGAGATTTCACCCTACCTGCAAGTTAGCAAGTCAATTGGCCAGTTTTACAAATGCTGATAGAAGACACTAGACTTTCGATTCAGACATTTACTCACAATAGAAATAGCCATCAGCATTTTTGCATTGATTCCTACAGTATGACAGTAAGAGGGCCAAAAGACATCTGCACACTGCATGGCTTTCATTCAAGAACAGGAACTCTGAGTTAGGAAACCGCATCTTTTGTAATGGGAGTAAGCATGTCTGTTCTTTGCTCTAGAGTGAGACCCTATCTCAATCTTCCACGGATGTTATATACAAACTTCCTTGCAAAGATAGTTTGCAACAAAAAGGTACCTAGTGCCTTGCTTCCAAGACGTGTAGAAATGCAAGAATTGTCCAGAGAATTGTCTCCCAACAAGTATATTGTTTGCTATGTGTGATAATCTATTCTCAGCACTTTCATATTCATTAGTTCCTTTAATCCTCACATCTCTATCAGATAGCTACTATTATTATCTCCATTTCTCAGAAGGAGAACCCAAGGTACAGAGAGATTAAGTAGCCTGCCGGAGGTTACACAGCCTGTAAGTAGCAGAGCTGGGATTCAAATCTGGCTTGCTTCATAGTCCAGGGTATAGCAGTTTCACTATTCTAACATTTGCTGGCATCAGCAACACACCTGCCTCCGCCCTGTCTTTTTCTCCACAGTTTATCACCATATGAGAGCCCAGTGGTTCTCACACTTCAATGTCCCATCAGAAGACACGAAGTCTTGCTACCGCAGTTGAATTCACATCTGGCCTGGCGCCTGAGCACTTGCATCTCTATATTTCCTAGGTGATGTTGTGTGACACTGCAGAGTCTGCTTATTATGTCTTTCCCTCTAGGATATGAGCTCCATGAAGATCCAGCTGCTTTGTTCAGCGTGGCATCCTCAGTGCCTGCTATAGTGCCAGACACATCACAAGCCTTCAATGCACATTTATTGAAAGAATGAGAAAAGGAAATGTAGGAAGAGAGATCTATTTCTTCCAGATTCTGTTATCTGACCTTAACCTTGGAAAATCCTCCAGTGCCATCCTGGCAGCTAAGGCCCTTGAGCAGCCCTCACTACCACAGGCTGCGGAGGTAAAGGAAGCAGCAAACCAAATCTTGAAAAAGGCAGCTTGCTCCTGACAGAGCTGCATGAGTTACAAGGTTTTTAACTGCAAGAATTGTTGGAGCCACTTCTGGTAATACATGAATTTCATAAAAATGCTTTCCAAGGTGCACAGAAACATCTGAGGACTTTAATTAAGCCCTCTACCATCGGGAATGGAACTTTTATGTATATGGACTTTGGATTTTCTTTTTCTCTTTTTGAGCACTGCTGGCAAGGAAGCAAGTACCAAGCGAGGATTCCAATTGAGTTCTTTGACACGGAACCTTTTCCTTTTTTTGGAAAATGGAAGTAATGTACTAGTACAGGCAGTCTGTTTGGGAATATAAGCGTTTATATTAATGGCATTAGACTCGGTATTTATACCACATGGCACCTCCTTCCCTATGGTTTGTGATAAAACATGTGCAAGTTGCACTGGCTTGCTTTCCTCTTTCCCATCCCAGATTCCGCGTGTAAGAAGCGGGCGCTGCTCCAAGACAATGAGTCTTGTTTGTATGCACTAATTACAGAGGAGCTTTTTAAAATGTGGAATCCCAGGCCTTGCCCCCAGAGAGGGACCCTGGAGTTTACATTTTTAACAAGTGATTCTGCTTGCAGGTGGGCATGGATCCCACTTCAAGAACGACTGGAATGGGGTAGGGAAGAGGCAAAGGTCTGGCCTGGGTTCTAACGTCAGCCCTTTTATGCTAGAAGAATGGCTGTAGAGTTCTCTTAAACTTCCCAGCACCTTGATTTCCTCATCTATAAAACAAGTATAATGTGCTTTGGCTTTCTTAGAGGAATAGCGCGAGAGCACTGTATGGAAAGAGTAATGAAAGAATTTCAGATTTTCAATCTGCTAGACATTTATATGTATGTAGAACCAAGATGTCTCTCCAAGGCAAGGAGCATATATAACAATGAATCCTCAAAGTGTTTGTAAAAAATTTACAGAACAATAACAGTACTTCTAAGGCTTATATTCTCAGCCATGATTATTTATTAAATAGTTTAACTGGAAGGACCAGGTATGTATCGGAGGAGCCCAGTGGTTCTCACACTTCAATGTCCCATCAGAAGACACAAAGTCTTGCTACCGCAGTTGAATTCACATCTGGCCTCCTTTCATCCCATGTAAAATGCTGGCCTGCACTGACTGACTGACAGACTGATACAGGGTTTAAAAGCCAGCTCCAGCTGGGTGCGCTGGCTCATGCCTGTAATCCCAGCACTTTGGGAGGCTGAGGTGGGCGGATCACGAGGTCAAGAGATTGAGACCACCTTGGCCAACATAGTGAAACCCTGTCTCTACTAAAAATACGAAAATTAGCTGGGTGTGGGGGTGCATGCCTGTAGTCCCAGCTACTCGGGAGGCTGAGGCAGGAGAATTGCTTGAACCTGGGAAGCAGAGGTTGCAGTGAGCTGAGATCACGCCACTGCACTCTAGCCTGGCGACAGAGAAAGACTCCGTCTCAAAAAGAAAAAAAGAAAAAAAACAGCTCCTTTGCCACAAGCAGAGTTCACAGAGCCCTCTCCCGCCAGCACAAGGCCAAGGCTTTACCCCTTTCAGGCATTCCCCTTCCTCATCGGCTTTGCTCCCTCCCTTATAAATGTTTCCTGAAGTGCATACTTTTACAAATCACCTCCACAAGAGATCTGCGGCACTGTTTCTAGGAAATCCAACCTAAGATTGCAATTGCACCATCTATTGCAATTCTGGTCTGGATGTCTGATTTGGCCAAGATCACCGGTACCATCTGATGCTAACTCCAACAGCCACCTCTCCACCATTACCTTGCCTGACAGCTCAGTGGGCGGCATTTGTTCCTGTTGACATGCCACCTTTCAAGACCTCTTTCCTCAACCTATTTCTGCAACCTCCCTCCCTTCTGACCTCCAGATTGCTACATACAAGTGTCCATTTGACATTTCCATGGCATTCCACAGGTACCATGACACAGCAAGTATAAATATGACCTACTTTACTAAATACTAAATGTCTAACTCTATATTACTAAATTACTAATGTAACATTACTCTTTAAAAGCCTGCTGACTACCTTCTTCATCCCTCATCACCATCCATAGACACCCGACTCTTCCCTGCACAAGCCCAATCTCCCCAGCATCTCTCAAAGTTGTGTGTGAGTTGGTTCTGGCCAGCTCTTTTCAATGCCATCTCTTTCTGCTGCTCTACTTCCCTGTTCTCATTCTCTCCCCTGGCCCCTGCTAAAGTCCTTTCTGTACCTCAAATGTGTCATGCCGTTCCTTCTACCTAGGATGCACTCGCTTCTATTCGCCTACCTGGTAAAGTCCCAACAGCCCTTTATGGCATAATAAGCACCGCCTTTGCCTCACTGACTGAGCAGGCAATGCTCTTTCAGCAGGTATCACACTGTGACACCACACCCACTACATGGTAATATGAGCGGCTACTTTGACTCAGCTCTGTCAACACACCCAAGTAAAAATGACTCCATCAAATCACAAATAGTAGTTTGTGCTACTCAACATCAGCAAAATGTAGTTACTACATCATATGTGATTGAGGCAATGTGGCAGACACTGCAAGCTATTTACTAAAATTTCTTTCCTCTCAGTCTACATTTTCCAGCCTCCCTTGTGGTTCGTGTGATGAAGTAAGGAAGTCTGAGCCAGTGCAAAGTGAGAACTAATGTGTTCCACTTCCAGGCCAGGCCCATAACTTCCCGCCAGTGCTCTTCCATGCTCTTTTCCCTTCCAGCTGACTGGCATAGAGGGGACACCCAGGATTACTAGGGAAAAGAAGGCGGTGAGTCGCTGTCAGCCTGGGTCTCTGAATGACAGCCCAGAACAGAGCCCCTGTTGATAGCAAGCAACATTCTCCTTTGTCTCATGAACAAGAAATAAGCTTGTATTGTGCTTGAGTCATTATATTTTGGGGGGCATATTTGTAGAAGCAGCAAGCATTACCCTAACATGGGAAGGTACTGTGGCCCACCCAAGCTAAAATAAAGGACACGTTAATGCAGTCTAAGAAAACTTTAAGCTTAAAATCACTGAGTAATGTGCAGAACAAATATTTGCATTCATTCCTGAGTCAAACCCCACCAATGCTCCTCATCTCCAGGGGAGACAGTCAGGGCATCAATCCCACCCACTCTGATGTGAGCACGTATGGATCAGTCACTAAGCTGATAAGCCACTGTAGCTGACTGCCTAGCTAGGAAATTCAGCAACCTGTAGAGTAAGTATATACTCAGGTAACTAAAATTTTTACGTCTATACTACTTCTTACATGTAGATTATGTCTTTGTATTCAGCAAAGAAAAACTCACTGATTTTCTAATAGCCCACCTGAAAATCGAGTTGTTCAAAACACGGTTTACATATATATTTCCTATTAGATTGTGCTTATTCATCTTTGCATCTGCAAGAGTTAGTTCATCTGACATATAGTAGGCGTTCAGTAAACGTTCCTTGGGCATTATGTAGGGAGAAATTCAAAGAAACGCAAAGCTTCATTGTTTCACTATTCCTTGTGACATTCATAATTACTTCTAGCATCACCCATCTTACAAATGAAAACACTTTTTATTGTGGGCAGTCATAATTGTATGCTATCCATCAAACAATAAAACCTTTATAGCTGAGACACATTCAGCCTGAAGATGAAGTGATATATTAACTTCTTGATCAAATGCCAGAACTTACAGATGAATATGAAACAGACATCAATAATTACAGCTTGCACTGTAGCTGTTGGTTTCTAAGGCTTTAAGTTCAATGAACAAGTAAAAACTGGACAGACACACCCTTCAGAAATTAGAGGTGGAAAAAGATTACCTCATTCCTTACCTGTCACATAGCAGGCCCCCTGCAGCTATTCAGCAAGAGGCAGCCCAGAGCCCAGGAGGGGGTGTGGGCTGGAGCTGCCAGGACGGTGCCAGTGGGCAGGCACGGGGGAATCCTGGCAGGGGAGCACTTAGGAGCCGAGGTTTCTCTTGGGCACTACCCTCCCTCTCCCTTTCATTCCCTTGTATTCTGCCTCCTTGAGAAACCTGGTGCAGATATAAAAGCACATACTTAAATTCAATTTCTTGAAAATGTCATCTCACCTGGAAAACAAACTTTACTTGAATCTAAAAATGAGTTACTACTACTACTAATAAAAAGATAATTATTCCTCAGCTAATTCTTGATTTTACATGCACATCTAAAAACATAGCATTCTGCATGGCATTTAATAAACTGTCTCCCAGAAGCCTATAGCTGTGTTCCAGGGATTAAGATCATGAAAGCCAATGTGGCAGGAAGTACTCTGAAGCATCGCTGTATTTGAAGAAATTCCGGAAAGGGAACAGACACCTCCAGAATACTCACTATTGAGTAGCAGATACTAAAGAGACAACACACCTCATTTTAACATTAGCACAAAATGGTTCAATGCCTTTCCAGGTTTCCTCGTGGCAATCTCCATCGGCCACATGCTGTCATGTCCTTTACTGAAGGCAAGAATCCCTTCCCAGGAAGTCTGTGCTGATTACAGCAGTAACACTAGAAAATGTGTGCAGGTATTTTTTTCTTTTAAAGCAAGCAGTGTGGAGGGAGGATGAAATAATAAAGATTAAAGAATGCAGTTCTGCACATTTTATCAAAATCTACAGAGCTCCCCAACCTCAAAAATGAAAAATGGACCTTATTGTCTCAGTATCCTACAAAGGCCAAGAATAGATATTGATAAACTTATTCTAACACATATTCTACTTTCTTGCATAGTCACCCACTAATTTAAATTTGAAAACCTAGATACTCTGATTACCTCATAATAAAAATCACTTGAGATGCACTGCTGTGGGTTTACACAGCCTTCAACTTTTCAAAGTATTCTTCGACCCGTCACCATGCTAGAAGGCACTGATGTCACAAATACCAATCTACATTTGGTTCTGGAAAAAGATTTTCATGTACATATTTTGTCCAAATATTACTATTTGTTTCATGAAAGTCAGAGCTAAGACTTTAGTAGAGTGTAAATTTTAAGCCAATGAATAAACAGTTGGCAGGAAAAAATATTAAATTGACATGCAAAGCATTTGTTGCTCTGCCAGATACTAAAAATAAAAGCAACTTCTGCCAAAATGGAAAACTTGGAGTCAGTTGGTTCTGGATTAGACTAGGTTTCACTAACTTCAAAATGAGATCTGACATAACATCAGCTTGCCTCCTCAAACTTTATCATCTGAAAAAATGATGTACAACTCTCATTTTGTTTAAACAACAACCTCATACAATATGTTTTATATTTAGCAAGACACACATTTCTTAAAAAGTAATGTCTTAACAAAAATTCGGACATTTTATAAATTATATCTTCATTTTCTGAGAATTAAATTCAAACTTATCTTATTAAAGTTATTAATAAGCTAATAGTTAAAAGATAATATTTTAGACAAAAGGTATAAAGAAAATCAGAAGATTTTAATGTGAGTTTTAAGTTGTAACTTAAAAGTTCAGATAACATTTTATTCCTATCCTTAGCCTGCTGCTCCATTATCTGTCAGCCTAAAAAAATAAGTGTTTAAAATATGGAGTTTGAGATTTATGATCAGTTGCAGAAACCTGTTTACGTACTGATTTACAGTCTTGGCTGAGGTATTTAACTCTGTCATCAGAACTAATTATAGCAAACCTAAGATTATATATTCAATCTCTCCTTTCGGTGAAAGACATAGAATGTTCTGCTGAAAATCAGAAACATCCTGAGGGCTCCCAAACAAGAATGCACTGCCAACTTCCCCTTCTCAGAACCAGTGCTGTAAAGCTCAAAATTACTGTTCTTTAGTAAGATGTTTTAGCCTAAAGTACTTAAATAGTAAATCATAGTTATATTAATGCCATACCAATGGCCTGAAACATATTAATCTCAGTTAACAATAACTGACGTTTGCATTACTGATCTAACTCAGGCATTCTGGTGGTAGTAAATGCACCTATTGAAGTTTTAGGAACCAAAGTTATTACTGATCCAAAAAGAATCCTTATTTTGCTGTGACTAGAATGGAGTGGACAAATGACTATATCCTTTGAGCAGCATGCGTACTCAAGGAATAATGTTCCTAGGAGTAAAATGCCTAATTCCTATTAGAAAGGATAAAATAAAACTGCTCTCAAATGACATGTCAGCAGGGCCAATCCAAGACAACCTGTCCCCACAAATCTTCCCTCCAACCTCTTCTTCTGCTATACGTAACATTTTAGAGCTTTCCACAACCCATGCCCAGAAAAGAGTGAGGACTTGGGAGACATGGCTTCCTTTATTAAATGAGCCCCCACCATACTTAATTCTGCTGAAATGCCTGCCTTCCGCTTAGTTAGAATGTTCCCATCTACATGAGAACCCCGAGGGGATGCTGAGGGGCAACTGTGGGCACTGGAGCAGGCTGAAGAAGGGCTTCCTTGGCTGGACAGGATCCCACGTCAGACCCTACAAGAGGCCACTCTGGCAAGGCCTCACTATGGGAAGTGCAACGTGCCTGCAGGGGTCACTAAATGCTCTAAGGAGTAGAAACAGAGAAAAAAAATGAGATCAAAGTCAAAGGGAAATGCCCAAGTGTGAGAATATCTATACCACTCGCCTGCTCAAAAATAACATTTTTAGGATTTCAGACGAAACCACTGGATTGTACAGTGAATATTTCCCCCATAATGGATTTTTAGAGGAAAGGTTTCTGTACTAAAAGTCTGTATTTACCTAATTTAGCAGTTTGAAATGAATATTGTAGGTAAGTTTTACATGATCATATCTGTAAAATGGAACAAGGGATATTAAATCATAAAATAAGACTTTCCAACATTTGGTCTGGATACTGAATTAGTATGACACATAATATTCTAAAACTTTGCTTTCTCTATGCTGGCTTTTCTCAACTAAATGAAAGCAAGATATGATTTTTGGATGCTTAAATAGTAGCTAGGTATTCTCTTATTCCAGAACATAGAAAACAAAGCCATTAAATGTGCCACCATAAATAAAATTTTGTTACTAAGTCTAAAAATAACAGTAATATAATTATAATCATGATTCATTTTACATGTTTCTGAATTTATATTATCAACCCAGAGAAAGTTTATATCAGACAGGTAGGAAACCTCTTGACAACGACAGAAGAGGTGAACTGACGAAAACCATGCTGAGTGGTTCTTTACCTCTGCTGGGCACTGAGCAGGGAGGTGCCGACACACCTGGTCTTATTCACCTGCTTGTTTTATGATTTTCCGGAGCCCCTTTCCTGTTAGAACCAGGAAATGTACATCTAATGAAAACGATTTCCCATGTTACCAATCCTCTCTTTCTGCTCATTAATTCATTCAATCTTTTAAGGAGGAATGGGGAATGGGAGGAAAAAGAAACAAATCACTTCTTAGAAGGTTCAAAGTTATATTATCTTGAGTTATAATTGTCTGTTTAATACAATTACACCATTTTCTCTTCTAAGAACCATCTCATAATTTAAAGAATGACATGGCTGAGAAAAATACTTAGGAAGACATTTTTAAGCGTTGCTGAATTTAAATCATCTTCCAAATACTACATTCTGCCCCTTTATTGTAATAGTTTATCTGAAAGTACACAAAAATTAGTAAATTGCTTTTACTATGCAATTCTGAAATATCAAGTCTGCTTCCAATAAAAAAAAAAACAGCAACTACTTTTATAACATTAAGGTCAAGTCATTTGTAAAGATAATATCAACTGAGACTTTTTGGCACTTATGACTAATCCATTATAAACAACTGTCAATCTTAAAAACACAGTTCCAGTAAATGTGCAGTTACACTGGTACAGATAAGAAAATACAAGGCCAGCATGGTAGCTCATGCCTGTAATCCCAGAACTTTGGGAGGCAGAGGCAGGTGAATCATATGAGGCCAGGAGTTCAAGACCAGCCTGACCAACACAGCAAAACTCTGTCTCTACTAAAAATACAAAAAAAAAAAATTAGCTGGGCGTGGTGGCGTTCACCCATAATCCCAGCTACTCGGAGGCTGAGGCATGAGAATCACTTGAACCCAGGAGGCAGTGGTTGCAGTGAGCCAAGATCGTGCTACTGCACTCTAGCCCGGGTGACAGAGCAAGTGAAGCTCTGTCTCAAAAAAAAAAAGAAAGTACAAGAAGCTCACTGGCTGTGCTAAACCAAATGAATGGAAAGTGCCAAAAGTGATTTTAAACCGAGGGTCCATCCATACAAATAAACAAAATCCTATCCTCTTCTTTCTTTATTTTTTTCTTACATTTCTTATATAAATAACAGAATGCTTCATTTTATTCACTTCAATAGGACAAAGTCCTTAAGAAAGACTGAAAAGAGCTGATAATAAAAATCCCAAATTTTATGCTTATTTTTGTTTTAGTGCTATCAATTTTCTGACATATTAACATAGGCAGGAAAACGTTCTCAGTAAATTGAGCATTTGAGTCTACAAATGTCTTGAAGCACTCTGGCAAGTTACATGTATCCCATGTTGCTTTTGGTTTCCCATCTCTTCTTTGCTTCAAACCTAAAATGAAGAACATACAAATCTCAATTTATTTCTTAAAAAAAAAAATACTTTGCTGAACATGTTTACTTAGAGACCAAAGCAAAACAAACAAAAATTTTTCACATACTCCAATGATTACAAAATAAACATTAAACAGGATGAAGAAATGCCTCCATATTTATAATCTGATAAACATTCAACGAAGAAAAAAATGTAAAATGAGTAACAGTTATATACGAACTAGATCACAAAATATATTAGCAGAATTTCTACGAAGTCAGGAGATTTACTACTAAAAATCTTAAGTAAACTCACCCCCATGCAAGTTTCTTCTTTTTTCGGGCAGCCTGTGAATTTTCAACCTCTTTTTTGGCTTTTACAAAGTTGTGGCAGGCAACTGCTTTGGCAATTTTTACACCAAGCTAAGAATTACAAAGGAGAAAAAAAAAGTGAAAATAAATATTTCAGCTAATACAGTAATTACACTTATATAAATAATTGAGAACTTGTGGGTAAGAAAGCCATGTCTAGAAATTAGAAATTCTATGTTCATTCCCTCTCAAAGTATAATAAATACAAAGATAGGACCCATATCTCCCGTGACTCCCAATAGACCCTTTACCCTAGTTATACCAGTCTCCTGGATGGAAATCCTTCTCAAACTGAGGCCCCTCGAGGGTCCACAAAGGTAGTAATGAGGATCTTCAAGCTATTTCAGCATTGCAGCAGGCTGAACAGGAATTTACCCCTGATAAGGCTGCAGACACTGACAGAGACATCAAGTTTCTTTGCTCTGGGCTAGAATTACAGCAACTCAGTATGGTCACACCAGTTATCTCATGCTCATCAGAAGCTCTGATTGGCAGTCACAGATGTGATTAATAAAACATGGGAAAGCTAATTACTACTTCATAAATGCACTTTGTATGATGGGTAACAGCTTTCAATTCACTGAGAGAAAAAAGAATATCAGGGGTGCTAAGGTGAAAAGGCTGGGCACCAGGACCACAGTACTTAAGTGTCCCCTGTGCAGAACCCTCTATGTGTGCCCCCCTTACACCCATCTGCCAGTCCTACAAGATCCATTCACAGTGAAATCCCCCCATCCCAGAGGTCTTCTTTAACTCAACCTAAAACAGTCCTTGATTCTCCAGCCCTTCAGCTTTCCATTATACACTCTGCCCTACACAGAGCTCTGGCTGCAGAGCTGTTCCCCAGCAAGTTATCTCCAGGATAAGCATTGTGATGATATCTTCTACTTTTAGTGTGCTCTTATTTTTAAAATGCCCACCAGTGTGGACAGCTCAAGAGTATGCATTGAGAACCCAGGTTAAACAATAAAAACTACCTCTTTGGTGTTTCTTGCCTTTTCTATCCCTTGTACTCACCCAACGCATATTAGTAGACAAGCAGACTTGCAAAAAAGAAGAAATGACCTAGAAGCCACTCTAAAGTCAACAGGTTAAAATCTAAGTTCTAGGGATCTGCTTGCCAATAGTAAGGCATGGCAGGAGGTTAAGAGAACATGTGTAAGCAAAGAAGCAAACTTAGGAGAGCAAGGTTTGGCACGCTTGACATGTCTTTCAGCTTAATCTTGGAGAACAGTTTCCTTTAGGATGAAATCGACAAGTAGTAATCAAGCACTGTGTGTAGTTTATAAATGAGGGCAAAAATAGATTTGATTTTTCAGTACAATTAAGAACATATCTATAAAGAACATAGACAAGTGGAAGGAAGCTGACAATTGAACTACGGTGCCGAATTGGTCAACATCAACAGGAAAGGCGCCGAACAAAGGATGATTGATTGTAAAGCAGACCAACCTCGGTGTCTTCCCAAAACTCAAACCCATATTTAGCAGTGCTACGGTCATCCTCCTCTTTTTCAAAGGAATAACATTCATTCAACAAATTTTACAAAGGCATAAATGCATAATTTTGCCAGGCACTGTTCTAGGTGCTGGAGATACAGCATTGAGCGAAACAGGTTGTTTTCAAACTGTGGGGCTGGGGAGAAGGAGTTGGCAGTTACATTTGACTGCTTTAGTATTGGCTTTGTTCTTTTGGTTCTCTTTGCAAAATTTCCAGTTCTTCATTGTAGAAAAGTTCACGTAAGTCAACCAAATAAAAAAAGGTTAAGAATCAAAAGCCTGTATCATCATCATCCCAGGAGAAAATGAAACTCTGGAAGGAGGCTGTGGCATAATTTATCATTAAGATGAAGTTCCTATCCACTGAAAAACTATCCATTTGTCGTACATGTTAAAAAAAAAAAAAAAATCAAGTTAACACCTGTCAACTAGTTAGGCTAGTCAACCTTGCAGTATCCAACAAATACCCAAATCTCACTAGCTAACTTTTATTTCTTGTCTCACTTTAAGTCCCTGTGGATGGGCAGGACTCTCCTCTAACCTGTGATGCCAGCATCTCAACATGTGGCTTTCAGGATAATTATGGCGGAACCAGAGCTGGAGGGCCTCACAATGGCTCTTCGATGCTTTAGTTCGGCAGTGACATAAATCATTTCTCTGCTCAGGGCCCACTGGTCAGAACTACTCACGTGGCTCCAAAACAAGGGGGCTGGGAAAGGTGGAGGTACAGCAGGCTATAAAGGGAGCAGTAAATGTACCTAATAAACTCTCTTCTGCTGTAAATCATAGCTGGCTACTTGTGTTTAAGATGCATATAGGTCTCTCCACATTCAAGTGGACAATTCAGTCTCTTTCCTCTTCCCCGTCGCCAAAACGTAAAACAGAAAAATCTATATTTTTTCCATTAACTCCATTCCTATCAAATGCAAATTCAGTTTTGCCAAAACCACCCACCAAAAATGACCCACTCAGCTAGCTTCTCTTATATTTCAACTGAGACTATACTGTAAGAAACAAAAATGATCTGAACCATATTTGCCATGTACCATTAACAATGTGAGAAAATTATTTTTTAAAACTGTTGTCAATTAAGACATAGCTTATATTTTTCTCATTGGAATTTCCCAACATGGCTGTCCTGGTTAAGACAGCCAAACCAAGCCAAAGAGCAGCTCCCTATGTCTGGGCATGCAGTCATTTGACTTCAATAGACTCTTAACCTCGACATGTCGTGTACTCTTAAGAATGTAAAAGCTTTTAGTGCTCCAGCAATGCTAAGGCCAAATCCAGCACAACCAGCATCACAGTAAATACTTAACAGCATATGTTCCTTAATACAGTATATGCTTGTTAAAAATAATTCATTAGAACTTATTAATAAGCAGCCATTCACATGAGAGGGCTCCATCATTTTGTGAACTTAATAAATATAATAAACTAGGTACATAGGCAACACTTTCAAACAGACCTGATCCTATAAAAGGCATATTTTCTAACTGTATTTTACCTTGGCTTAGGTTAAATAAAATGTTCTTCAGCTGATAAAACACTAAACAAACCTGGTCTATGTATTTTCTACAGAAAGAAATCTTTTAGCTTGTAATGATGAAAACTCATAGCCTTTTTGTGTCCTTCATGTAATTAAAATGAATGTGTCTCACTTATTTCTGTGGAGAAAGAAAAAATATTTGAAAATATAAAAGGATAATAAGACCTTCTACGAAAGAGGCAGTTGAGAAGAAACGCAGTTTCCCAGTCAAGATGACTAACCTGGGTTCCAGAATATAAAAGAATATCGTGCTGTGTTGCAGTATTACAAACAAATAAAATAGGCCGAAAAGAATCCCCCTTCCGCTTCTATAAAAAGAAAAATGCATCTTCATGCTCAATGTAAACATCACAAAAGCTTGGTCAATGGTTTAATATTTAAAAAATGGTTTTGAGTCATCAGATAACTATAGCAACACAATGTGGAAAGAAATTTTTTTTAATGAATAAAATATATACAAAATTTCTTGTATGTGTAGCCAAAGTATCAGCATTTTCCATATAGAACATCCAATATTTTGCTGCATTTTAATTAAGGTGTCTAAACATTATCACAAAGAACTGCAAATTGGTCAGAGCATGCAGTAAGGAAAATTAAGCTCTAAAGGCTTTTTATCACCATATTTCAGGAACCAAGGGTGTAAAATGTTCTAATTTGGGATATATTAAAAGCCATAAAAGGTCTTTCAAAAAGATTAATGGTACTTTGCTTGGATTTAAGATAAGGGCTTTAGCTGGTTGGAAAAGCAGGGCCCTGGCTGGACCCTTGAGGCATTCATCTTTACAGCCACTTGGAAGATTTGTAAAAGCGTCTGCATAACCTCAAGCAAATGCACGGCGACATTTTTTTAATTCCTTTCAATTTTACAGGTTTAGCGTGTGTAAATCATATTGGGTTGTAAAATAGATATAATGGCACATCCTTGTAACACAGTACAGATTTTTAAAAGACAAACTTCAAAATAAAGTTAGTTTTTCTTGCAAAATCTTGTCATTATAAAGTTTGCTGATAATCATTTGAAGCATCTGATTCAAACCGCTTAATCTAGCATAACTGTAAATTTCTTATCCGTTTCAGAATGTATTTTACTCATCTCAAAATTACTAGCTTGTAACAGATTTATAAAGTTTTCCTCTCTTTTGAATACTTTCAAGGCACTTATTTAAAAATACCAATTATCATACTTTAACTTTTTATGGAATAATAGGTCTCTATGAAAAATATTTATGCCATTCTCTTTTGTTCTTTAATTAAATGAAAACAGATGTTTTCTGAAGTAAAGCGGAACCATTACTGGAGTACTTAAAGTGTTAAGGTCTTTAATTTTTATATCAGTTTGGTCGACAATTCTTGATTGTCTTTACTCAAGCTCAACATTAATGTCAAGCAAGTTACCTAGGAGACGAAAGAGATCAAAGAGACAAAAACCCCTCCAATGTCTGATTAATCAAGCCTGCAAACAGCTTATTTCTTTTAGCCTGCATGCAAGTATGAAAATGAGATTCTGGGAGCTGAACATTGTGCAGATTTGTTCATTCTTATCAGAACAAAGCCAGCGGCAGCTTATTTCATGGATCATTGGCACTGTCATCAGTGCTACACAGAACGGGTGACAGCTCCTCATTTTGAGGCTTGAACAAAATTAGCAAAAAGTCGGCACAAATTAGCCTCTCATCTTTTTAGTAATATGACATTATTCATTTACTTTTTATCCAATTTTTAATTTTTTCCTTGTCAGCTATCCCTTTCTAGTGTCTCTTGCATGGCATCATAAAATGCCTTCCAAAAAACAAGCAAAGAAATAGCCAAAGTTGAAATAATATACAAAGTTCAAGAAGCAAATAAGAAAAAGCACTTCCAATGACTGGTAACACTGTGTTTTTAAAAAATAACTTTTGAAACTCTGCACTAATATTGATTTTTAAAAAACAGCTCAGAATGCCTTGCAGTGAAGGAGTTTTAAGAAACTGGTGGTGTATTTCAACAAAGAATATAATGTGACCAATGTGTTTCACTCAAACCACAATTTAATATGGTATGTGCTCTAGTAAATTCAAGACATCTACATTTGAACTGGTACCTTTCCCTCCGTGGTCACACCTGAGATGCCAAAGCCCTGGTGAAGCAAATAAGCTAGGCTATACCCAGTCACTTAACTCCTTCTTTAAATCAAATCATTTTCCGTTCTAAGAAATAATCTAACTTCACTGTCATCTTAAAATGTGCATGCACAGGTTTGCATATGTTTGCACATTTGTATACTACATATATCTATATGTATGTACGATCGTATACACAGCTATCATTTATTTTTATACCTACAACTCCTATCACTTTATTTCAAAGCATAACCCAACAAATCCTGTTTTTAAAACACATCAGATATATATACAAATATCTCTTATCATATATGTGTATATCCACATATCATTCGTATATGTGTGTATATGTGCATATATGATTCATATACTCAACTCTGATTTCATAGTGAAATCATTTACATAACACCTGTTTTAATGACTATTAAGGCTTCAAATTATATGTGGATTATAGTATTCCAAAGGAGGGAGAAGATGATGTTCTACTGTTGAAATTACTCCTGGATACAGACGTTTATATTCAAGCAACTTATGCCATTCATAAGGAGAAAAAAGCATTAAAAAATTAACCATAAGCTGTTAGATGCTTTACATAGCCCCCATAAGAAAGACAGTTTTTTAAAGAACTGTAGTACTGTTTTCAGCAATTTCTTTATCTCTGTTCTTCTAAGTAAGAAAGCCTATTAACAAGCTTTGAACTTAAAATCACATTTACAATAATGTGCCATCAACAGTTTTATAAGCTAATTAGAAAAAGATTAATTAATGACTGGCTGCTAATAAAATGGCAATCATAAAGAAAGAAACCAAGGGTGCTAAGCTTCAACTACCACCAATTAAGAGCTAATTACAAACAAATTATATATGTGTTTTGCTGTGGGCTTTAATTTACTAAAATGGTTTTAATTAAAAGAGAAAACATGCTGATTAATTGAACTGCAGAAAAAATCTACAGTATAAACTGTGCTTTGTCTGTCTCTTTAATTAGACTTGTAACATCTGAAATCTTTTTTTAAGGTTAGTTAAAAGCACAGATAAACATAATTAAAAGAGAGCATAAGGAACACCATTTGAGGTGATCACCCAATCATACCCCAAAGGTTAAAAGAAAACATCCTCAATGTAATGAGATTTGAACAAGCACACCTAAAAACCTGAGAAAAAAAACCATCACTGAACACTAGCCTTATTTTTCTGATGTTAAAATGCTGCAATGTCACGGCTGTGCACAATTTTGTATGGGAACAAACATATCTTTAAACTAGATGTAAAGAAATTCATCCAGGCCCTCTCTTATTTGGCAAGTCACAGCTTATTTTCCATACATTGTGCTAATTGTTGATCTACATGTAATAACTGAATTACCTGTAAGAACTAAGGAGAACAAGGCTTCAAAGAATTAAAATAGCCCTTTAAAAGCCCCCCAGATAATGTGCGGAATACAAAATGATACACAGAGTAACTTTTAAATTAAAAAGCACTGAAAGATGACCAAAGTTAATGAATGACAGCGAGTTCTAGATGATCCTCAACAGACACACATACCCTTCCCAAAGGCAGAGTTCCCACCTTTCCTAGGTGGTGAATTAGCTGCTGATCAACACAAGCCTATTTGGTGAGAGGTTTTTTCCCTCCCCAGTGTCCTATATTCTCTCTCATTGCTGATTAGTGAAATATACCAAAAAGAAAATGGTCTCCTATATTCTTTCTCATTGCTGATTAGTGAAATATACCAAAAAGAAAATGGTCTCCTAAACTCTACTGCTTTACTGGAAAGAGTAATAATAAAAAAGCAAACAAAAGAAAAAGTAAGGGACAGAAGGCACAGTAATAAAATTTGAAAGAGAGACATAAAATATATTTCGCCAGAGTGCAGACATTAGATGACTCTGTATGAAATAATCATTTAAACAAAAAAAACCATTTGCTTTTACAGCAAAACCTAGATTATATTCGTCATACACATCCCTGATACTAGCAATGAAATAACTTCCTTTCCATAAAAATAAATGTTGAAATGGAGATATTAAATTTAAACCCTTAAAATACATACAAATAATACTTAATCCATTTTTTACTATGTTTGCCCAATCTTCAGTGGCTAGAAATCACAATTAAGACAATAGAAAAGATCTGCAACCTTTCCGCAGGGTCACAGGTTCCATTGGTAAATTGTTAGAACAGCTAATTGGAATACACCGTTCAGTTTCGTATCTGAGCAAACCGTTTTACCTCAGAAACATGGCTGTCAAGACATTTCTACACAAAGTATTCACAAAAACAGAAAATGATTTTGTTTTCTGGATTACAGAGTAAAGATCTGCTTCACTATAATATTGTCTTTCAATTCAGTTTTTTTCAGTTTTTTTTTGATGCAAACATAATAGCCCTGACTAGAAGTAACTTTAAACTTAGGTTTGAGAACAGCTCTAGTTCAAAATTTAAACAAATGTTTTGAACTCCAGATACAATAACACTCAGGTACTCTGATCAAAACTGTATTATTTGGGAAGGGCTTTTTTTATTTTTCCAGGGGGAGGGGGACTTCAAGCTCCTTTTCCATCAAGATAACAGCACTTACATCTAGATAAAACTAATAACTGAAATGAAAAAGAAGAATTGTAGTCGAACCCTCTCTCAAGGAAACCAAAAGCTAACAATAAACTGACTGGAAAAGTCCTGAATACTAGAGCACGTGCTACAGCATCCACAGCACTTTTGAGGAATGACTACTTTTCAGATGTTAATATAAAACGAAAAATCTGTCTCCTCAAATGTACATATAAAGTCCTCTTCTAGGAGAATGCCTTCAGATATTCTATGCAATTGCTTTACAGAGCTTAGGCTACAAATTAACAGTCTGCCCAAATTTAGAAAGCATTTAATTCACTTAGCTATAAATTACAACTCAATCAATTCAAACTTTATTTTTAATGGCCATTCCTACCTTCTTGAAATATTGACAAACTATTACTACTTCAACATTATTAACTTTACCTGTATTTTGAAATCCAAAAATTTAAGCAGTCTACTTCATTTATAATAAAATTAAAATTCAATTTCTGGCACAATTCATTCTGCCAATACAACACTTACATCTATAAAGAGGGTACCATTAAAATGAGATACAGATATTTATCATTTCTACTTGTGATACACCGTGGTTATATTCTCAATAATATTAAGCTCAACAGCACTAAAGGCTGAAGTCATTGCCTTAGTTCCTTTTTTCTAAGTTCAAAAAACGAGCTTTCAAATATGAAAAATTTTGTCGTATCATGACTCTAAATCAAAGGGTTTTAGATTCAGCAAAGATGGCAGTGCATTATAACCACAGGATCTGAGATGTAAATATTATATTAAATGCCTTGCAAATCATCAAAAATCAATATGATTACTCTTTGTAGCTTGTGCAAAACTGTCATAATGTTACAACATGAAGTTCTGGTGTTTTCAGAGTCAGGTTTACTCTGCCTTCAAAGACCATCTTGTTTCAGCTACTTACAGAAAAAGCATAATCTTTCAGGGCATAAAAAAGCTCAAATGAAATTCATAGGCAACCTCTCTTTCTCCATTCATTTCTGCCATCACACTATACAGGTATAACTGAAATCAACCTAAGCAATAGGTATGATGCTTTGGATGGCAGAAACTCACTGTTCTGCTGCCAAACCAAGTTGGTTTTTATCTATAGCAGGCTAACATGAAGATGCCTAGAGAGAAATTCCCTTTTATGTGAGGTTCAATCTAAGTAATCAGTAGTAATCAGTTACTACTTTAACATTATTAACTTACCTATATTTTAAAATCCAAAAATTTAAGCACTCTATTTATAATAAAAAATTAATTTATTAAATGAAAACTTTATTAAATAAAATAAAATTAAAATAAATAATTTATTTTTATTAAAATTTTTAGTTAAATCTGCTTCCTTTGTTAAATCTAGGCTTTAGCACTTAATCTTAAAATATTTGTTTCTATCGTTTTCTATAAATTGGTATGATTTAAACAAACATAATGTATAAGAAAAGAAAGTACCAAAGTGTGGCATTTTCAATGACCATTATCAATGAATGGAATGTACATCAAACCAAGTCTGAGTTTAACAAGCCACAAATATGCTCAAATACTTGAATGTGTATTTTATACACATACACACACACACATATTTCAAATTAGAACAGTTTCATCAGTATGACACAAACCCAAGTATATGTTTCTACTTCATCTCTCCTCCAAGACTTTTAACAAAGTATTTAATCAACAGGAGGGACAGTCTCAATCCCATTACATGACAAAACCAAAGATGACGGCATAATCTAGGCTTCAAACATGTGAACGTGACTGAGACATTCCCCCAAACCAGATTCTACACATCTTAATGCCGTCATTAATTTAAGGGAATATGATTCTGGAAACTATGTTCTTGCTGTATCACAACAGGAGCACACTAATAGACTTATTTTGGAATACCGTTTTTGTGTGTGTGTGTGCGTGTGTGTGTGTGGTTTTTTTTTTTTTTTAAGAACAGTTTTCAAGGCCTATTCTCAGACATGGTTCTACTTTTGGCTTCATTTTTCTCAATACTGATGCTGACCCATTGGTTTCATAGGCTTATAAATGTTAAACATCAAAAATTAGTTTCACTTATTATGGTTGGAAAAGGCTTTAAGAACTCTGGGATCTGTGCCTCTGAGCAAAGGCTTTATCAGCAGGTCCCAGTCACTGCTGCCTGAAAAAAGAAAACGGTACTGATGAAAAACCAGTATACCTGATTTCCAAAAGGACACCTACCATGCACGTATGCATTTAATTCATAAAGGGCTTCTGCCCCCAAACTCACACTTAGTTCTCAAAATCCGATCTCTCATATCCACGGTTATTGGTACCAAGGAGATAAATATGTAAAATTAAATCTCAAACCAAACTATTCATTCAAAAATTCCATCTTGATTATTCTTCACGGGTGTTTAATGAAAGTAACATCAGTATCTTTCCAATGCCTGTGTCTGAACGGCAAACATTTTCCAGATGTTTTTCCACTTACACAGGGCAAAGAACAGGGCCTAAATTATTTTTCTTTTAATCAGAATGCTATAATCCCACATCAAATAAATTTATTTTACCAGAATAAAACATTGTATTTGTATGAACATAAAAAGAACACTGAGAAAAACATTTACTATTCTTACAAGGGCTGAAAATCTCATGTATTTCTGAAGCACTCACTTGTCAAAAAGTGTGACAGGAAATAGCCCTTAAAAAATGGAAAACATCTAGTCAGTATTATACAATTCCCAATTTCTAAAACTGCAGTATGAGAAAGCAAAAAAAAAAAAAAAAAAAAAGAATCCTAATATCCTCAAAGGAAACTCACATTTCTGAAACCTCTAAGGCGCTAGTTCTGTATGTTTTGACAAACAGCTTCAAACTGCACATAGAAAGGAAAGCTTGCAGTGAATAGTGGCGAGGTAGACAAGGACAGAGCTCATATGCAACCGCTGGTGGGCAGAATGTCACATGGTGACCCTACACCAGGGCAGTGCATCATTTAGGAAAACTTCATCCAAGTCCCAATTGTCCAGATTTACTGAGAGATTTAACAAAGACACATAAAAGATTCTATAATCCAATAGCTCACTTAAGCCAAGTTTTAGATTTAGTTTGCTGGGTGACGATTAAAAGTACAATGAGATCATATTTTAAAGATCAAAAGTCATTTGGCAGTCACCATAATAAAAACCGTCACAAGCAAGAAAATCAGCAGTGGACACTAAAACAGGGAAAACATGAGAAAGAGAACATTTACAGTCTCAGATTATCTCCTAACTCCCCACAAGACACTTATTTATTCCAAAGGAAGAAACAATAACGCCACAGTGGAGAAATCTGGAGACACGACCTGAAGTAATCAAAGTAACACCATCAAGAAAGGGACAAAGCAACAGCACGAGTCTTTGGATCGCTGACACTGAGAAACACACAACATTACTCCCGCGATTTTCCTGCCAAAAATGCATAACCTAAAATTAATCATGAGGAAACAGCAGACAAATCAAAGTTGTAAGGGACATGCTACAAAGTAACTGGCCTCTTCAGAATTATTAAGATCCTGAGAAACAAAGAAAGACTGAGGAACCATTCCAGATTAAAAAAACTAAAGAAACATGACGACAAAACGCAAAGTCATTGACTAGGAAAAAGAAGTTTCTTTTGCTATAAAGGGAGTTAGTGGGACAACTGGCAAATTTAAATAAAGTATGTCAAATTAGAAAACATGAGGGCAAATGTTGTAAAATGTTAGCATTTCCAGTATCTGAGGGAAAGGTAAATAGGAAATCTTTTTACAAATTTCTCAACTTTTTGAAAGTCTGAAATAATTGCAAAATATAAAGGGTGTTGTTGTTTTTTTGTTTTAAGTAAAATGTGTTCAACTCAAAACTTCAGCATTACTAACTCTACTAAAATGAACCTGCATTTTAGTAGGTAAATGCTTCTCTGTGAATTCCCCTTGTTTCAGATGGGGGTACTAATAAATAGAAAAAGATAAAAAGATGGACAGTTGTGCATGGATCACATGGAGTCCACATTTTAACCCTGAAGACTAGGCTTTGCCTTACCTTTTCTTCCTTTGGCAAAGCAAAATCTGAGGAAACTGACTGACCTGGGGTATTCTGCTGGTCAGTCACTTGCTACTTGGAAGAGATCACACAATACGCAACTCTGGGATCTTCCAAAAGGAAGACTGGACAAGCAACAGCAATAGGACACCAGCTTGTTGAGTCCTGTGATCCTGAAGAGACCAGCGAAGAGAAAAAATCCATAGCATTTCTAAGAACAACAGCGCAGCCATATTCTATGTCCCTGCTGGTTTTTCTTATGCGCCTGTCTTACGCTTTACTCGGAACTATCTCACAGACTCCAGAGCAGCTAGCATCTAACAGCAACTGGTAACACATTTCCAGAATTGTTAAAGGGATTCAAGAGACACTTGTTTAACATACGGCAGGACATGGAATGCTTTATCATCACTAGTAATGCATTTGAGTACCAGTTATCTAGAAGGTTCCGTTTCTGATCCAAATGAGGTAGATATTCAGACCAGACTGCCACCAGCTTCTGCATCCCTAAGGATTGGTTACTGCTGTCTTGTGTGTTTTTCAGTCCCTGAAAGCTCCCTTAAATCTTGAGCCACTCCTCACTATACTCCCCCATCCTTAGAGCCATGAAAGGTATCTACGCATTGCAGTCTCTTCCAACCTCACAGGTACTGCCCCTCCCTACCATTCCCTGACATTTTCATGGTCAAGTCTCCAAAATTTGGAGATTAGATATACTACTGGTATAATTTTGCTATACTTTCAAGTACAATTACTTGAAAGTATATACTATACTTGAAAGTAACTATACTTCCAAGCTGGATAAGAAATGAAGCTACTATTTCTAAAAGACTTTCTATGGAAATAAAAGTTCCAAGTGCCAAAAGAGTCTACTTACTAACAAACAAAAGATATTATGTTTGTTGAATAGAATTTTAAAGATGATTTTCGGCACAGAGCTCTTCATAGGGAGAAGGACTCCTACTTTATTCATATTGAAGAAGCCACTGTAATAACAACTAACACTGAAATCCTACTGAGTTTATGGCACCATTCAACACACTTTCAAATTCACTTTATTAAAATGAGATACCTGTACCTTTCTATTCTAAAATAGATTAATAAAATGCTGTTATACACAATGAAAGCTATACTCAATGAATCAAAATATGGCTAACTTAGAGACAAAATAGAGTAATGGTCAAACTGCAAGCACAAGAACTTATAAGATGAGAAGGGGAGAACTGTATCTTACAACAACAAAAAAAAACAGTAAAAATACTTTGTGATCTATCTAGCACTTTCACTTCCGGGTACATACCCAAAAGAACTGAAAGCAGGCATTCAAACAGATATTTGTGCACCAATATTCATAGCAGCATTATTCATAATGGTTAGAAGGTAGAAGTAACCCGTGTCCACTGAAAGATGAATACATAAGCAAAATGCAATGCAAACCCAGAATGTAACAAGTACATACAATGGAGTATTATTCAACCTTAAAAAGAAAAGGAATTCTGACAGATGCTGCAGCAACATGGAGTAAATTTGAGGACACTATGTTAAGTGAAATACGCCAGATGCAAATGGACAAATATTAAATAATTCCCCTTATATGAGATACCCATAGCAGTCAAATTCATGGAGACAGAAGAGTGGCTGTCCAAAGCTCGGTGGAGGGGAGAATGGGTACAGAGGTTAATGGGTGCAGAGGTTAATGGGTACAGAGTTTCAGTTCTGCAAGACAAAAAGTTTTGGAGGAGGGTAGTGATGGTTGGACAACAATGTGAATGCACTTAATGCTACCGAACTGCACAGTTAAAAATGATTAGGACAGTAAATTTTATGTTATGTACATTTTACAATTTAAAAAAAACCTTATATAAAATGTCAGCTTATTTTCTGAAAGGCCATATAACTGCCATTTATGTTATTTCTTGGCTATTTCCCTAAATGAATTCCATGGCTTTATAATTTCCTTTACATTAGTCATTAATATATATTCTCTCTCACACACACACAAAAACACACACATTAAACATAGAAGTATTTAATGTAACAAATGATTTTAAAAGGTTTAAAGAAAAAAAGATAATTTCTGAATCCCCTTTCTGAACTTGTTTTTTCCCTACGCCAAAATAAAAAATTCACAAGATACTTAAAGCCTGCAGCCAAAAAGAAAAAGACAAAACGAAAAATGCAAAAATCACAACAAACATCCATCCACAGTAGATATTTTTACATCAGATACAATGATGGAAGAGTGCAACAGTATTTCCATAGAAGAATTTGCTGAAGTCACAAAGTTATCTCTGGTTTCAGTTTAGGATAAAAAGTCCACCTGTAAGTCAGAATAGTGAGTGTGGCCAGTAATTTACCCAGATAACCCATGATGCTCTCTATGTAACGAAACACTATGGAGTAGTTAAATTCTGAGGTGAAGGAGGGAAGGATCAAGGCACTAAAAAAAAGACTATGGTGGAGATTTTTTCCTAGAAAGGAAAAAAAGGAATTACAAAGCAACAACAGTAATAACGAAACACATGCCAATATGAGCTCTTTAATCTATATTGACATTAATTCTCAACTGGGGGAATTTGCCCACACCCTACCTCCAGGAGTATAAGTCAGAATCTTCTTGTGGCCTTCTGTACTTGGAAAAAGAATATCCAATATATCTATTAGTTTTATACTATAGAAAAAAGACCCAAAATTCTTTAGGGCTGAGGGGGATGTGCTGAGCAAACAGTAAGAAAGCATTTTACCAAGAGTTAAGAAAAGGTTGAGGGATGTGACCTTAGAATACACAGTTGCCCTCAGAGTTCAAATGAGTTAAAGATGCAAATGGAAAAGAAAGCTAGCATTTTAATCATACCTGAAACAAACCTCTCTGATCTAGGTAAAATCTAAGGTTCAGTATCAATCATAGATTATTTCTAGCAAGAGTTTTAGACCAGAATGATTTAAAAACATTAAAGACAAAATAAAACCTAGCATTTCAAAACAAATGACAGAATAAGAGAGAAGAAAATAGACAAAAAGGAAAACCTTAGATGAAATATTTTAATACTGAACTTATTAATGATCATAAAAAGAATACACATTCATTTTAGAAAATTTGAAAATACAGAAAATGTGTAACCCTTTTGACTCACCTCTCGAGTAGCTAGCTGGTTGCTGAGTTCCTCAGCCTTCTCAATATTCCACTCCTCCACAGCCTGGTCTATCCTCTTTTCAAGGCCTGACTAGAAAAAAAACAAACCTAAAATTAAGGGCTGGAAGGAAAGCAAACATTTGCTAGCCAAGACCATGTCACAGAATTATACTGAATATGTTATACACGTAGACCATTAATTCTCATGATAACACCAGAAAGTAGCTGCTACCATTCCCATTAGTACCAGAAGGTTGAGACAGTAAATGGCTTACCTGAGGTCATGTAACTTCTTGAACTAATAAAAATAAGACGCAAATCCAGATTTTTGTGAATCAAAGCCTATGCTTTCCCTTAATAACAACAATAATGTTAATGATAACAATAGCTAAAAATTATGGAGTGCTTATTATGTGGCAGATTCTGGGCTTAGTACTGTAAAAAAGCTCATTTAATTCTTATAACAACTCCATGAATAATAATACTATCCTGTTTTAAAGATGAGGAAACAGAGCCTGAGACTCCTGAACTTGGCCAAAGCCAGCATCTGTAAGTAGTAAAGCCGTCACATGAATTCAGGTTTGCTCAGAGTCTGCATTCTCAACCACAAGTTTCTGCTGTCTCTTTTCTTACTGCCCATTCCTATAGCTCAAGACTTTCAGTCAATAGCCTCCACAGTCTTTGACTATGACCATTAGGCTGAATATTAAACAGCAGAGGAAAATTACACATAAGAATGATTTTATTTTCTTATGTATATGTTTTTATTTACTAAAGATACTTCAGGAAATCATAATTAATATTTTCATAGGATTACCAAACAGACTAGGGTAGAATGCATTACACATTTATAAAAAGATGCTTAGACTTAAATAACTGGAGTTCTAGCTTGTGAAAATAGTTGCTACAGATAATAAAAAATTTAAAAGATGGTCTAACATATGCTTCTTAGAAGCAAATTTTATCCCAACAATGGCTTATCTAGTCCTTTAACTTCCACATTCACAGTTAATACTCTACCTCTTACAAACTTCTCCTCCTTATTTAATAACAGAAGTCCTAAGAATGTCTCTTCCATCAGTCTATTGTTTGATTATGCCAGTCAACTGAGAGAATTTTGTTCCTGTGTAGCCTTTGTTGAGATGAGATGTAAAAAATAACAACATAATTTGCCTAAAAAGATTACAGAAACAAAGACCAGTGAGGTTGTCACTGATGTCTGTTGCTAAGAGATGATTCCTTCTCACAGACCCCACCTAAGTACTTAATACCTGCAAGGCCAACAGACTTTTCTGCTTGCTTTCCTGTGTAGCTGGAGACCATTCAACAGCGCTTCATAGTCTTTGACCTGAGGCCATATGGATCTAATGCTCACCTCCCATTCTTGTCCTGTGATCATCTACCAGTCTCCAGAAACATCCCTTTCTTCCATTTCTGCAGAACTCTTCTCCTGATGGTCCAAACAACACCCTGGGACCTCTAACTTGATGCACTTCAGAAATCTATACTCTAGGCCAGTGCTGCTTCAGTCATGGCCTGTGTACCAGGTCTGGTCTGTACACAGTGCCAATCCATGAACTGTTTATTTTGGTCCATGTAAAGATAAGGAGCTGGTGCCAGAATACAAATCAGCTTCATGACTAAACACAGTTTTGTACTGGCCGGCATGTTGACACACACCTTTAGTCCCAGAGCTGCTAGAGATGCTGAGACGAGAGGATTGTTTGAGCCCAGGAGTTTGAGGCTGAAGTGGGCTATAATCACACCACTGCGGTTTAACCTGGGTGACAGAGCAAGACCCTGCCTCTTAAAAACAACAACAAAACAGTTTTGTCTAGATGGCTTTTGCTGGGGGTAGTGGGGGACAAGAATTTCTCCATGAGGAAAGTAGTAGGCTGAGTTACATTCAGGCACACACTCCTTATCTCTTTGTACATCAATGCACTTGGAGTAAGATTGCTGTATGTCATGTTATAGACATTGCCTGAAAGTTCTGCCTCCAAAACTTCAAAATCTAGAATTCTACTCCTTGATACAATTCTTCCACTCACCCCAAGTCTTTCTACCTAATGCATCTGCTTTGCCTTTACTGGAACCTCATTCCCTGGCACGGTCCTTCAGTCCCTTCTTGGATCCTCCTCTTCTCCCTCTCTAACTTGCAACCCACAATCACCATTATCAACTAAACTCTAAGCCAGTGGTTCTAAAAGTTTAAGTGCTGGACTAGCAGTATCATGGAAACTTGTTGGAAATGCAAATTCTGTGAAAAACTCTGGGCTGGGGGCCCAGCAATCCATATGATTCTGATGCATGCTAAAACATATGTCAACTGTGTCTTTTTTTTTTTTTTTTGGTGACACGGTCTCACTCTGTCGCCAGGCTGGAGTGCAGTGGCACAATCTCAGCTCACTGCAACCTCCGCCTCCTGGGTTCAAGCGATTCCCCGGCCTCAGCCTCCCAAGTAGCTGGGATTACAGGTGTGTGCCGCCATGCCCAGCTAATTTTTTGTATTTTAGTATAGGCGTGGTTTCACCATGCTGGCCAGGATGGTCTCAATCTCCTGACCTCGTGATCTGCCTGCCTCGGCCTCCCAAAGTGCTGGGATTACAGGCATGAGCCACCACACCCGGACATGTCCTCATTCTTAAAACTACCCACTATCTCCTCTGGTTGTCCCTTAATCACAGTGTTCCTCAAGTTTCTGACTAGCATATTTTTTGTCTTACTTTTCACCCTCCTCAGTAATCTACTCTGTCCTGGAGCTTCAATTACTTTTTATGAGCTGGTTTAGCTCTCTAAATAATTAAAAACGCCTGACTTCTCCCCGTACCAATACCTACATCTCCAGCTACTTGCTAATCATCTTCATACTGAAGGCCTACAAAGGCAAGGTCTTCAATTTCATGATGTCTGTAACAAGCCCAACACTTGCTGCCCTGCTTCTCCTCCTCCTTAGTCAACCTTGATAGAATCCTCAGTTATCTTCAATGCTTCCAACCCCTTGCTCCTATCTGAACTCTGTTTTGCCAAAAGTCTCTCATTTCTTCCTTCTGTGCTTCTTCAGGGGCATGCGATCCCTTAATTGGAATATTATAACCATCTCCAAACTAGTCTTCTCTTTCTGAAACAGGCATCATGTCATTACCCAGCTTAAAGCATTACTTCATATTCCCTCTGAATAACATCCCACTCCCTTCACAATGGGGTCCCCAAATGCTTTCTCAGCCCCACCTTCAGCAATGCTATGCTTTTTAATCTCTGGTCACATTTACCATTTTCTTAATGTTCCTTGTGCCTCTGATGTGCTTCTCTTTGAAAAATATTAATCATCCCTTTAGGCTCACGTCAAATTTTACCTTCTCTATCTATGCAGAGCTCCTCAGCCCTACATTCCTATGACCCCGTCACCCTCCTCAAACCCCACACCAGGCTCTCCACTCTGTGCTGTTGCTGTACCTTGTGTCCCTTCAGCACCTAACTTGTCTGACACACTACAGCGAGTTGTGTATTCTCTCCTCTTGGGGCCTATACTCAGTGGGAGCAGGCTGTGTGTCACTGGCTTGGTGTGTCCCAGAATCCAGCCCAGTTCCTTCTACATAGAAGACATTCGTTCAGTCTGTGCTACTGAGCTGATATTCACACTGCAGTCATCCATGTTTGCCTTCATAGTGAAAGGACCCCACTCAAACTGGGAACATTTATTACCCTAACCCTAACCCTAACCCTAACCCACATACCAACTACTCTGAGAAGCTTCCAAGACAATTCACAACTGTAATATTGAAGTAATAATGCCCCTATGGTTAAAAAAAGGTGCATGTATTGTACTTATTTATATATACATCTATCCTGGTACTAGAATATATACATTCCACAAGGGCATGGAGAGTATCTTCTCCATCTTGGGCTCCCAGAGCTTAAAATAGTACCTGCACCTAGAACTTTATTTAATTTATACTGAAAATAGTTATTTTCTTTAAAAAATGTAAATACAACAGCCTCACCTTCCTGTGCAGAATATTAGGCATCGCCTCAAATATCACTGACACATATTTGTATGTGTCAAAATGTATTTGTACAAAACATTAATATCAAACTACAAGTTTCCTTGCACTACAAATTCTTGCATAACCTGATATCTCAACTCAGAACTTATCCAATCTCACGCAGGGAAGCAATCAACCTAGACCTGCTCCAACCTTTCATCTCAGCAACTGCTCACTAACAGCTTCCATTCTTATTGCCTGTCCATTCCCCCAGCCATTCAGAGCAGAATCTAAAGGTAATAGCATATTACAGTGGAAAGAGCACAGGACTAGAAGACAGGAGATGTGGTCAAAGCTCTGGGTAATGACATAGTTGACTCCTAAGCCTCTGTTTCCTCAAAGATAATGAGAAGACTGGCTTGAATGAGTAACCCTCCTAGAAATAAAAATTCTAGGTTTCTATCACATTTTCAACTTTGTTTTTAGACCTTTTATCTTTCTGACAATTTATTTAAGTAAAATGTAATAGCTTCTTTTAGCTCTGAAAAACTCCTGGTTCCATGTACACTCAAACTTTGTTTCCATAAGAACTTATTAATATTCCAAATACACTCAAAACACTTAGTAAAACATGCCCATCTCCTTAAAGACTGTTAAGTTCACAGCAGCTCACAAAGAGCACAGCTGGCAGGGTCAGACCTAGGTTCAGACTAGCTCCTCCACTTATGAACTAAGCAACCCCAAGTGAGTTTCTAAACCTCTGTGGGTTGCAGTTATCTCACATGCAATAAAATGAGAATAACACCACATTCTCTACAAGATTATGATGAGTCAAAGAGCATATATATAAAATACCTAGCCACGTTTTTAGAATATAGTAGTCATTCAATAAATAAGGTGCTCCTATTATTAAACCTAAATATCAGGATACCATTAGTGCAAAAGAGAAGGCTTATCTCTATAAGGCTACAGACTGCATCATACTTCTTCAAGCTCAGACCCAAGTACAAGACCCAAGCATTCCACTTTGTCAGTAAGCAGTCTCATGAAACAGAGTCTGAATATTAAGGCTTTTTGAAAAGTTTTAAGCTGGACTCAAGAGTAGCCTTTATTTGACTTATCTAGAATGTCTTCCGTACTATAGGAGCGGCAGGAGGCACAGAGGAGCTACTGATAGCCTGCAGAGCCTTGGTGTGCTTCTAAGTTGCCTTTTGGCTAGAATCAAAACATGATTTATGATATATCTCAACACAGACAAACCTAGGAATGGCAATTTGGCTACAGGTGAAAAATTTATCTAAACAAAGTATCTAACCTATGAGGCAACAACTGCCAATTAATAAAGTTTTACTATAGATGTCTAAGAAGACAGGACTACAAATATCTAAGAAATGTATGGGTAGTTGGTTTAACATTGTGGGCTAACATCTATATGTGCATATGTAGAATATCTTTTATATGTGGTTAGAGCTTTTAAAGTCAAACTATACCACAATATATTTATATGAAAATTCTGCTATTAAATATTTATTCAGTTAATAGATTCAATTTTTAAAGCTTCACACAAATGAATTATCCATTGAAGTTTGCATTACTGAACCTAAATATCTAGGAAAAAAATGAGGCAATCTCTTCATAAAGAAAGGCAGTGGAGGGGCGGAAGAGGTACTTTCATACATAAATGTAAATCATATATTTATTCATAATTTTGTTAACTTTGTATATATGTATATATATATGTGTGTATATATATATATATATATATATAAAAACATACCCACTTAAAATCACTTGAGTCGGCTGGGTGCAATGGCTCATGCCTGTAATTCCAGCACTTTGGGAGGCCAAGGCAGGCGGATCACAAGGTCAGGAGTTCGAGACCAGCCTGGCCAATATGGTGAATCCCCATCTCTACTAAAAATTCAAAAATCAGCTGGGCGTGATGGCACACACCTCTAGTCCCAGCTACAAGAGGCTGAGGTAGAAGAATCGTTTGAACCTGGGAAGTGGAGGATGCAGTGAGCTGAGATTGTACCACTGCATTCCAGCCTGGGCAACAGAGCAAGACTCTGTCTCAAAAAAAAAAAAAAAAAAAAAAAAAAACCATATGAGTCAGGTAAATAAAAACCAGGTTCAGAAAAAATCTAGATTTGGGACCAAACGACTTGGGTTTAAAGTCTCATTTCACTTCTCACCTGGTTTGTTTTCTTAGGCAAATTATGCTGAGCTTCAGTTTCTTTATCTGTACTATGAGAATAACACTGGACCTATCAACATACCCCACAGGAATCACATAGGAACCGAGAGGCAATGGTTTGCAACTGATACCAGGCGATCTTCATGGTCCCACTGCAACACTCCCCATACCTCTTTCACCACACCCCTAAACCTCCCTCTCCTATACCTCCTCCCTCCACATCCCTATGCCCCTCTCTCCACATCCCTATGCCCCTCTCTCCACATCCCTATGCCCCTCCCTCCACCCACTCAAGGAAGCCAGCCTTTTAACTGATCTATGTATTGGAGAACACGTAAGAGTGTGTTTGGAAAAAGCACTCTGCTAAAAACAAACAAACAAACAAAAAAACAAGCTAGAAAAAGCTACACTATACAATAGCAGTTTCCTCTCATAAAAAACTTGAAAAATTCATCAAAGACATTGTACAATTACTCTAACATTTAATAAAGTACCTCTGGTTTTTCATGCCAAAAAGTATCCATTAGGTATACATAAAACTACTTCAATAATGACTGCTGACTAATCAAACTGATTCAACTAAAGAATACTTTAGACATTTATAGTGAAATTAATGAGTGAAATTTATTCTAAAGAAATTCCCACAGATTCAAAATAATTATGTTATGATTACAGAATTACTAGTAAGTCCCGGAACTGCTGCCAGAAACACAATTATAGCTGTATTTAATACAAAGAACACTTTAAAACAGCTTTGGATATTAGGAAGATTATGTTTAAAAAATACAAGCCTCTGCATTGTCTGAGAGGCAGGTGACGGCAGTGCTGTAAACAGACATTCTTGGTTGAGCAACAGTTTCAGCTTGGCAGTGTTCCAAAAAAGAAAAAAGGAGAGAAAAAAAAAAGACTGCACGATAGACACATATTAAGAAGTTTGTTTTGTTTTACCATTCTAGAGCGTTGACTGAATACAAAATAAAAAGGTTCTCTCAGATATGGTAACAGATCAGCCTCTGCTCCAGAGAAACAAAATAGTGGATGGAAATCCATGCTAGTTTTGTTCTAACTGCATCACAGATTTTCATAATCATCTCTAGATTTCATGAGCAGTTGCTACTATGTGCTGGACTTAACATTTATTTAGTTTTTATCTCAGCATCTCCAATGTGGACATTCTTTAAAGTTTATTTACTCTGTTGGATTTGCAGTAGAAACTCTAGGAGGACAGCCAAAGGAGTACCATTTAAACCAACCATCCCAAACCAAAGAAGAGTGGCAACCTGCTGGCATGCAATTATACTGAACTACCAAGAGAACATGAAACATGCAAGAATCTGGCTTCACTAAGTCCTTCCTTTCCTCTTATGCTTGTGTTTATTTGTGGAATATTAAACGCAGGAAAAATCCTAGACAGATAGAAGCCTAGCCAGCTCAGGCTCCTTGTTTAGAAAACCGCCATAACTTCCTTAGCCAGATATAATTTATATGGATGAATATAAATTACACGGAAAATTCTGTTTTGACAGTTCCTTAATGTGTGCACCCTCAATGACACAGTACCATGCAATGATGGATTTAAAATCAGAGATACTTTGGAAGAAATACGGATGGATCAGAAAATGACAAAGGTCTCTAGGTACACACAATAGTCTACAGCAATGATCCATGAAAGAGGCAATCTGTCTATTACACACAGGATACAATATACTTGGGCTTCAACTGACCCCCTGCGCCTCCAGCTCTACCACTCAGCACTTGATTTTCATGCTCCAACATTTCCCTCTGTGAATAAGTGAGTTACTCATTCACACAAGCCTCTACTAAGTATTAGTATGTCTAGAGACTGACAAATGTGCATCTCAAGGTCATTATACTAACCATCAACTCTGCTCCTGCTTTCTAGTAACACTCAAGTCCCAAACTGAACTTTGGCTAGGTCCCACTCTCAATCCTTTCCCTTCCCCATATTTCTCTTCGTAACATCACTATTCACACCACTGCTTAAGCCAAAGCTTTGAATGATTCTCTCTCCTTCCATACGCCCCAAACCCTATCACCTTGCAAGCAATCCAGAGGCAAATATCATCAATTTTACTTCTACGATATGCCTCAAATCCATCCACTTTTTTCCTTCTTCAGCAGAACCATTCTGGTTCAATCCATCATCATCTTATGCCTAGAAGTCTCTTAACTGTTCTGTTCTCATCTATTTTTGCTGCCTCACATTCAGTTCACCAGGTAACAGTCATATGAATCTTTTTAACGTAGGTCATGTCATTCCCTTGACTTAAAAGCCTTTATGACTCTCAACTGCATTGTGAATAAAACCCATTTCTTTACTAAGCCCTTTGAGGTCCTACACAATTTGGTCACTGACTGCCTGCCTCTATAATCATACAGTGGGCTACCCTCCTCCTCACTGACCCCATTCCAGCCAGGCTGGCCTTCCTACGGTTACTGGAATGTCCCAGGACGACTCTTCCCTAGGATCTTTACCCATGCCTCTGCGCTAGCATTCTTTATATAGACAGTTTTTACCACCCTTCAGGTCTCAGTGACATGGCACCTTCTAGAAGGCTTTCCCTGATCATCCATGCTAAAGTGAAGCCCCCATTTTAATGTTTTCACAACAACCTGTTTTTTCTCTTAACAGTTTTTTAATAATTTGTAACTATATATTTACTGATCTAGCATCTTTTGTGGTACACAGTAGGCATCTTAACTTTTTAACTGAATGAATTAATGAGGACAAGTACTTTAGGCAAGGCTAATCACAAACGTATCCCACCAGCTGGTATGAGATGCAATAACAAAGATATTACCTTCTCAACTTTTTTCCTTTTAACAGGCGGGTCAAATCTATCATTGACTCCAAAATACTGAGTAAGCTCTTTCCAATGGGTTTCATTTGAGGACGGTTCACTAAAAGAAGATAGTAAGTTTTATTTTATACAATATATACTGTCTTTACTTTTACTGTTTTTAATCGGTTACTACAATTATACTACAATTACTAGTTCATATGTTTGATTACTATCAGAAACAATTAGTTCAACAATTTCTACAATGGTCTAAAATAGATAACTATTTTAAACTCTACCTACCTATGAAATTCTTTTTCATTCTTCAATTTATCTGAAAAGAATTCACAAAGTGTCAATACCTAACTTCTGTAATTTCAAAACCATATTTTTAAAAAATGGTTAAACTCAGTCACAACTTAGCATTAGCACGACTAACAACCTGAATTAAAACAAAACACCTTTTCTGGAGCGTTTTCTTCTTTTCCCTCTGAATCTTGAGGTTGTGCTTTTCTGTTCAGAATGTTTTTTATGCAATTCTTGAAATTTCTATGTAAAAGAAAAAAAAATTGAGAAGCAAATATACTTTCCAGAAAAACATGCATTTAAAAAATAATGAAGTAATAAAACAATTATATTTCAGCGTGTATAAGGATACCAATTTAATGATGGTAGTCAGTTCTTGAGATGCTCTATTCTCTGAGACTCACAACCTGAGTTTTGATATTCACTTGTTTTGAAATAAGTCATTTGATAATTTGAGAGTGAAGCTCATGTAGATAACAAAAAAGATAAATAAAAGATAAAATAAAGACAGAAACTCCTCATGTACCACGCTAGGCAAACAGCTAATCCTACATAGTGGTTTGGGTTTTTTTCCCCCTTCGTCTTTCTATGAAAAACAAAACAAAATAAAAGCAAGTATCTAAGTGGCCGATGCCTCAGAGAACAGTAAAAGCATTCTGAGTCCATCTCCCTCCCTGTTAAGTCCCAAGAACACATGCACACTCTGACCAGGGCAGAGACACACAGAGGCATGTGCACACGCACAGGCTGTAGCAAGAGCATTTCAGAGAAAACCTACATTCCACATATCTATGGGAATTCCAGAAGGACACTCTTCATAGGCATTTACATTTGACTCTGTTTCAGTTTTTGGTTCATCTGTTGAGAAATCTATGATTTCTGTTTTTCTGATGCTCTCATCCTCTTTATCTTCCTGTAAGTTAAGTCCAGAGTTCTCCAACGTAGCTTCATCTTCTGAGTTTGACTCAGCATCACTTTCATTTAGGCCAGGAGGTAGCAGCCCACTCCACATCTTTTCTTCTATGTGGAAAAAGATTAATTTACACATGTAGAATAACCATAGAAATAATTTTAAGACCATTAGAAGACATTCCAGGTGCCTAATAATTATAACAATGGCTTGGGAACAGTCCATCTAAACTTTTTTTTTTTAAATCTAACATGGCATAGAATGAACCTGTTATAAAATAATTAAAATCTTCACTTGTGTAAGTAAAAAAAAAAAGTTTAGAAGTTTAAAAGCTGTTTAAACAAGTTTGTTACAACATACACCTATAGGTAAAGAAAATAGAGCCTTGATTCTCTAATATATGAGTAGTTTTGTCTAAAAAAACATGCAATTCAGTAAAGCATTGCTCAAGAATGTTAAAAACCTAACATACTTTGCAAGCAATTTAGGATTAAAATGCCATATTTGAAGCTATACCAATTAGAGAATAAAACTGCATGTTTCACCTATATTTAATGGACAAAGCTTTCAGAGGGCGTCTTGTCTAAGGAGCAGGAAAATAACTAAAGAAAAATTTTTAAGCTATGTAAGTAGTTGGAGGAAGGTATCGTAGTAAAAAGGATATCCTACTTTTTAGTTTAATACTGTTTGCTAAAATAATATTAAATGAAATATAATCCTAACAGTTTAACAAAAATGTATAGCTTTTTAAAGTAACAATGCTGTATTTGGGAAACTAATGGTCAAGTTCAAGATAATATTTAGCATTAGCTATACAGTCCATTAGTAGAGAGAACCATTAAGTTTAATAAAATGACTTAAAATAGCAGAATTGTTATCATTTGCTAAAAGTATAATACTCAAGTACATATTCACTATTGATCTCCATGGCACAGTCTATTTTAGCACATATATTGAGCCAAGACCAGTTCCTTCAAAAGATGCTTAAAATAGAGAAGCCGGCTGTACTGCTCATGATTTACTCTCAATATGAAGGAATAAAATGGAAGGACGGAAATTTGTTTTGCAGTTTTCTGTCCCATATTGTGATTAACCTAGTTAAAAAACAAACAAACAAACAAACAAAAGAAGCCACCATTCTCTCTGAGACAAACACATCAGGGATTTTGCGATAACAGATTTCTGTTATCTTTTAAAGATGTCCTTCCAGGTCCAAAGAATCAGATCTTACTTTTTGTGGCTTTGGTCCAGCCTCATCAGTTGCTGGCTCTCTGAAATATCCTCACCAAATATTCTGTTGGCTTTTTATGAGGAAGGACTCTGGCATCTAACTGCTCCAACTAGAATCTTAACTCTGCCACTACTAGTAGTATGAGGAAATCATTTGACATCTCTGACCCTCAGTTTCTTTCTTTTTTTTTTTTTTTGAGACGGAGTCTCGCTCTATCGCCCAGGCTGGAGTGCAGTGGCGCAATCTCGGCTCACTGCAAGCTCCGCCTCCCGGGTTCACGCCATTCTCCTGCCTCAGCCTCTCCGAGTAGCTGGGACTACAGGCGCCCGCCACCACGCCCGGCTAATTTTTTGTATTTTTAGTAGAGACGGGGTTTCACCGTGGTCTCGATCTCCCGACCTCGTGATCCGCCCGCCTCGGCCTCCCAAAGTGCTGGGATTACAAGCGTGAGCCACCGCGCCCGGCCGAGTTTCTTTATCTGTAATACAGGGATAATTATACTGCTTATAGGGCTATTCTGAGGATTAAATGAGATAAGCCCCTCAACATAGTGTTCAGGAGGTCCTAAGGGCTCAATAAATGTTAAGTTCTCTTTACTATTATTATTTCTGTGACCATGTATTCCATTTTTATCATTTCTATTATGAGTGACAGGGTTCATAAGACAGTTTTGAAGTTTCTAATAATTGTGGTGCACTCACTTAGCAACTGATGCAATCATTTGCTTCCTTGATAGTCACAATCTGATGTGTGTCAATAACAAATGTTTTCTGAATGGAGGAATAAAACGAGGGCAAATTACCAGGAAGATAATGGTAACCTTAAGCTCCAAGATTGCTCATCTGCACAAGACCTTCCAAAGCACTGTACCTAGTTTTCTATTCAGAATTTGCATTTCTTTTTTTAAAGGAAGAGACCCGAAGTTTATAAGCTCCAGGCCCCCATAAAACCCAGATCTATCCCTAAACCTGTCTGTGGATTTTTAAAGTTGGGACAGCAGTACTCTTGAAATACTCCAATAGCACAAAAGCCATCATGTAAAATATGCCAATATTGAAAAACAGGTGTCATGCTATTAATAAAAAAAGATTTCTCCTGTTCTGAGAGCAAGGGGAAGGAAGCAGTAATAAGTTCCAGTATGACTTGGCCACCACTATATAATATACCTTTAGGCTCATTATCATTTAAGGACTTAAAACAGTAACAAATTTCAGGTTTGGATTTCTTAGCATCACTGGAGTCTATGTTAGAAATAACTCTTTCCCTTCCTGTCCATAAAATATTTTACATGCCCACTTATGTGCCAGACACTCTTCAAGACCCTGGGGACAGAAGTATATAAAACAGGCAAAAATCCCTAGCCTCATGAAATGACAGCTATACACATAGCAAGTTTCTGTTCAATTTTTGAGCCAAATATTCCTTGACCTAGACTTTAGATGTGACTGCTCATGAAATGCGTATGCCTCTCCAATGGGCAGTGTGGCACAGGTCTCCTACTAAACCATTGTTTTAGCATCTCTGCAGGGTGATAGTCTATGCTCTGGGCACCCAAACATGCTTCTCTCTGGGGAGCAGTCTCAGTTGCCCTGAAGAAGGCATGCTTTTTGCTGTTGTTGTTGCTAATCAGCCTTCAAGTAGTTAGGCATTTTTTATGGCTTTTTAAATTTTCTCAAAATTATATATTTTTAGCTCCTGCTGATGTGGCATTAAAAACTGTCCTCAGTGTGGCACCTGCCTGGTGTGATTTCTTGAGTGTACCCAAAGGAAAAAAAAATTAAAATAGCTTGAAAAAAGTGGAATCCACCTCTAAATCCAAGCAAAATTCAAATCAGATAGGTTTTGAACTCCGCTCTTTAAAACCTTTAAAGTCATGTGCCATTTTCCCATGACTCTCAAAAACAGAAATACAAGGGAGACTGAGCAGTCACTGATGAACACGGATAACTGCTGCCACTCACTGTGCAGCCTGCAAAATGGAGTGCCCGTGTAAGCAGCAGCCCAGTTACAGATCAGCCAATATGGAGTGGCTGCTTAGTGACTTTTGCTTTGGACTCATGTTTCAAAACAGTCTTTCTATTCATAGCATACACTTGTCATTCACAAAGTTTCCAACTGGCACCATGTTAGGCCTCCTGTTATTCTTGCTTTGGCTGCTGTGGAGGATGATTCTAAGTGTCTCTTATGCCTTTCAGAGTGTATTTATTTTAAGGCAGATAATCCCAAGTTACCCTTTAAATGTGAAAATTCACTCAGCCAGTCTCACGAAACGTGGAATATCAGAGAAACGGAAACTTAATTTTTTTTAGTATAGATTACAGCCAAGTCCATATAACAGCCAATGTATTAATTTATAAGCTTTCATTTTTTTACCCTGCAACCCAAATAATTTTCAACTTAATCATTTTAGCCCCAAGGAAAACGTAAATGACTCAGAATCCTTTTTCTCTCTATGGTTTTGAATATTACCTTCTTCATTTGACACACCCTCCACCTCTAGAGTTAAGATTTATTCCATCCCACAATTATCCTCAAAGACATTCTGTGTGTACGATGCAGAATACATCTTTAGTCCTGGGCTAACACAATTTGCCATGAACTGAAAATATTTATATACTGTCCTAGTCTGAATAACTAGGGTTTTTTGTTTGTTTGCCCTTGAAAACCAACCATCGTCATTATTTAGCATAACAATCAATAGATAACAATCAATCAAAAACAGGGTACAGTTCAGTGGTTCCTAATCTAAGTATGAATATAGTAACAGGAGTCTCTAAGCTAATTTCAAAAAGCCCAGACTATTTTATTTTTCCCTTCAGTGAGACTGTACCATTCACCATTACAGGAAAAGACAAATTTAGTGAAGCACTATTCTTCACCACATGTTAATCAGAGGTTCACTGGTAGTTATAGGTCTGATTTTTATCAGAAAAAAACATTCATAAATAAGATTCAGTAGACACAATCTTTCAAAATACAGCAGCCAGGGAGAAATCAAATTATAATAAAAACCGTTCTAGATTGTGCGCTGGTTACAGGGGAAAAAAGTCTTCAAAGTTGGAGGATGGTTTCTAGTCCTGAGCAACATAATTAGGAGAAAGTCACTGCATTTGTCTGGGCCTCCATTCTTAAGCTATAAAATAAAGGTTTGATCAAATGATCTTTGAGATGACTTACAGCTCTAAAATGTCTCTTTATGATTTTGATATTATAAGTGCCCTAAATGCCCAGAGTCACCTCACTCCTGGATGTATCACTCCATTCTCTCTAGGACTGCAATCCTGATTAGAGCCCAGTATCCCAGTAGATAAGGTTTCTCTCCTCTACCTAGCAACTCAGCCAAGAGGATGTTTTCAGAGAGACTCTGTACACTTCAGGACACTGAGAAGGGCAAGGAACCCTAGTTACAACAGGAAACACTAGAACCAGAAAGGGGAAACAAAGCAAGTCACGGCTACACATGGCATATAAACAGTGTGGCAGGCCTTGGTTTTCCATTAATCTTCACAACAACCCTTCCACTATGAATTACTATCAATATCCGCCCCTCCCCTGCCCGCCCCGCCCCCAATTTACAGATGGGATAACTGACTTGCCTAATGCATTCTGATCCACTTGTTTTACAAAAATAGCCCCATGGCTTTAGATTATGAACTTTTACACGGCAGAGTTGTAAGCGGGGACAAGGATTTGAGACTGGGTCTGAGAATGATCTCAGCCTATAATTACAGACTTGTTAAATTTGGTTAAGAATTTTTTTCTGTACTTTTTGAGTAAAGAAAGCTATGTAAGATGCTATACTAAGTTGCATACATCAAAGTCAAAGTCACAGTCAGAGGCTTGAGTAATAATGTCATATTTTCTGGACAACCAGGAAGCTGCTTATAACCAAAACCCAAAAGATATATTTGAGCAGCTCGATGGGTAAACGTTTTCTGTCTCTATTCCAGAATTTAAATTCCATTTTCATCGTATAAGGCTGTCTTATTTCCCATATTTTGTATTTGATTAGAAATAATCCCAGAAGCCTGAACTTCGTCTGATCTAAAATTAATTTCACTTGTATACTAATTATAAGCCACCGCAATTATTTAACAATCTGAAGATTGTAATTTACATCATAATCAGTGTCTGTGACTTAAAAATAGTTACTATTTTCAAGCATGTTAGTATCAACATTAACGTAAATATCCTATTTACTTTTATGAAATGAATGTGTTCCTTTTCTCAAAAAAGGTACAGAAAGGACAACTGATTTACAGGCCTGAGAGCGAATCCAGAAAAACTACTTATTTAGCAACATTTTGCATGTATTCAACTGTTTTAATTAAAGAGAGTGTTCATTTACTTGAGGCCTGGAAAACATTTTCCCAGACCCAAGATCCTGCATGGAAAGACAATAAACCAAGTTAACAGCTTAAGGCTCATTTTAAGTCGATTCCGCTATGAGAATACTTACAGGGTCCAAGATTGCAAAAGGATGGGTCTAGAAAGGTACACCGTTCCTGCTTGGCTGCACAACCCGGAATTCTGCAGGCTTTCTGGGGCAATGCCACACTCCAATCCCAAAACAGGAAGAAGCCCCTCCCGGGCACAGAACTAAGCGCTGCAGATTCCGGCGAAGGATGTCTAGCCTGCTGGCAGTCCCATTAACTGGAGCTGTTTTCCGGGATACAGCAACTGTAAACATGAGCCTGTTTCCCCCATCGAAAGCCTCCTCAATCCCCTCTCACTTTGACCGGGGTGGGACGGAGAAACCCCCTCCCCATAACAGGGTGGGGAAGCCGCTGCGACGCCCCTTCCGAGGAAGGCTGAGGGCGGCTCCGCCGTCGCTTCCGCGGCCCCGGGCCGGGGGCTTTTCTAGCCTGCTCCGGGAGGCTCGGCCGAGGAGCTATGAGGCCGCCCATGCAGCCTCCCTCGGCTGCCCGCAAGAGGCCCTCCCAGATTCATCACGCCGGAGCCCGAGCCGACGGCTAACCAACCCTCCGTAAGTCGTACTCACTTGTCAGGAATCGGTCGCCCGGCAGCCATCTTAGGACCCTGTCAACATCGCGCCTTCTCATTGGCTCCTGAGTCTCAGCCAATGGGCTGGGGCCGTTCTGGCCCTAGGCTCGCCTTGGCAACCGGCCTCCTGGGGCTTCCTTTTTAGTCCGCCTGAAGGAGGTGGATCCTTACTTTCTTTTTTTCTCTTTTCTCTTGCCGTTTTCTCTTTCTTCCGAACATTTTTAAAGACTTTGTTCTTTCTTCATTCCCTGCTGTAGGCCAATGCGTCTGGGCGAGGAAAGGGCTGACATAGACCTTGAACTGAGAGTTGATGCCACCAGGAGGGAGAATCTTGCAGAGTGCTTTCTTTCTAGGCCCTTCTGCAAACGTCTTCATTCATTCATCCTTTCCCCTCCGTCTCTTCCCTTTTTTTATTTTTGTTTTTTTTTCTTTCTTCACCTATTTATTGGGCGCCTACTTTGTACCAGGCATCATGCCAATCTCTGGTTAGGAGAAAACGGGCAGACTCTTGCTCTCGTGGAGCTTACCGTCTTGTGATGGGGTCCAAGGTGCTTCACTGACTGGACCAAAAGTTTACCGAACTTCTTTTTCTTTTTTGTGGCAGGCACTGTGTTATGCCCTGAAGGGGGTGCTTGGGGAACATAGAAAATAAGGAAAAGAAAAGCACTGTGAAGAGGATAAAATGTCCTATGTGATAGGGATGGGAATAGGGCTATTTTAGAAATATTTGCATTTTCGGAAATACTGTTTTAGAATAACATTAAGTGTACCTATTTGGTAATTGTGTGATGATTCTATAAGAAAAGCCTGGGTAACAGAACCAGACCTTGTTTCAAAAAAAAAAAAGAAAGAAAGAAAAGAAAAGAAAATACAGTAGGCTTCCCTCATCTGTGGCTTCTCTTAGCCTGATTTCAGTTACCTGGAGTCAACCAAGGTTCAAACACATTAAGTAAAAAATTCCAGAAATAAGCAATTCAAATGTTTCATTGCAAGCCCATTCTGGGTATCCCGATGAAATCTGCAGTGTGAATCATCGCTTTGTCCATGCATGCTGTTATGCTACCAGGTTCTTAGTCACTTAGTAGCCATCTTGGTTATCAGATTGAAAAACCATACGTGGGGTTCGCCATTATTCCAGGATTCAGGCATCTACCGGGGAGTCTTGGAAGGTATTCCCTGCGGAGAAGGGAGGCTACTGTACACATAAAGACTTTAACATGTTGCCTGGCCCACACTAATTTTCAATCTCAGCTGTTTTTTGCTGTTAACATTACCAATAATGTCTTTCTTCAAAGCAAGCTAAATGTGTATAAAATTTTGCATTGCACTCAGTAATATATCTCAATTTCGCATCAACAGATGGTTAAGCCTATTAACTATCCACTACACCACCTCACCTCCAACATCTTCCAGAAGATGCACCAAGTTTAGAGAGCAGTTTTTTATAACCCCAGAATCATAGTAAAACCTGAATCAACAAATTTGGAATGCCGAGGTCCCTCTTCTTGTTCACGTTCTCTGATTCTAGAGTAGAAGCAAGGCTGAATGAGTTAAGGATCTGTATAAAACTGAGGCAGGAGAATGGCGTGAACCCGGGAGGCGGAGCTAGCAGTGAGCCGAGATCGCGCCACTGCACTCCAGCCTGGGTGACAGAGCGAGACTCCGTCTCAAAAAAAAAAAAAAAAGAAAAGAAAAAAAAACTATTTTGGCCAAATCTGTTCAGCTTCTCAATAGGATTTTCCTTGAATCTAAATCTTTAAAAAGTTAAACAGTTAACAAGAAGGTGTGCCTGAGAGTGCTGTTGTAACTGCATTAGGCCTCTTAATTGCTCTTCATCTGCTCAGGCTGTCATAGCAAAATACTACAGACAAGGTAGCTTAGGCAACAGGAATTTATTTCTCACAATTCTAGATGCTGGGAAGTCCAAGATCAAGATGCCAGCAAAGCAGGTGTCTTTTTTTTTTTTTTTTTTTTTTTGAGGCCTCTTCTCTTGCCTAGTAGGCAGCCACCCTCATCCTGTTGTGTTCCCATCACCTTTTCTTTGTATGCACAGTTTGGGGAGCTCTCCAGTGTCTCTTCTCTGTACATAAAAGGACACTAATCCTGTTGGATCAGGGTTCTACCCTTCTGACCTTATTTAACCTTAATTACTGCCTTAGAGGCCACATCTCCAAACACAGCCACACTGTGGGTTATGGCTTTAAGATAGGAATTTTAGGGGTGCACAAACATTCAGCTCATAACAATTGCTGATGGTGGAAACGTGACCAGAATGGGGAAAGAGATAGCAGAGGGGGAAGAACTGAGGCATGGGGTAGGAAGGAATTAATGTTTGTATGTTTAAGAATGATCTGGGGCCGGGCATGGTGGCTCACGCCTGTAATCCCAGCACTTTGGGAGGCCGAGGCAGGTGGATCACTTGAGGTCAAGAGTTCGACACCAGCCTGACCAACATGCTGAAACCCCCTCTCTACTAAAAATACAAAAATTAGCCAGGCATGGTGGCGTGTGCCTGTAATCCCAGCTGCTCGGGAGGCTGAGGCATGAGAATCACTTGAACCGGGGAGGCAGAGGTTGCAGTGAGCTGAGATTGCGCCACTGCACTCCAGCCTGGGTAACAGGAGCGAAACTCCATCTCAAAAAAAAAAATCTCAATTGTTTCTATATGGATACCCTCAAATAATGCTCATTATTTAGTGCATATATTAGTAAATGCAAGAGATAGAGGTGGCATATAATTATAACTACTACAAAGATTTACAAACACCAGATTTCATAGCAAAGGTTTTTGGAAAATCCTACTTCAAAAATATCTAACATTTTAAAATTAAGTTTCTCATGCTGATTTGAGAATTCTTAACTACCTAATTGTTTATCACATTACTGGATGCCTATAAAAAATATAAATAATAGCTCAGACTTTTCTTCTCACTGTGGTTGTAAGAACTTCAGTTGCTGAATATTATTGTTTTGTCAATTTTCTAGGGAAAATGTCAGTCCTTTGATTTATGTTAATCAATAAATTTACCTTTCTTCCAGCAAATTCCTGCCCTGGAAGCCTGCCAAGCCATGAGTTTTGTGAATGAAATACTTGTATTTGTGAGATTTCTATGAAATGTAGAATTGTTGGATACCTTTTACTAAATCATAGTGAAATACCTGATGCAGCTAGTGAATTGTGCTTGAATTGTGTTGCATCTGGCACTAATTTCAAGCATGTAGCTTTCATTTAAATTCTCAACCATATCTTTAAAAACACAAAGCGGTTTTTCTTTGCCAAGAAATATTATAGTTTATGAACAGTTTTTCCTTACATTTAACAATTTTTTAGTGTAGAGATTATAAGTCACACCCATGTTATAAAAGATTAATTGTGGAGTTCTTTTTGGTGGCTGCTAAATCCCGGATTGATGAATAATTTCTCAAAATATAATGAAACCCCTTAAATATTTTTAAGTTGGAAAAGTGAATACAACTTTGTTGAACATATAATAAATGTGCTTCTTGCTGAAACTGAGAAATAGAATATTAATTTCTTTCTATACAAACACCTCTTTTAGGCATTGAGAGGAAAAAGGGACTTAGTGACTTAAGCAAAAGAATTGAAACTAGGGAGCTCTGAATTTCAGGATTCATGTTGCTATTCTTCATGATTAAGGAATGACAATTTATCTGTTTTGTTCTGTTGTTGTTCTTGTTGTTTGACAGAGTTTGGCTCTTTCGCCCAGGCTGGAGTGCAGTGGCACGATCTTGGCTCACTGCAAGCTCCGCCTCCCAGGTTTATGCCATTCTCCTGCCTCAGCCTCCCAAGTAGCTGGGACTACAGGTGCCCGCCACCATGCCTGGCTAATTTTTTTGTATTTTTTTTTTTTTGTAGAGACGGGGTTTCACCGTGTTAGCCAGGATGGTCTCGATCTCCTAACCTTGTGATCTGCCGACCTCAGCCTCCCAAAGTGCTGGGATTACAGGCGTGAGCCACTGCACCTGGCCCTCTATCTGGATTTTTTTTTAGGTTTGCAAACTGAAGCATCTATAAACAATGTTAATCTTCCAAGAATATGTTGAATAACTAACACTATGATATCAACAGGACTTGACATTTGAGAAAACAAAATTTCTGTAATATAGAATGTTGCCAAAGAAAAGCACCTTTTATTTATTGGGCATGTCTAGTACTTCCAAATTTTTCAGTTCCAATAGGTTGTACATAGGGAGAAAGCAGAACAGGAGAGGGAGGCTTATTGAGCGTTTTTGTATGCTAGGAAATTTGTATCTAATATCTTATGTAATCTTATGAGGCAGCTATTATTGTATCCATTTTATAGCTAAGAAAATTTAAAACTTCAAGAGCTTAAGAAACTTGCCTAATGTCACATGCTTAGTAACATGCAGAACCAGGGTGGGAAGTTTCACTGGACTCAAAAGATTCTGCTGTCTCCATTATCCACATACTGCCTCTTTTAAGAAGAAGTTCCTGATGAATGGCAGCACAATGCAATCAATAAAGTATGGATATCATTACTGACCAGTGGCATGGTATAACCCCTGGGAACTCACAAAAAGAGAGGCTTCAGGAGCAAAATGTCTTCTCTCTCTCCTTCCCCCTCAGGACCTAGTGAGTGATCAGATCCCATTCGAGGCATCCTCTTCAATTATTCCTGATTCCTTATATTGAAATCTATGTTAATTTCCTTTTTCTTAATACCTTCATCTTCCAAAAACATCCCACTGTCTGATTAATGTCTCTGAATGAAGGAATACATGTAAAGCTTTAACATAGAGCCTGGCATGTAGTCAGTGGCTAATAAATATTAGCTTCCTTCCTTCCTTCACGTGTAAAAACTAAGAAACCCATAAATGTTGGTAGAGTATTAGATTCGTCTGTCAATATCTTCATGGTTGTTACTATGTGCCCAATGCTCAGCACTGCTAAGGGTTGAAGATTCAAAAGAAGAACTGTATAGAACTGGCCTCAAGAAGTTTGTAGTCTGAGACATAATAATATTTAAACCATAAGTACTAAAATTGTGAGGTTCATTATGTAAATATAACTATGGAAATCCTAAGAATGGAAAAGTAAGCTAAGTGGAATTTGGTATGTACAATCTCCTTTGCCTGAAATACCTTTCTCTTTTATACCTGCTAAATATCTTTTCATCCTTCAAAACCAGATCAGATATATACATTGGCTTTTTATCTATATCATGTTGTCTTATTTTTTAATGGTCACTCCAGGGATTATAGCACTCATCCTTTTTACAGGCTACTTAAAGTTAACATTTTAACAATTTGTGTGAAATGTAGAAACATTGGAACTGTATGGGTCCTTTCAAAGCTCTTGGCCCACTCTTAATTTTGTCATATGCACTGCATCTACACACATTGTAAATCTCACATTATTTTTATTTCCTTGAAACTATTATGTATTTTAAAGGAACAGAGAAAAAAACAGTCTTTTACATTTACCCACATATTTACTGTTTCCGAGGCTCTTCACTCCATCCTGTAAATCTGAATTTACATCTGCTTTCATTTACCTTCATTCTAAAGAATTTCTTTTAGCATGGCTTGTAGTGTAGATTTGCCAGCAATGGATTTTCTTAGTTTTCTTTTATCTGAAAATATCTTTATTTTAGCTTCAATCTTTTTTAAAGTGAGGTTTATTGAGGAATAATTTTATAATTTACATACAATGTAAATTCACACCTTATGTGTACACTATGATTTTTGACAAATGCATATAGTCATGTAAACACAACCATAATCAGTATACAGAATATATCCAAGTTGCCGTCATGCCCATATATAGTCAACCACTTCTCCCTCCCCAGCCCCTATAAACTATTGAGATGTTCTCTGTCCTTGTAGTTTTCCATTTCTGGAATGGAGTCATATAAATGAAATCAAGTAGTCTGTAGTCTTTTGAGTCTGGCCTAGTTCAAGGAGCTTAATGCATATGAGGATCACGCATGTTGTTGCATATATTGGCAGATTGTTCCTTTTTATTGCTAAGTAGTATTCCATTGTGCAGCTATACATAGTTAGTCTGTTCACCAGTTAAAGGATATTTGAATTGTTTTCAGTTTTTAGCAATTATTAATTATAAATAAAGAGGCTAAAATGCTCACATAAAGGTTTTTGTGTAAAAAAAGTTTTCATGGCCGGGTACGGTGGCTTACGCCTGTAATCCCAGCACTTTGGGAGGCCGAGGTGGGCGGATCATGAGGTCAGGAGATCGAGACCATCGTGGCTAACACGATGAAACCCCATTTCTACTAAAAATACAAAAAATTAGCCAGACGTGGTGGCGGGCGCCTCTGGTCCCAGCTATTCCGGAGGCTGAGGCAGGAGAATGGCATGAACCTAGGAGGCGGAGCTTGCAGTGAGCCGAGATCGCGCCACTGCACTCCAGCCTGGGTGGCACAGTGAGACTCCATCACAAAAAAAAAAAAGTTTTCATTTCTCTTAGGTAAATACCTAGGCACATGATTGCTGGATTATATGATAAGTTTTTATTTAACTACATAAGAAACTACCAAAGTGTTTTCAAAAGTGGCTGTACCATTACACATTTTCATCAGTAACGTATGAAAATTCCTGTTGCTCCCTATTCTTCGGTATGGACATAAAAAATAAGTGGGTTCAAATAAATGTGTAGTGGTATCTCACTGTGTATCAATTTTAATTTATCTAATAACTTATGATGTCTCTGTATTGTCTTTTGACTTTTTAACAGTGTGTTTCAAAGAGCAAAGTTTTCCATTTTGATAAAGTTTAACATCAATTTTTTCTTTCCTAGTTTATGCTTCGTGTGTTATGTCTAGGAAATTCTAAGAAATCCTTGCCTTGTCCAAGGTCACAAAGACTTTTTTTGCTTTTTATTATAACTTTTTTTTTTTTTTTTTAGAGACAGGATCTTACTTTGTCACCCAGGCTGGAGTGCAGTGACATAACCACAGCTCAAGGCAACCACAGCTCATTGCAACCTCAAACTCGTGGGCTCAAACCATCCTCCCGCCTCAGCCTCCTGAGCCTCCGTTAACCACGACTGGCTAATGGTCACAAAGATCATTTTCGGTTTTATAATTTTTGTTGTATTCTACACATTTTTGTAGTTTTTGATTATAGCTTTATGATCCATTTGATACAAAGTACGTGTCAAGGTTTATTTTTTGGTACCTGGATGTCCAGTTATTCCAGCATGATTTATTGAAACTCTTTCTTCCAGTGAATTGCCTTTGCACCTATGATAAAAAACAGATTGACCATATATATTCTAGACTCAATTCTGTTCCATTGGTCTATGCATATATTCTTTCTCCAATATACACTGTCTTAATTACAGTGGCTTTATGATGTGTTTTGAAATCAAGTAATGTCAGTCTTCCAACCACATTCTTTTTTAAAAATTGTTTTTACTATACTGGCTTGTTTGCTTATTCATATAAATTTTAGAATTAGCTTGTCAGTTTCTACAAAAATATACTGCTAATATTTTGACTGGGACTGCATTAAACTATAGATCAATTTGGAGAGAACTGATATCTTAACATTATTGAGTCTTCTAATCCATGAAAAGTTTACCTCTAGATTTATTTAGGTCTTCTTTAATTTCTCTCATGAATATTTTGGGGTTTCAAGCATATGATCATGCACATATTTTATATTTAAAACTATTTCATGGCTTTTACGCTATAAATTGTTATAAACTGTGTTGAAACTGTTTTTAATTTCAATTTCCAACTTTTCATTTTTATTATATACAAATAATTTTTAAATTTTTATTATTCATTTTGTTGTTATTGTTGTGTGGATTGTTCTGCAGACATGAGTTAGCTCAAGTTGCTGGTGCTGTTTAGGTTTTGTATTTCCTTATTGATTTTCTGCCAACTTGTTCAATTGATTACTGAGACAGGAATGTTGAATTCTCAAACTGTTATTGTAGGTATGTCTATTTCTTCTCTCATTTATATCAGGTTTGCTTCTGGTATTTGAAGCTATGTTTTTAGGTGCCCATATATATAGGGGTTTTATGACGTCTTTGTAAATTGACCTTTTTATTATTATGTAATAGTCATCTTTATCCTTGGTAATATTCCTTATTCTGAAGTCTATTTTGTTTGATATCTAGATAGCCACTCTAGGTTTTAAAAAATTTGTATTTGCATGGCATGTCTTTATCCATTATTTTATTCTTAACATATATATGATTTACATTTAAAGTGTACTTCTCGGCCAGCCACGGTGGCTCATGCCTGTAATCCCAACACTTTGGGAGACTGAGGCAGGTGTAATGCTTGAGCTCAGCAGTTCAAGACCAGCGTGGGCAACATGGTGAGGCCTCATTTCTTTAAAAAAAAAAAAAAAAGGTGCAAAACTTAGCCAGACTCAGCTACTTGGGAGGCTGAGGTGGGACTATCACTTGACCCCAGGAGGTTGAGGCTGCAGTGAGCCAAGATCCATGCCTCTGCACTCAAGTCTGGGCAACAGAGCAAGACCCTGTTTCAAAAAAAAAAAGTGTATTTCTTATGGATAATACATACTTGTGTCTTGCTTTTTTATCCTGTCAATCTCTTTAAATTGTTGTAGCTGGAGCATTTGTATTTGATGTAATTATTGGTGTAGTCATTTAAATCTACCTCCTTTCTAGATATTTTCTATTTATTCCATTTCTTCTTTGTTCCTTCTTCCTGTGCTTTTCCCAGGTCAGTCAGCGCTCCCATATCATTGTTCCCTGAAGGAGCTTGTCATTTCTTAGATTTATAGCTATTTGTTTGCCCTGTGAACTTAGTGTTCTGGGTTCAAGGAAAGTCATACTTTTGTCATTTATATGACACTTTCTTATTTTTAGGATGGTATAAGTGCTTTTTGTAGCTTTCTATGTCCTAGGTGGAAGTGGAACTCGTCTTTATTCTTGAAGGCTATTTTTCTGGATATAGAATTCTGGGTAGATGGCTTTTTCATTTATTATTGTAAAACTGTTGTTCCATTGTCTTTTAGCTTCTGTTATTTCTGATGCAACCTTTGAGGTCCTTCAAATTATTGTTCCCCTGTATGGAATATGTCATTTTTCTCTGGCTGCTTGGAAGACTGTCTCTTTACCTTTGGTTTTCAACAGTTTGACTGTAGTGTTTCTAAATATGCTGTTTATGTTTTAAATATTTGCTTGAAGTTCACTGAACTTCTTGAACTGCAAAATTTATATATTTAGCTAAAATGGAGGAATTTTCAGCCATTATTTCTTCAAATAACTTCTCTAGTCCATTCTCTCATTACTTTTCTCCAATATTAGATATTTTAATATTTGTTTACAGGACTCTGAGGCTCTGATCATTTTTTTAAATAGGCCAGGCATGGTGGCTCATACCTGTAATCTCAGCACTTTGAGAGGCCAAGGCAGGAGGATCACTTGAGCCCAGGAGTCCACAACCAGCCTGGGCAACATAGTGAGACCCCATCTCTATTTAGAAAAAAACTATATATTAAAAAAAGTTTTCCCTCTGTTCTTCAGAGTATATTATTTTTATTGGTCTCTCTTCAAGTTCTCTGATTCTTTCTTTTATCATATCCATTCTGCATCTAAGCCATCCAGTGAATTTTTTATTTTACATATTTTATTTTTCTGTTTTAGAATTTCTATTAATTTCCTTTTATAGTTTATGTCTCCCAACTAAGGTTTTCTATCTTTTCATTATTATAGTTTCATTTCAGTCCTGAAGCATAATTATTTTTTAAATTCTTATCTTTTGATTTCAACCTTGGTGTCATCTCAGAATTAGTCTCTATTGATTTTCTTTAAAGCTGCTTCATGTTTTTTTGTATCTTTATATGACAAGTAATTCTGGACTTTATGCTAGAAATTGTGATGGATATGTTGTAGAGACTATGGATTCTATTATGCTTCTTCAAAGGAATATACATTATATATAAATAAATGTATAATGTATATAAAAATGTATATATGTATATATTATATATATTATATATATTTTATATATATAATATATATATTATATATATATATATATACACATTTTAAGCAGACAGCTAACTAGGTTAAGCCCAAAGTGCAAGCTCTGTCTCCCTGGCAATAGTTGGCAGCTCAAAGCTAAGCTCAGTTATTTTAGCCTTAGCTGGGCTTCTTAGAGTCTGCCCTTCACTTGCATAATTCAATGGTCATCCAGAGATTAGTACATAGTTTATATGTAGAATTTAGGCTCACCCTTTCTGCCTCACTTCTTTTCAAGATTCTAGTTCAGTTTCTAGCAGCTGTTATTGACCCAAACTCTTTCCCCAAGTAAGATTTCTATTCAGTTACTAGCCTTCCTACCCAGCTTTGGCTATGACCTGGTCTCAGGATAAAAGCTTGAAAAAAAAAAATGGTAAACTAATCCCTTGCCTTCCACTTCTTCTAAGTATCTAACCTCTCCGGTATTTGCCTGCTTTTGTTTATTCTCCAATGCCTTCAAACAGTTATTTTGCTTCTTTCTAGAGTCTACAGTTACTATGTATGGAAAGGTTGGTAAGACAGAAGCTTACCTGGGAAGTGTGTTTGTAATTCAAACAGGTACATATCTCCTTAAACATCACTTGTGTTTTTCATGGAGTCTTTTCGTCGTTGTTTTTGTTGTTGTTGTTAGGGTTTATTCATTTTAGTTTATGTTATTTAAGATCAAGGACTGTTACTTTTTATGTTCAGTACGGCTTTGACAATTGTATTATCTGTCTATAGTGGGAGATGCTGGGAACTTGGTAAATATTTAAATGATGAATAACGAGTAAACTTGGCATACATTTTTCTTAGCTATACAGAACATATCCTTGTTGAGAAAAATTATTCTGTGTAAGAAGACCTAATTAATAATTGCTATTTTTCATTAAAAATTGCCATTAGAACAGAAAAAACACACTCAAATTTCTTAAAAAACAGAACCTTGCTTCTCTTTTAAAATAAAGTTTTAACTCCATATATTTAACATTGACTTAAAATCTACTGGTGTCAAAGCACTTTGGAGAACACTATTTTTGTGTGAAAGGGGAGGATAATTAAATAAGACATAATTCTAAGAACCCTTGTCTGAAAACCAAATTTGTTTAAAAAGACAGATAAGACATGCTCCCTGCCATCCAAGAATCTAAAATCTAGTTGGGATACAGACAGAAGTAAATAACTTTAATATAATGCAAAAAAATGTTAAGTGCTGTATTGAGATTAGAACAAACTATTATGTGAGAAGATATGGACACATAGAGGGAACAACACACACTGGGGCCGATTGGAGGGTGGAGGGTGGAAGGAGGGAGAAGTTCAGGAAAAATAACTAAAGGATACTAGGCTTAATGCCTGGGTGATGAAATAATTTGTACAACAAACCCCCCTGACAGTAAATAGAAAGCAATGCAATCAGTTCAGGATTCCAAAGAGTTTTTTGGTAAAAGTAGGATATATACTAGCCTTAGGAAGAAGTAAAGAGCTTAATAGACATATATGATAGGAAAATTCATCTTAGAAAAATTTGGAAAATTTTAGGCCATGTTTAGGAAAGAGTAGCATGGTTTAATGGTAAGACCTAGGACTTTGAAATCACAAAAGTATGTATGACTGTATTCAGCAATCTAAACTTCCCCAAACCTCCATTTCATCATCAGAAAAATGGGAAAGTTGAGTAGAGTTCAAATTGTGGAGACTCTGAAAAGGCGGGTTAATAGAGGCCCGTAGACTGTAGTTAGGGAAGACTGCTAGTTGGCTGTAGCAATAGTAATGTAAAAAGTATTGGCAATAGGACTGAATCCAAAAACAAAAGATTGTGTTTTCTGTTCCAAGCATAGACTGGAAAAAGATGAAAAAGAGAGAACAAATATAAAGGATTTGGCCATTGATTCTGTGGAGAAAGGAAAGAATGAAACTCAGGAAGTTTAATGGAAACAGCTAGAACCAATTTAATGAAACAACTCTGAAACTATTGTAAAGTAGATTATATATTATTATTTTATATGGTATATACACGGGATTCATTTTTTCTGATATAAAGAGAATTATTTAAAGTATATTTCAAAATAATCATAAACTATTTTAACTGGTAATAGGACTTGAAAGATGCTGCAAAAAGAAATAATTTTCAATGTTTGCTAATTTTTTCAATTGAAACTCAAAGATCTTTCTCCATAATTTTGCTTAACAGAATTTTTATATTTTCTTTTTTTTTTTTTTTACTTTTCTTGTTCATTGAGGTCTTCTTAACATATACTTCATGTGTTCCCATATATTACCTCTCTTTTATAGCAACAATCCACTCATTAACACCTCCTTAGTACTTCATTAAAATGTTTTATCCAGATATACTATTGGATTTTTTAATTTGTTTGTTTTGGATAGTGGGGAAATATTCACAGAAAGGAAATACCTTTGGTTCATAAGCCTGGAAACTCTTACTAAATGCAAACAAGCTGACATTCATAGTTAAGTAACTACAAGAGAAAATAGCTTAAAAATCGTGCTGGTGAACTTCAATATATTTATGTCTTTTGCATTTATTAGCATGAATAATAATTCACTAATGTGTGTCTGCTAGGTACAAAACACCATGCTAAGCATAACATACACATTATCTCACTTAATTTTCGTGACAACCATGTGTAATACTCTGATTATCCGTAAATTAAACTAAAGGAAATTAAAGTTCAGAAAAGGTTATGTGCTTGTGATCACATAGCTAGTGAATGGCAGAGTTTAGATCTGAGCCTAGGATCACCTAACTCCAAAGCCCATATGCTTTCTCCTATACCTCATTGCCTCCCCCAGGAAAGAACAGAAGGGCGAGGATGGAAGAATATCTAAAAACGAACTGAGTCCTTCCTAACTGCCAAACTATTCCAAGTGCTTTTACATACACTGACTAATTGAATTCTCACAACAGTCATAGGAGGGAGGTTTCTTGTTATCCCCATCTCGTATATGAGTAAACCAAAAAAAGGTACCCAGATCTTCCACATGGCATTCAACAGTTCTACAACCAAGATGTGCATAACAATTGAGAACTTTGAGCCAAATAACATCATTTGATGGTCACTGGGAACATCTTCCTGGTCCCTAAATATCTTCTCCAAGGCTTTCCCCTATTGAAACAAAAATAATCCTGGGGGTGAGAACACAATAAACTTCATTATCCAACTGCACTGCAGTGAAACTGAATGACCATCTGGGTTCAGGGGAGGTAGTTTTAATGAGAGGAGAACTAGCAGGCCAAAGGCACCCAAGAAGAAGGGGCTGGGGCACGCTGGGAGGAGGAAGAAAGGAATTACTGAGGATGGTTGAGACGCAGAAAGCCACCCTCGCCTACTTCACGTTTTTCTGGGCTTGGCCTTGCTGCAACCAAACTCACATTTGCAATTCACAAATGGAGGTAAGACAATTAGGTGAACACACTGTGTGCCAGAGAAGATGCTGAATTCAAGTATATTTGTTTTTATTATTCTTTATTTATGAAGAACATAAAGCACTTTGCGTGAGATTAGATGTTAAGAGCTATCCATCTGGCTCTGCCAGATATTAACTCAGATTAATTGTAGGCTGCTCAATCTATCATCCATGTGACGGCTTCACATTTTCAAACAATGTACTAAATGTTCCTCTAAGTTGATGTGATTCCCATACTATATATCACACGGGATTTGCCATCTTAACTGCATGAGTGTGTAATGCCATAAGTGACCCTGTGGCAAAAAGACAAGCGCAGAGTGGGAAGGACTCAGGCTGGGCCCTGATCATACTACATCCAGGTGTGATAATGAATTAAGTTAATCCGTGAGTATTTTCTTAACCATAGACTGGAAAACTCTTATTCCCAAGAAGTTGTTTTGACTTTTAAGCAGGAAATCCTGTAAAAGGTAGACTATTATAAACTCTCCTAAAGCAAAATATTTGCTTTGTGTAAATAGCCTTCTCAAGATAATAAATTATTAAGGAACCTCAAAATAAAATAATGTATGAAGCTCTGAATCCCTAACCAAAAAGATTTCCAAAGATTTACCTTCAGAAATACTCCATCTCTAAGGAGAAATACTGAAAACATACCAACTGCCCTAAGTTCCAAAATCATAAGCAACAATTAAGAGCAATAATTAAAATGGAGAGTCCTGTGTTCAGGAGTTGCAAAGACCTGGGTACTAATTCTTTTCTCCCAGGCAAGTTACTTAACCTCCCAGACTTTAGATGTTCACCTGCAAAACAGGAATAACAGCACCTGCTCTGCCAGCTTGCACAGCAGTTGTGAGGATCAAATGCAGAGGCAGCAATAAAAGGGCAGTACTTCTGAGACAATCCAGGTATACAAGGTACAATGAGGTCTGGCCCAAGGGCTGACCTCAGACTGTGCCTTACACTCTGTGTCTTACCGCATCATTTCTGGAAGGTTATTTCAGAAGGTGGTAATTACAGAGAGTAAATTAGGGCTAAAGCAGGATGAGAACTTGCTTGGATGTTCTGTTGAGGAAAGAGAGGTGGAAGGAGCAAAGGGCTCAGCACCCAAAACTCTGGGAATCACTCAACTTTAGAGAAAGAAAGCAAACAGCACTCTTAAAATGAGGTAAGTGGAAGACAAAGGGACAAATGAGGTAGGCACCGTGTCCTAGAACCTCTGGTTGGAGTGGGTTGAAGAGGGATCTGATAAGACTAATGATTTTGTTGTCATCTTAAGAGAGTATCTAAGTAGAAAACTAGTCTGTAAAAATAGATACCAGAAACCAGTTGTGCCTGTCACTGGGTGGTGGGACCATTGGTGGGGATGTGTGATTTTTATTCTTTTTGTTTATCTATATTTTCTATTATGAGAATTCCATGATGAGAATGTATTATTTCCATAATGAAAATGCTACTTCTGCAAAAAGTAAAAAAAAAAAAATAGATTTTAAATTATATGTAAAAAAAAAACTAGATTTTTTTTTTTTTTTTTTTTTTTTTTAGTTACTGGGCGCTTTATTTTACAGGTAACTTCTATGAAGATGGAGGTTGCTTCTGGCTCATCAGCCATTGTTGATGGTAACCAGTCCTACAATTCTCATTAGGTGGTTCTGTTACCCCACTATTTCCTTGGGGTCTGTTGTGCTAAGGACAGGATTGGTTGGGTAAAGGGGTGTGGCACAAATAACCCTCAGGAATACAGGCCACAGAGCTAATGAAGGGCCCCAAGGAAAGAAAGACCTGCCCATCAGCGATGAATTCTCTCCCCTAGTGCCACAGACCTGAGGGCACGTGACCCAGGAATGTGCATCCAAAGATAGTACTACCTTCAGAGAACTCTACTTATAGGTAAGTAACTCTCCTTTATAGGAGGTATCTTTGTGTGGCAGACTGTTTATGCGAGCAATTTGAATTGAACTTTAAATGAAAAAGGCATATCTCTGTAAGTGGTAATAATTTTAGTCATCTCACTGTGGCTAGGGGTTGTGGAATTCATTAGCACAGATTAACATATAAAGTGGGTGAGATATCTAATAGCAAACGGAGAGGTTTAGGGGCCTTAATTCATCACTGAATGAACAGCGTGTACAGTATTAGGGACTATGAAATTTTTAATTTACACAAAGTGTCCAAGAATATAGGGAATAAATTTAAACCCAAAACAGATAATGGAGCTATGCCCTACCTGGCTGGCAAGTTGAATTGTTTTTACACTGAGTGAAGAAAGCTAATTATCCCAAGCACAAGGAGACTGCTAAAAATAATAAGATTATAAGGAATAATTTGCTGATATAATTACAACAAAATTGGGTACACACAATCGTCAGATACATGTATTGCTTGACCTGGGTGAGAAAGTGAAATAAATCCTTCTTCTATAGCCTTCGTAAATTTGTTTTTATCATCTCCAAGTGGTGTTTGCACAGGCAGCACAATTTGCATGTGTAATGTGGCTGTACAAATTGACAACAAGTAAATTATTCAAGGAAATAGGCTGGTCGCGGGTCTGAACTATCTCGCAAAGCCTATTCATTTTGAAGAATCACTGAGACGTGAAGCTCATACATCAACCGTTTTCTGACAATCCTCAGACTTATTGTCTCCTAAAATGTCATTATGGCTATTATTTATGAAGCTAATTCATTTATTAATATATATTTAACTGTGACTTGTCATGCACCTTAGCAGACATTCTGTGCACTGCATATTTTTGAATAGATGAAAGGCTTTTGCATGCTTTAATGATTACTGTAAGCTGCTATAGATTTATAGAATGCAGCTTTATTATCTACTTGCATTAATACCTTTTTATAAGTTTTTTTCTTAAGGCCATCAAATATAAATGGCAAATGACATATTCAAAAGATTGTGTGGAATAAGATTTTCCTAGAGTTTGTTGAATTTTAGAACAGAGTGGGTTATCTGTCAGTTAAGGCCTAATTCACCTAAAAAGATAGGTATATACCAATTATGTTGAATTTTCCTGCAAAATATAGGCTGTGGTTTTTCAAGAAAAAGAAAAAGATTCATGATTCACTGAGCTCTTTCCTTGTGAGAAGAAAGGCCACTCTTTTATGTGCTGAAGTTGGACAACAGTTCCCAAGGAAGCTGAATTCTAGCTGTTTATTGTTATTGAGTTTTGCACTATGCCCTTTATGTTGTCATTAATCAATAAATATGTGTGGAACAAATGATTAACTAGATGAATGATCTCCAGGTTTTCTGGTAATGCCATGAGTAAAATCAGTAGAATCAAACATCTACCTAGAATACTATTTTATATAGTTTTGCTTTCTGCTTTAGCACTTATAACCTCTAGAGAATGTTCTGTAACTCCCACTGTGATTTAAAAATAAGCCATATGTGTATGTAATCAAAATACGCAACACATGTTATTTTTACAGTCTGCATAATAATATATCAATACTAGACATGTATTGCTACTTCTTGTTATCACTGGATAAATTCTGCTCACTAAATGTGACCTTGACTACTGTGTGTGTGTGTGTGTGTGTGTTTGTGTGTGTGAGAATGTGAGTGTGTGAGTATGTATGTGTCTGTGTGTGTGAGTGTTTATGTATTGGGAGGCAGGGAGAAGAAACTGAAGAATAAAAAGGAAGGACGATACAGTTGCCTCAGCTATTCTGCTGTGAGTATGTTTCATGCTAACCATTCAAATATTCACTATATTTCTAACTTAACATTTCTGCATTTTTGTAGGTGCAAATGTAAAGCTTTTAAAGTACCAACCAAGCAGAAGGGCAGCACAGGCAAACCTAACACTCCTGCCATTTAACTATGGATTTGAAATTTGTGACAAACCAGATGCTTCATTTTAAAGATAAAAATTGTACAAAGATGAAAAATGTCATTATATACCTGAATATTATGTTGAATATATTAGTTTTAATAAGATCATGAAATCACCAAAACTTTGAGATAATTAAGATGTGTTGCTAAAATGTTGCTTAATCTATGAAGATAGAAAGTAGAATTAGCTGGGTGTGGTGGCGTGCACCTGTAGTCCCAGCTACTAGGGAGGCTGAGGCAGGAGGATAGCTTGAACCCAGGAAGCGGAGGTTGCAGTGAGCTGAGATCCCACCACTGCACTCCATCCTGGGCAACAGTGCAAGACTGTCTCAAAAAAAATATGTAGATTAATGGTTGCTTAGGGCTGATGGGAAGTGACAGCTAATGGGCATAGGAGTTCTTTTGGGGGGTGACAAAAATGTTTTAAAATTAGATGGTTGTGATGATTACACAACCCTGTGAATAGACTAAAAACCACTGAATTGTGCTCATTAAATGTGTGAACTATAATGGTATGCCAATTATATCTCAATATGGCTGTTTAAAAAGTACTGCTTGAGCTATGCCAAAATTAGTTTAGTATATATAACCAATGCCATATACTATGAATAGTAGCATAAGAAATAATTTAAGAAACTAGCTTATGAATGAAACCAAATTTAAGTATAAGATAAATGATCTATCCACAAAAGCATAGGAAGGAGGGCTGCTTTCCAGAAATTCAATCTTCAACAAGAATGGTATTCATGTTGCATGATCTGATGAGAGAGACAAAATTCTTATGTCTCAAACACTGATATAAGCTACCAAATGTAGTCAGGCAAAATCTTAAGTAAATGTACAGGAAGATACAATTTTTCCTTTAGAATTATTGAATAACAACAATAAAGCATCAAGAATCTATTTTTTAAAGTAATTTTCTTACATTAAGTTGTCTCTCAAAATGTCATATTAGATATGGAAAGCAAACCACACACGTACATACAAAATGTCTTTTTAACTGCATCCCCCTGGCAGGGAAGGCTGATGACATTTTTATTAGTAATATTAATCACATGCTTAAAGGGAAGACGTCTCACTTTTTCAAGGACCATAATATTTACCTATTTACACCTTTTAAAATTTCAATAAGTCTAACTTAGAACCCTTAACCCCCATAACCTTCAAAAAACAAGTAAAATGAAAATTAATAAATGTTCCTTAGTGTGCTATGAATCATTAATTGTACAGACTGAACAGCTGTAGCCTAATAAGAAACATGCCTTCAGCAGAAATGTGAAAGTCACCTGATGCTTATGATTTAATGATAAAAATGTGTAGTCAATTTGCAATGAAGTTAAGACATACAACCCTGGAATATTTTAACTACAAATTCTTGCAGATACCTGAGGAACTTTGAAAGGTGAACGACCCGAAGTACTGAAATGTTCTCAGCATGAATTAAGTAATTCATCTGTAAAGTGGTCTGAAGATAGAGGCAATAGAATTTCCAGTAATAACAAATGATCAGAGATGGATTTGGCCTGACACTCCAAGAAGGTACAGGTGTTGCATTAATCTAGCAACAAAATAATTGTATCAGTAATTTTTTAGAGAAGAGATATTATAATATTAGAAGTAAAGACATGTTAATAGCATCATTAATCATAAACCTCACGTAAATTTTTAAAATCAGCTCTAGGTTTAGCAATAAAAGTCCTAAGTATAATTCATTCATTCAAATAAATAAATACTTATGTAATTCTTACTATGAATGAAGGCTGGCGTAGACAATCTGGCGCTAAAGTGGGCAGATTCCAGGGGATATAAAGATGAATTAAACACAGTCTTGTCTTTGAAGAACTTAAAATGAGAGGAGTGTGATGTTTTTACCAAAATTTCACCATTATTGTTTGAGTCATTTCCATTGAGCAGTGTTTTACCTTTATAATCAGAACCAATAGTGTTGATTTCTTTAAAAAGGGATTTAAGTGCCATTGAGTGAGATGCAAAGTTTTATAAGAGTTCAGAAGAGAAATCCCTATCAAAGAAAATTTTTGAGGAAGAGTGCGCGTGTGAGCTGGGCATGGAAAGATGGCCAGCTTAATGACAGACTGAGTGGGGGAAGGCAATCGAGGTGGAAGGTATCATATCAGCTAAAGCTGGAACATGAAATTAATGGAAAACAATGCAGTATGGCTGCAGGTTAGGGTGCATATAGAGCAGAAAAAGCTAGCATGTAATATTAGGGCTCAATCATAGGAGGCCTACACTATCACACTCAGGAATTCATATTCGGTTTGCCAGGTCATGTATGTAAGGTACTTAGCAAACAGTGCCATAGGCATCAAGATATACGAGCCATTATCATTAGTGTTCAATGTCTCGTAAGAAGATGGAGCAGAGCAAAGGCTATAGATAATCCTGGGCAGCCAGTTCAGTGTCCTTTCGTCTATCCCATAGGTAGGCTCTAGATGAGTGCACCCCAGCAAGTAGGTCTGTACTGGGGTGTGACTCACTTTCAAATTGTCCCTGACTCACCATCTCCCCCAGCACTCATCATATTCCTCAGCGGCAAGCGTTGACACTCTGAAAGTTCCTTCAGTGCAAAGACTATATCCTCTTCTATATCTTTGCTTCCATGGCCTTAGTACATATTAGGTGTTCAAGAAATGCTTGTTGAACCAGTTCCGCATTAGGTATGAATACTCCCAGACAAATAAATATGTTGATACTCTGACCAATGTGTCAGAACGGATGGCCTATTCATTTAGTAATTGAGTTTGTCACCACTGGACATACTAATGATAGCTAGTTTCTGGATCTGCCAGGTTCCCAAATGAGCCATTGTCCAGAGAGGCCCTTGCTTGCAATCCTCTGGATATTGACATCCTCTCGGTTCTCCTCCTTTACCCCTAAACTACCACACCTACCTCCATAGGGATATTGAGGGTGAAATGAGGGTTTTCACATGGCTTGCATTGTGTCTGATGCATACTAAAATTCACTAAGCATGCTCGTTCCCCTAAGCAGAATTTCTGACTTGTCCACCCATTGGCTACGGCATGATAGACCATTTAGTGTACTGTTTTGGAGACGAAAGAAGTAAGAGAAGGCTCCTTCACAATTTTCATCTGAATGTCTCCATTAGACAGACAGAGCCACCCTTATGGACATTGACATACTCTTCCCTTTTCTGCAATGGTACACAACTCCTTGTGGCTGAGCTCAGTTCTTGAAAGTTCAGAATTACAAAGTTCAGAGCTGCAGTATAGGTCAAGTTCCTCTTCCCACTGAGATCTAAGGGATTGAAGTTCATAGTGAAGAACTAAAGGAGGGATTGAGGCCCAGAGTGGTCCAGTGACTTGCCTCTGCTGAGCACTGTTATGAAGTGGGAGAGAAGAAGAGTGTTCAGTTTTAATCAGAATCTTTGCCATCATGGAGACAGTGAAGCCAAGTGGATAAGAGCAGGGGCCAAACTGACACACAAATCCCAGCCCCCCACCTATTTTTACAAATAAAGTTTTACCAGAACAGGGTCATGCCCATTAATTTATGCATCATCTATGGCTGCATTTGCACTACAGCAGCAGCAGAGATGAGTGGGTGCAACAGAGATCATAAATCCTACAAGGCCTGAAATGTTTGCTATCTGGCCTTTTGCAAAAAATGTGCACTGACCTTCTGTTAAGAATAATGGCTTTGTTAAGCAGAACTGAGTTTAAATCCTAGTTCCAACTTGGGTGAGTTAACCTCTTTACACCTTAGTTTTTCGTCTGTAAAGTGGGAGTAATAAGAGCATCTACTTTGAGGGATTATCATGAGGATTAAATACCCCAAAGTACCTAGCACAATGCTTGGACCATAGTAAACTTATTGAATGTGAGCAATGACAATGATGATGGTATACATATATGTAAAATTTGTCATACTGAGGACACTATACTTCCAAAGGGCTTTAACAATGTGTTTTAAAATGTACCTGGAATTTGTTTTAATCAAGTATGCTGAGATATGCGGACACAAGAATAACTGTCATGAAGGAGGAAGTTATATTCAAAGATGTCTAGAAACAGGAGGCAGGGTACACCATACAGGCCACGTGGAAGAAGCACCAAGATCGGGCCGAAGGCAGAGGGAGTGAGGGGGAAACGTGGGCAGGAGCCTTTATTGAAGTTTCTGCGAGAAAGACAAGCAGGGTAGGCAGTTAAGATGGACTAGTTTGGATAATTTCCACAGGTTCTCAGGTATAGGAACTACCCCAAGTCTCCTGATACCTGGCCCTAGGGTAAGTGGGACAGGGGGATAGTGTCCCTGAGAGGAGGAGCTTGATAAAGGAGATGGTTGAGGGATGGGCTCTGGATTGGTTGGTTTGTATATGAAAGGTTCACTCCTGGGGAGGTGTTTACTATCTCCAGGTATTGACTACCTCTGGAAGGGGCAGGCTCTCCATGACCAGCAAGACTCCAAAATGTCAAAGCATGAGAAAATAAGAAAATAATTAACATGAAATGGCTTGTTGAAGGCCTATAATAGATACACCCATACATACATATATACATGTAATACATGAAAAAGATGTATGTATTACTGCAAGTAAAATACATACACATACACATATATATTACATATAACATATATGAAACATACACGTATTAAGGCAAGTAGAATACACACACACACACACACACACACACAAATAATCTGTGCCCCCACAAAAAATACTTTCTCAGTTTCTAGGAACAATACTACCAGAGTGATGAAACTACTCTACCTGATTGTATGATCCTTGCACTATAAGTAAAATAGGGGTCACATGGGAGTGGAGAGTAGGTTGAATTTAGGAATACATCTACTGTGGTTTTTCCTTTGCCCTCTATCCCTTTAGGATTCCTCTTTAGCTCCTTCCATTTTTTTTCCCCCATCCAGCGGTGAAATTGAGTCACTGCAGCAGCTGAGGCAGAGAGCGTTTCCTTCAGGATTCACGGCCTATTTCTCAGTTCTGGGAAAACCACTATAACAACTCAACAGAGTGGAGAGAGATAAAGATGTTGGGAATGACTGATTTCAAACAATCAAAACTGCTTTGGGGATGAGGATGAAGTTGGGACATTACTGCCTTGTATACCACATACTATAATATTTATTATGTCTATTGTTTATTGTATGTGTCCTTCTTTAGAATTTTAACTCCCCAAGGGCAAAGATCCCTGACTGTTTTGTTTATCAATGTATCCAAAAGGCCTAAAACAGAGCCTTGTACCTTATACACACTCTGCAAATATTTGCTGAATTGAATAAAAGGCTGCCAATCTATAAACTATGCTGCTTTCAAATAAAACTAAGACAAGGACATTGATAGCATATCCTCATCCCCGTCTGGCCCCTTGGATTTGATTTGAGCCTCTGTGATTAGAATGATGAAGTCTGTTGGGGCTGTTTTCAGGAGAGGCTGTGAGACTCTGGGCACCAGAAGAGCTGCCCTGGGACACAGAGAGGAAAAAGTAATAAATAATGGAGAAGAAAAAAAAAAAAAACATGAGAAACAAACAAACTCTAACTAGAAATGAAATAAGCTATGGCTTCTGTAATCCTCCTGCACATAACAACTATGGGTTTTGGACAAAATACAAAAAGCAGCTATCCAGAGGCACTGAAGAGAAGCCAAGCAGGCAGACAATGGAGGAGAATCTGCACATGGAAGAGGGAGATGACAGTGGGAAAGTTCCCATTATTACAGCTCTTTGCCGGAAAGCCAATCCCAATCCATGCCAAATAAAGGTTACTAAAACATGAATAGAAAATCTGTAGTCTTACTGGCATGAAGAGCCAGGAGACAGGGTTCATGGTGATTATAGCAACCAGAAAGTGAGGGGGGGGAATCTTGGAAAAATGAGAGCCAAAGAGGGGGAAGTAACATGTTCTATGTATAAACTCTACACAAGTCATTGGCTGACTCACGAACCATGTGTGCAAATAGCCCAGCTAAGGCTAGAAGAACCAAACAGCGATTTCTGTTGCTGTGCACTGGAGACAGTTTACAGTTTGAAGTAGTTAAATTAGCTGACTGCTTAAAACAAATCGTCACTCTTCAGAGGAATATAACAGAACCCAGAGGCTCTGCAACGTATCATTCACAGTTTTCTGGATAATATCTAAAATACTAGGCATATGAAGAAAAAAAGAAAATGTAAGCCAGAAACAATCAATGCAGACTGACACTCAGATAAATAATTAGCAGACAGAAATTTTAAATCAGCTATTTTAACTATGCTCATGAATGTAAAGGAAAATAGGTTTGTAAAGAATTAACAAATACAAAATCTCAGAGAACTAGAAACTATTAAAATGATCAAATAAAAATTCTAAGACCAAAAACTATAATACAATATTTGAAATAAATGTTGCCATATGGGCCTGACAGTAAATGGAAATGACTGAAGAAAAACTAAGAATTTGAAGACAGATCAAGATAATTAATTCTATCTAAAGAATATAGAGGAAAAAATACTGGGAAAAATGAGCAGAGCTTCAGGGACTTGTGGGACAATACTGAAAGATCTAGCATACATATAATTAAGTTTCAGAAAGAAAAGAGACAGAGAATGGAATAGAAAAAATATTGAGGAAGATGTAATATACATGATAAATGTATATTAGCAGAAGTGAGTCTTTTAAAATGTAATTTTAGATTTCAGATATATATGTGGTAGAAATAAAAAATTCAAAAAAATATAATTGACATAGAAGATAATAACAAGGATATCTAAATTGTGTGAAAAATATTCTGGAGATCAAACAAATAGCAAACGTACAAAAAGATCAAATCACACCAGAGTAACACTTTTCAGAACTGAAAAAAAGTAATATCATAAACCAAGAAATATCCTTAGTCACTTATAACTGAGACATGAGAGTTTTCAACGTTTTTTTTTTTTTTGAGATGGAGTCTCGCTCTGTCACCCAGGCTGGAATGCGGTGGCAGGATCTCAGCTCACTGCAAGCTCCGCCTCCTGGGTTCATGCCATTCTCCTGCCTCAGCCTCCCAAGTAGCTGGGACTACAGGTGCCCACCACAACGCCTGGCTAAATTTTTGTATTTTTAGTAGAGATGGGGTTTCACCGTATTAGCCAGGATGGTCTTGATCTCCTGACTTCATGATCCGCCCGCCTCAGCCTCCCAAAGTGCTGGGATTACAGGCATGAGCCACCGCACCTGGCCCACTATATTGAGTTTTATCATTATCTTAACTTTTTAATGTAAGTGCATTTATTGTTAAACAATATGTAGTTTAAGTTTCGATGGTTTTGAACTCGAAATAATACTCTATGTTTTCTTCTAAAACTTTTTGAGTTCAACATTATATTTTCTGATATTCATCTAGGCTGATGCACATAGCTGCTGTTCATTTATTTTATGAACAATGTTTTATGAACATATTGCAATTTATTTTTTTAATTCTCCCTTCCACAAATATTTGGGTTGTTAAATTTTTTGGTATTACCAAAAATGCTGCTACAAACTATCTCATACATGAATTCAGAAATGCATGTTTAAGGGTTTCTCTAAAATAGTGTCAAAGCATGGTCCTGTACCGGCAGCCTGATTATCACTTGTGATCTTCTCGGCAATACAAATACTTTAATTGGACTCTACCACAGACCTGCTGAATCAGGAACTCTGTGGGTAGGGGCAACAATCTGTATTTTATAAGCCCCCTGGAGATTCTGATGCACTGCCAAGTTTGAGAGCTTGCTACTCTAGAAGTGGAATTACCGTGTCACAGGAGGGTGCATGCATCTTGATTCTGTAATATTAATGGCTGTCCAAAGTGATTGTATCAACTTATACTCCCAGTCATCATTATATGAGTGTCTACTGTTTTACATTCTTACCAGCACTTCATATTCTCAGAACTTTTATTTTTTGGCCAATCCAGTTGGCACAGAATGGTATTTACAGTGTCTTATTTTAGTCTTTCTTGATTCCTTTCTTTTTTTTTTGAGACGGAGTCTTGCTCTGTCGCCCAGGCTGGAGTGCAGTGGTACGATCTCGGCTCAGTGCAAGCTCCACCTCCCGGGTTCACACCATTCTCCTGTCTCAGCCTCCCGAGTAGCTGGGACTACAGGCGCCCACCACCATGCCCAGCTAATTTTTTGTATTTTTAGTAGAGATGGGGTTTCACCGTGTTAGCCAGGATAGTCTTGATCTCCTGACTTCATGATCCGCCCGCCTCGGCCTCCCAAAGTGCTAGGATTACAGGCGTGAGCCACCGTGCCCGGCCCCTTGATTCTAATGAGATTGATCACCTTTCTGTTTGTTAGTCATCCATATTTTTTCCATGACATATCTGTTCCTGTCTTTTGTCTATTTTTCTATTGGATTGTCTTTTTTCTGACTGAGTTCTTTATTCATCCTTGTCAGTTAGATGTTTTGAGAACACCGTCTCCTAGTCTCTGGTTTTCTGTTTTTGTTTTTTAGTTTTAAATGGTGTTTTTTGATCAACGAAAGTCTTTAATTTTAATGTGTCATATTGATTATTTTTCTGTGTGGTTTGTGATTTTTTCATCTGACTTAAGCAATCCTTTCTTACCATAAGGTAATAAAGATGTTCTACTTTATTTTATTCTAAAAGTCTTAACATTTTCCTCTCATATTTAGATCTTGAATCGACATTGACTTTATTATGTACAGTGTAAAATATGAATATGTTTTTTTCCATATGGATAAATGATTGTCCCAGTTACAGTGAATACATAGATTTTAGGAAAGAGAACCAACACCTTTATAGTACCGAGTCTCCCTGTTCCTATTCATGATTGTGCAATTTGTCCATTTATTTAGGTCATTTTAAATGTATTTCAATAAGATTTAATAATCTTTGGTAAATTTACTCCTAGATATCTTATATTTTTAGTTGCCTTATAAATAGTACCTTTTAAAAATAAGTTTATATTTTCCAAGTGTTTGTTTCTGGAGTTAAAAAAAAAAAAATTTTTGTGTGATGGTCTTCTAGCCACCAACCTTACTTAACGTCAAAATGGTAAAAACCAGACCACATTTATCGTATTCTGCTATAGCAATCATTACAAGATCCTGGACTAACATCTCTGGAACACTTAGGAAAATAGTGGGAAACCTTGGGATACCCCACTTAGGGAAGCTGTCATTCACACATAAATGCAAAAGAAAGGAGACTCACAAATCCATAAAGTCTCAGATTGTCTTTTTCACAGCTTACTCAAGGCCACATACCAAAATATTAGGAAATGAATTAGAATTTTTAAATAATGGAGATGTTACTGCTAAGATGAATCTGAGGTAACCCCTTGTCAAAACGGAAGTAAGTAAACAAGAGCTCAAACTAGAAGGCCGCTGCTGCTGTCTGGTTTAAGTGACTTAAAAAATAGTAGTACACAAAACAGAAAAATATCCTGGGATCAAATGGGGGTGAGGAGGACATTCAGAACTTTAGATTCAAGAAATGAAGGATGGAAAAAGTGGAACCAGCATGAAAAATCTCTTGTTTTCCACCCAGAAAAGCAACAAGCCTATAATTTTTACCAGATACATTTAAAATAAAATGTGAAATGCTATTCTATGTGATGGTTTGAGTGAAAAACATACATGTCTACACTCCAAATTGCTTTAAAACATCAAAGGAGACAATACTGCACATGTGCTAAAAGGTATATAAAGGACAACAAAGTATTAAAATGGGAAAATAACTATACATAACGATTATAATGAATACAGTTATATAAATTCCCCATCGGCTCCTATCGAATAAAAAACTTTAATAATATTTTACTTACCAGAATTTTTTCAACCAAAGCACTACAAACATGATTAAAAATAGAATGATGGTTATTCCATATACAAAAAGCCTAATGAAGAGAAGAGAGTCGTATTTGGGAAAAAGCTTCTGAAGATTTTTGCTTTGTATGACAGGATACAGAAAGATATGTTTAATGTCGACTACAAAAAAGTTTCTAAATCTCATTTATTTTGTTTGTTTAGCAAATACTTATATAGTGCTTACCGTGTGCCAGCTATTATTCTAAGTGCTTTACAAAGAGAAACTCATTCTATTAGTCCGGATCCTGGCAGGAAACAGATGGCATGCTCAAATTGGATAAATTGAAGCGAATTGAATACAAGGAATATTTACAAAGGTGTGAGTGGGATTTAGAAAATGCAATAAGGGATTGTGCAATACCCTGGCTCACAGCAGCAGGGAGCCTGTACCACCCCCGGGCCTGCCTGAAGGGCCTGGGAGAGGGAGTGGTTGGAGGTACCTAGAGAGAGCCTCTTCCTAGAGGCTGCTTGGCAGGAGCACTGGGTGGCAGACAACCCATGGCAACCTGACAGGCAGGGAACAAGGGGAATAATCACCCTGACCTCACTGTCCTCCTGCCCCTGGCTCTCCTGCCCATACTCTCATTAGCCAAACCCAACAGAAAGCCGGAGAGCAGAGAGCTCATTGATGCCTCTTGTACAGGTTGGCCTCCCAGGGTACAGAAGCAGGTTGGAGAAAGGTTGGAAGTGGAACTAAAGCAGCAAAGAGAAGATACTCCACATACTTACAATAACCCTATTTAGTAGGTACTGTTGTTGCATGCATTTTATAGAAACTGACGCACAGAGAGGCATCAGTTGCCCAAGAACTTGCCCAAGATCACAGAGCTCGTAAGTGATGGATCCAGGATTTTAACCCAGGCATTTAGCTATCTCTCTTACAATATTATCATGCGGGAAACCTATGTAATCACCCTCTATATTTAAAAACATTTCTTAATGCTGCCTGATATACTGAAATTTAAATGGATAAAAAAAGACCATTTTAAGAGTCATTTCTGACTTCTTTCTACCACCTGTTTAAGGGCTGGGAGGCGTTTTTATGTTATTGGAGGCACTTAACTACCAAGATTTCCATTATGATTCAGAGATCATTTTGAAAATTGAGCAATTTTCATGATAGGCATACTTCCCAGCAGCTTCGTAGTAGAGTTGGGAGGATTATAGTAGAGCTGGGGAAACACAGGAGGTGAAAATGTGGTTTCATTGGGAAGTGTTCAGTTGTGAATGTGTGTGGTGGTTTTATTAAATTTGTACACTTGAAGTCTTTTAATTTTCCAATAGAACTGTAGGAATCTGGCACTTCCTAACAATCAGGGCACAAATCCTTTCTAGTTTTTTTTTTAGTAAGTATTTTCCAATATTAAAACTAAGCCATGAGTTCAGTATAAAATGAGTGTGATACGGCAAATAAACTGTAAAGCATATTTCTAGAGAGAAAGATATATTTTCTTGCTGATTTCTATTATTAGGTTAGTATCCTTTGAATAAACTACTTACTAGAAGCTTCAGAATTGGGAATAAGTACAAGGCTAGAATGGTTGCCAAGTCCAATATTGTTTTCCTGGACACTTTTGAATTTTAAGAGCTTTTTTTTTTTCCAGAACTTTTCCGCTTTACATCTACCCTTCCCTGTTGTACTCCTGCCCTTGTTTCTGCTTGTCGGCCATACACTTGGTGCCCCAGGCATGTGTTTCCCCTCCCTCTTCCCCAGAGAATGCATTTCATACCTTTGTGCCTTTTCATTTGCTCTTCCCTTGGCCTTCCATGCCCCTCTCTTATACTTGGTCACTCCTGTTCTTCATTTAGGAATCTAAAGACTGTCTTGTGAGAATGCTTCCCCATATCCCCTAGAGAGAGCCTATCACTCCCTTCCATGAGCGTCTAGGGTTTTGTGTACATACCTTGTTTGCAGCCCTCTACCATATTGTATGAACCTTATTTGCTGGCATATTTATTTATTACACTGAACTGTGACTTCTTGGAGGCCAAGATCCTAGTCTACTGAAGAGTTTTACAAAAGTCGTTGGATAAACAACTATTCCTGAACCAACTAAAAATAGTTGTAAAATTCTTGGCCATCATACAGGGACCAGAAACCCCTTCGAAGTCTGTTTATGTTTTTCTGTCTGCCACCTGCAGGAAGAGATTCAGAAAATAGCCCATGAGCATGAAACATCATATCTATCCTGATTTGCATTTTACTAAGATTAGGGTCAGTGAGTTAAATATAAGTTTGGTGTAATTCTTCAGTAGGTAGATCAAAAATTCCAGAATTCCCAAATTATTAGTAGCTTCCTTAGCTATTTTTATAATGATGCTTTCAGTAAATTCACTTCATTGTAAGTATACTAAAAATTAGATATATACTCAAAACAGTAAATGATTATTTCCAATAGCAGTCTTCTGAACAAGTATTAAAACCAGAATACAAGTTAGGTTCATATTATCACAAATGGGGAAGAAATTTTGGTTTAAAAAAAATACTCTTCAGTCCCCTGAATGACATTATAATTACTCTTCAGTCCCCTGAATGACATAACGAGCACAATATCTTTGTGTTTAATTTAGGTATAAGGGCTGGTCTTTTTAAAAGAGTGAGCGAGCCTCTCTCTGGATCTCCTTTTGGGTCTCAGGTGCCTCCCTCAGTAGGTGTCATTTCAAACTGCTCCATCATGAGTGTTCCAGTTTCCATCTACCTGGTCTACCTGCCCACTCACCCAGTTTTCCCAGGCGCTCACTACCCACACGGCTTACTTTCAATTCCATTTATGGTGAACCACTAATTTTCTTTTATCGCTTCCACCACTGGCTCCTGACCATCCCTCCCTCTACTTAGGAGCGGGATAGAGTAACTCCAAGGCCGTGCATAGTTTAGTTTCTATAGGTGGCGCTGGGGCTGGGGAGGCAAGAACAAAGTAGCAGCTGTTTCCATGACCCATTTCTCCCCAAGTGCTAATAGTAAACTCTCGGTGGTGTTGTAGAACCTTATTCTACTTGAGATTTAGTTTAGGGAAGATCATTCACTAAGATAGCCTCTTCAGTTCTCTTTCTCCACGGCCAGACATGTCCCCAGCATCATTTATCAATGAAGACACCACATGCAGAAGTGTATGATCAACCATGAAACAGTAGTAGAGGGAAAAACATTATCTTTACCTAAACTGCGAAAGAACAAGGAAATTTGTAGATGTTTTTGAAACTAGAAATCTGTGTGGTATAAAAAAAAGTATTCTGTCAAGAGACCTCAATATGTAATATGAGGACTTAAAACTCAGTAATATTTTTCTTGGTTTCTAGAACTACATTCCTGTTTACTGAGAGTTTGTGGCTTAAGAAGTGTTATCTGAATCTTCAAGTTGGCTAATGATTTGGAATCTTTTTCTAAGTTGTTAGTATGATTTTCCAGTATTTTTTCTCCCTTAATCTGCCATATGGCATATATTTATTCTTAACATTATTGTAAATTAAAATTAATTTTGTTTTAGGAATTTGAAAGAATTCTATAAAATCTCTTGAGGTAGTTGGAAATGTCCTGCAGTTGAAACAAACTAGGGTTGGGAGACACTAATCTAGATTAACGTTAATAAGCAACATGTTGGGATTAATCATGTGTTTTTGCACTTTCTGTCTTGAGACAGAGGGCCACAAGTTGTGGAGTTTGCAAATAATAGTTAATCCCAATGTACTGAAAATAACATTTCGTTCTTTAATGTATCTTGGAATGCAACCATGACTCATTTTCTTCTTTTGGTTTATAGCTCTTATTTGGATGTTAATAGTAAATGAATTATAGCTCACTATGAATTACAGCAGAAATCTACCTCATGGTTTATGCAAATGAACAGTCATAAGATTTTAACCAAGTAGTTTATGACAAATAATTTATAACAAGATCAGTTTTACCATTAAAGAAAAGCACAATAAATTGAAAAGGATAAGATGAATGAGAAGTGCTTGGCACTTTGCTTTCTTCTTAGCACATTGGCAATTCCTGTCATTAATAACACTTGGCTTTAATGTGGCAAATTTCATTTTGGATGTTTAAAGTACTTCAGAAACATTTGTTTGTTATTCTTCCCAGCATCCCAGGTCCATGGGTGCCCTACCTCAGAAGAACATTTGTTTTCTTTAGGAGTTAAAAGTAGGGTTAGAACCAAATAAAAGTCAACAAGCCTTTTAGAGGGGAAATAAGGATTACATGAAATTTCCAGTGGCTTCTTCTCTACTAGCTCATGGGGAAATATTTTTCCTGCAGCCTCGAGGTGAAGGAAGCAAAAGTGATCCCTTCCTTACAGCTTCGGAATGAGATGAATTATTCCACCCTATGTGAACCCACAAAATACTTCCATCCATGAGTCTAGGATGGGTCAGTAATGTAAACTGAGTTGGAAATTGTTGCTCCATGAGTCATATTCTCAAAGTGCTCCATTCTTTTGATTCCTCCAATTCTTCCTCATAGTTTTTTATTTATTTATTTATTTATTTTCCCCACTGCTGATAACTTGTGTTCTCTAAGCAGTAATTTTCTGTTGAGAAAACTATGAGACATCCATCACCTCTGTTTGGGTGAGAGCTTCTTGAGTGCTGGGATTTTACTTTTTCATCTCTATATAATCAAGATTAGCACAGAGCCTGGGATGGACAGTCCACACACACACACACACACACACACACACACACACACGTTTTTAACTGATTGACTAAATGGTAAATATCATCAGTAAGTCATAGAGAGATTTAGCCCCTGAAGCTCTATAAATGCCATTTAGCGTGCAAAATGCAGCAATACATCATAAAATCAGGGCAGACACACCTGCTTAGTACAATCGTTAACAATGGCATTGCTTATCATCTCCAACAGCCACCCCAGTTTTCTCTTACATCTATTTGAATCTTTGCAGGTTAGTGGTCCTTGTAATTTAAGCCACAGTCACAATAAGCACATCCTTTAGAGTCTTTAGTTTGGGTTCAGCAAACAAAGATTACTCATACTTTCTTAGTCTCCTTCAGTGGTCAACAGATCTAGCAATTTTGTGGCTTTTCAACAGCCTAGGCAGACACTGACAAAATGCTTTAGAAGGACCTAGTCTTATTTTTCCTCTTAGGGCTAGAGATGATCTTCTCGTTGTTAATAACAGCTTTTGAAAATTTCAGGAATGTTGAAGACAAAGAATATAGGTGGGAATGAAGGGAATTGTGGAGCTGATTCCACAATTTTGCAGGTGGATTAGATACTGAAGTTAGATGTTTTCAGACTATATTGTACTTCGTAGGCATCAAACCAGCCAAACAAAATAAAAAGAACCTGCCTCGCTCTTGCCTGTATAATGTATTCCTGTTTAGTTAACAGAAACATTGCTCCTCCAAATTTCCAGGTTAATCTTCAATTTTGTAATTACATTAGAAATTAGTATAAATTAACATAATTAATTGAGAATTAATTAACACACTTGAGAACTATTTATCCAGGAACTTTGAATATTATGGTATTCTATATAAATCAGCTTAAGATATTAACTGGACCTGTAGTATCACAAATTTTAGAAACCATTCACCTCAAATGTATGAAAGCTTTTTTAATTTCCTTTAGAAGAGACAAATTGTGAGAGGTTATTTCCAAGCATTATTTTGTCATTCTAAATCTATGTTTGTTTCCTAGATTACAAGATGACTAGTAGTGATTACAATTGCAGCTAAAAGTATTCACATTAAACATACCTAGAAATAGGCAGGGTGAGGTGGTCCACGTTTATAATTTTAGCACCTTGAAAGGCCACGGTGGGAGCCTGAGCTCAACTCACTTGAGCCCAGGAGTTTGAGACTGACCTGAGCAACATAGAGAGACCCCCATCTCTACAAATACTTTAAAAATTAACCCAGTGTGCACCAGCAGTCCCAGTTACTCGAGAGGCTGTGGCTGGAGGATCCCCTGAGCCCTGGAGGTCAAGACCATGGTGAGCTGCAATCACACCTCTGCACTCTAGCCTGGGTGACAGAATGAGACCTGGTCTCAAAAAAAAAAAAACATAGAAATAGCAAATATTGTCTTCATTATCTCAAAGAAATAAGGTTAAAGATGGCTCCTCTTTTCTCGGGCATATCTCTGTGTCATAATTTCATGTCTGGGGCATAACTCATATGTTTAGATTTAGGGTGGAAATAAGCATGCAGGATAAGAATCACATTAATGACAACCCAGTAGCTATTTGATCTTACTTATTCAGGCCCTCCATGCCCCCAAACAAATATAATTTACTTAGTCACTTTCATCACTTCAGCTATGAAAACTATAGTTTACTAATATGGTTCCTATGTAATATTTCAGCATACTGTAGAATTGCATTTGGCAAACTTGAAACCTAGACTAAGAATTTATTACCCTTTTTAGTTCACTTAAAAAAGTAGACGGGATATTGGAGGCGCTGAATACTCAGACTGATTTTTCTCTGGCTGGGAAAATGAGGAGGTCTGTAACTGACCTTTCCAAGAAAAATATGTTACCATCCTGGAGAATAATGTTGGAAACATAAACCATGCAGGGAGGATTATAGAGAAAAACAAAAATAAGACATAGCAGTGAAAGCCTTGCCATTCATCACAAAAGACCAGTCAGGTGAGCGAGGAGAATAAGCATGTCTGGGAAGTCTCAGTTAGGTGCTCCTCCTCCCCTCACCTACTTTTATGTAGAAGAAAATAAACTAGGAAGCATTGAAAGCCAGGCAAGTTGAAGCAAACAATGCAGGGATACTCAGACAAGATTCCTAGTTCCTCCAGATCCACACAAAGCCAGTCCAAAGAGCTGAAGGAAACCAGAGCTTTCAAACCAGTATGTCAACCAGAGTGGAGCAGTGAGAGGAAGAGTTAACGGAAAGATGTGGTTCAGGCTCATTACAGTTATTTATGATGAGGCCAATAACTTGGGTTTGGGACATGGGTTTGGATTCCAGTTCTACCATGCATTCACCATGTGATTTAATCTCCTTAAATTTGAGTTTCATCATCTGGTAAACGGGGATAATAATTGTATTTAAGTCTTTTTTTTTTTTTTTTTAAAGATAATCTCACTCTGTTGCCCAGGCTGGAGTGCAGAAGCATGATCTTGGCTCACTGCAACCTCCACCTCCCCGGTTCAAGTGATCTTCCCACTTCAGCCTCCCAAGTAGCTGGGATTACAGGCACGCACCACCACGCCCGGCTAATTTTTGTATTTTTAGTAGAGACAGGGCTTCACCATGCTGGCCAGACTGGTCTCAAACTCCTGGCTGCAAGTGATCCACCTGCCTCAGCCTCCCAAAGTGCTGGGATTACAGGGGTGAGCCACCGTGTCCGGCAAGTATTTAACTGTTAGAATTATTCTCAGAGTAAAAATAACAATAGCTGATGTTTACAGAACATTTATTGTGTGTCTGGCATTGTACTGATCAGGCATTTGTTATCTGTCTTAATACTATTTTTAGTCTCATTGTACACATGAGGAAACCAAGGTTTGGAAAGATTAAGTGTTTTGCCCCAAGTCACTCATCTAAGAGGTGGCAAGGCCTTGACTAAGTGAAAGAAATCCATATTGTGTACAATATGGTGGAATCATCACTAAATACTGAAGAAATGGCAGCTATTATGATTTCGCATGTATCTGTCTAGAGGTGCTGTGCCATCAGATAATATGGCAGAAGTAGAGAGAAGCACCAGCCTCCCATCAACCCTTGGAGTTGACCAGCTGGCAACTTTCAGTGGATAAGGTGACACTAGCATTTTGCATGGTGCCATAGAAAATCAGCCCATTTGCCTTCTTAGCCTCTATCTCGGGTTTCCATCTTCTGTTCTAATAAATGAAGCACTCAACTGGGATTGAGGAAAGTTACATTCTAGCCCCATAATTGCATGCACCTTGATTGTATCCCAGGCATACATCAGCCATGTGACATCTTAGGAGATTAACAATCAAGAGCATGTTGCTACCTGATTAATTCTCTCTCTCAGGGATTGGCATCACTAGAAACTGGAGAACCTGCACTCTGGGGCACCCAGGTGGGTGTAGGACAGGACAGATGTCATCTGGCTGTTCCCTCAAGACATTATTGAAACTACTACTGACACAAAGGGCAAAACCAAGGATATCAGTCTTACTTTGAAGTTATCTTCATTTCTTAATTAGATTGAGATTTGATAGAAACACCTGGTAAAACAAAGAGAGAGAGTTTTTATAAATTAAACTTTTTAAATTTCTATTTTTTTCTCATTCTGTCTCATGGTGCTGATAAACTTGTTTTAAACAAATAAATTATAGAATGCTACATTTCCCAGTATTATTTTTGCCATGATTTTTGCTTCAGTGGCTGACCCCAGAAATTAGCAAGGGAAAAATATTCCCATGAAGCTGGCTCATCTCAGATGTTGAACAAAATTACTGTAACCATTCTTTAGTTCATAGGTAAGTCTTCCATCGATGTCAAAGGAAATTCAAGATACCGAGAAGATGATATTTTCTTACAGAATCCAGCAAGACGATGTGTAAAGATTTTAGACGTCTAGCTCCTATCAAAGTTAACATGAGTTGTGCTGTTAAAATCCCCTCCTGACACTTTGCATTCTATCCTGGGAAGTCTGAAGAATTTGCGGAAGGGTCATCAAAACTTCAGCATCACTTTGATAAACTTGTCACCAGGTAAAATAAAATACATGTATGTTTGCTTCTTTTCTTCTGAAATCTAAAGTAATTATGACTATATAAAACCTTTTACCATAACTAATTAACTAGAAGCTCCTCATAAACTATGTGTCGACAGCACCGAATGTCTAATTATCTTTTTTCACTTTGGAATTGTGATGTTGAATAATGAAGAAAACATTACCTGATGAAGTCTTTTATTTTATGATGATATCTCAGGAGACAAAGGAGACACAAAGGCTTAAATGCCATCTTCAATTACATCTTGGCCTTGGCAATCTTTTAGCTGGTTTTGATTTGCATGGAAACCACGTTATATTTTTTAAATCGTGTAGAAAGATGGAAGGAAGGAAGGAAAGAAGGAAGGAAAGAAGGAAGGAAGGAAGGAAGGAAGGAAGGAAGGAAGGAAGGAAGGAAGGAGTTGTAAGATATTCTGTATAGCTGTTTCACTGCACTGTTAATTCTAGGCATGAGGAACCCTTTTTACATGAAGAAAGCCATGGCATAGCTGTTAACTACTATGTTAACTGCTAGCCTATTCTGCTGGACATTGTGGCTTGGGTTTTGCCAATTCCATAAAAATGTCTATTCTCTCCGTGCCTTATAATGATCTACTTTAATTCAAACCAGGCAAGCATGAACTCATGTGACAGATATGACAGAAACAGGGAGGTGAGTGGCTTTTTTTTTTTTCACTTTTGAAAGCAATGGATCAAATCCATACCTGCAGACACTTATGTGTAGACCCAGACCTGCTAGAGAGGGCATTTTCAATCCTTGCCTACTCCCAAGCCTGTGCCCACCTTCTAAATATTTCTACATTTCTGTCAAAACTCGAGAATATATTTCAACATGGTTGGCCATTAAGTGGCACTTTCCTTGCTTTCACAGCCACCCCTGTCCTTGGATGGTCTATGCAAGGTCCATTAAAGTACAGGAGGTCTGGCAGAGGGAGAGACTTGGGGAATACACAGCTACAACTGGGGCATCCCACGGGCCTGAGTTTCTTTTCCTCAGGGTTTCTGTTTGATGCTTTCTACCTTGCACAGGTGGGCTGGGGTCTTCTGACATAGTGCTTCCTAGACTGACATGCACATGAGCCACTTAAGAGTCTTGTTAAAATGCAGACTTTTTATTTTCTTTCTTTCTTTCTTTCTTTCTTTCTTTCTTTCTTTCTTTCTTTCTCTCTCTCTCTTTCTTTCTTTCTTTCTTTCTTTTCCTTCTTTCCTTCTTTCTCTCTCTCTCTCTTTCTTTCTTTTTTTCTTTCTTTTCTTTTCTTTTTTTTGAGACAGGGTCTTTCTCTGTCACCTAGGCTGGAGTGCAGTGGCATGATCATGGCTCTCTGCAGCCTCAAACTCTTGGGCTCAAGCAGTCCTTCCACCTCAGCCTCCCAAGTTGTGAGACTATAGGCATACGCCACTGTGCCTGGCTAATTTTTTTGTAATTTTGTAGAGTGAATGTGTCACTATATTGCCCAGGCTGGTCTTGAACTCCTGGGCTCAAGTGACTCTCCTGCCTCAGCCTCCCAAGTTTCTGGGATTACAGATGTGAGCCATCATGCCCGGCCAAAATGCAGATTCTAATTTAGTCGGTCTGAGATGGGGCCTGGGGGTCTGCATTTTTTATCACGTTTCCAAGGGATGCTGGCATTTCTGGCCCAAGGACCACACTTTGAGTGGTGACACTCACACTCCACTGAGCCAATTCAGGACTTTCTCTCCCCAGATCCGTTTTTTGGTTTTGTTTTGTTTTGTTTTGTTTTGTTTTGTTTTGTTTTGTTTTGTTTTTCCAGATGCTCTGTCACATGCAGGCTGGAGTGCAGTGGCACGATCTTGGCTCACTGCAACTTCCGCCTCCTGGTTTAAGGGATTCTTCTGCCTCAGCCTCCTGAGTAGCTGGGACTACAGGTGCACGCCATCACACCTGGCTAATTTTTGTATTTTTCGTAGAGATGGGGTTTCACCATATTGGCCAGGCTGGTCTCGAACTCCTGATCTCATGATCCGCCTCAGCCTCCCAAGTGCTGGGATTACAGGAGTGAGCCACCACATCCAGACCCCAAATCCTTTCTTTTCCTCCTCAGTCCCTGCTCTGAATTCTGGGAGCACCAATGGACAATACTTAGTACTGATCTTGGTACTTCTCAGCCTCTGTCTCCTGGATATGAAGCTTAATGTTAAGCTGCATAAGTAAATGTTTCCTGGGTGTGAGGTTTATCTTTGTAAGTAGATTCTAAGCTATGCCACCTCCCTTTACCTCCGGATAGCAGCAACAATGATGACACAGCACAGAAGGCCATGGTAATTATTGTTGAATTGAATTGAGTTGGATTGGATTGAACTGACCAGGCTTTCTTACACTATGTTGAGAATACGTTTCTTCCCAAACCAGATTCAATGACTGATATGGGAGAACTTTAAGGCAGGTTTGATGTGTCTAGATGTTTGCAGCAGTGATGCTCAAATAAGCAATTGATTCCAGCATTGGATCTCATGCCTTGTCTCCCTGGTCCCACCAACCTGTCCTCAAACACACAAGCCAAAACAGAAAAGTAAACACAACCAGCAACTGAGTCTATTTCTACTTCCCCAAAGAAATTTCCTCATGTGCCCATCCTTCCTACCCCATCTCTGTGACCCCAACCAAGTGTCTTGCAACTTTCAGAAAAATGAAAGAAGTATCTCCTCCTCATAAAAAGAAGAGAGAAACATATTAATTTGGTAACTTAAATGTATAACAGTGCCCTACTTACTATCTTTTTCTCTGAATCAACTTCCAGCCAAGTGGGTTGAATGTATATGCCCCTCCTCCAACTTAAATAAAACCATGGTGATTTGTTGTTTCCTGCCATTATTTCGTGGTCTTGTAATACCCCATCTCTTTGTTGCCTATCCCCTTGCTACACATCTCTGTGGCTCCAACACATATCCAACCTCTCACAACCAGTTTTTCCCCCATGCTTCCCCAGTCTGAGGGAACTCCACTCTCCTTGGAAATTGCAGAGCTGTAATTTAGAGTATATTCAGCCATTAATTGTGCAGTATCCAGTGCCATATTTTTCTATGTTGTCTCAGCCTGCTTTTTAAAGATTTTATTGTTAGCTAACTTTAGACATATTTATGCCTTATTAAAAGAGGGTAGATTAAAATTTGCTCAAGAAATCCATGACCTATACCTGTGTTCCCTTTGGGTCTGGCGTTCATTTACCATTCAACAATTAATATCTGAGCACCCTAACAGTGGAGTGATTGATGAATAACCAAAATAAAGTGAATATATGTACATAATTGAACTTAAAACCTGATATTTCACAATCCAAGTACTTTCGCATATAACATCTCGTTGTCCTTGTGACATCCTTCTGAAGCAAATGGGAAAAGGTAATATGTCATGCAAAGCATTTAATTAGTAAATTCACTTTGACAGTGTTTCAAGCCAGTATGTGGGGGGGGAAAAGTTATTAAGTGAAATAATATAAAAGTTAATTGTGACATGTCAAACAAACTCTTAGAGAAGATTCATAAAAATACCAAAGAAGAACAGTGCTCCAAAATCTAAACAACGGTGGATCGATTTATGGCTTATTTAACCAAATCAACAATCTGGAAAAGGTACCTCTTAAATTTGAACTGAAAGCTTGACAGAGAGTAAGACAGCCTGACCTCCATGGTTAATAAATTCCATAAGTAGAGAGCAAACATTAAAAATGCCCTGTAGCTCAATGTCTTCAGCCAAAAAGAACTAATCCAATTGAGTGAGACCAAAGAAAACGACTGGGGATGTATGGTTCCAGAATGTCTCTGAGGTATTCAAACCCAAGTCAATTTAAGGACTTGTAAGTTAATAACTAGGACTTTACACATAATCCTGTACTTTACAGGTAGCCAGTGAAGGTTTTATACAACCAGGGTAATGTGATTTTCATGCTTGGTGTCAGTCAAAATGTCAGTAACTGAGTTCCAGACCAAGAGAAGTTCCTCAATCAGTCCATTATAGAGTCCCCCGGAACAGCGACAGGCAGGGGCAGCAGGGGTCCCAGGAAGACAGGAGCCACAAACACACATAAAGAGGAGAGAGCAGTGGACAGCAGCCATGGAGAGGGCTGGTTCACAGGGGCTTTTAATGGTGGATCTGGTAAATAATTAAATAGGAAGCCTTAAAGATATGTCAGGATCAAAGATTAAGTACAAGTTCATAATAGAAATCTTAGGAGCGAACAGCCTTCAAAGCTGTAGTTCTGGGCAATTTACGGATTTGCAGTAATGGTGAGAACCCAGAAGCAATGAGAGTTTCTTCTTAGCGTGATTCATCATCAGCTTTTAACAGTCAGGCTGAGAACATCCGGAGCTTAGGTGGTCAGAGAGTGAATTTAAGTTTCAAAGTGGTGAGATGACTACTTTTTAACATAATACGTAATGTTAAATGGATACTTTAAATGCATTGATTGGATTCCTTTTTTACAAACATCATTTAAGAGCTCTCTGTGTGTATGCATGTGTTTTAATTTCCCAGTGGAAATATTATAATGTCAGATGATAAAATCTTTCCAGATTTGATATTGACTTATCTTTAAAAAAATAAAATGGGAAAAGCAACCAGACGATTAACTGAGCACCTAATATGTTCCAATTACAAGACCAGGTACTTTATACACATTCTTTTATTCTTATTTTAATATTGCAAGGTAGGTGGGATTAGCTCCAAATATAAACTAGGAAATGAAAGCTCAGAGGAATATGTTGCTCTGTCTCCTGACCACTCAAAATTTGCAGACCAGCACCATTAGCATCACTTGGGATGGGGTTAAAACGCAGAATTTCAGGCCCTACCCTAGACTGACTGACCAGAATCTGCCTTATTCAGTAGCTGCAGCATTCTGAAAGGTCCCTTCTATATATCACTTGAGTAAGTTCGCATAGAAAACCTGGGATAGCAGGCAGACCAGTGACCAATGACCAGCTACCAGTAACCAAGCTCAGGGCTTGCCAGCCACCTCTGCCATGCAAATGAGCTTCAGCCCCTGGGGCTCCTCACCGAGGAAATGCATATATAGAGGATCCCTGGGGGGAGTACCTGTGGTGCAAAAGGAAGAAATGAGGCATCTTGGGCTGGCTCTGGCAGAGAGTGCAGGAGCCCATGGACTCTCAGGAAGAGTCATTCCAGACAAATTTACTGAGCAGCAACCATGTATTACCAAAATAGAGGTTAAGGCAGTAGGTTCTGGAGCCAGACTGTATTTCAGATCTGCTGAGTGCTGGCTTTGGGCCTTGGGCAACTTCCTTAATCTCTTTATCCCTCCGTTTCCTTATTTGAAAAATGGGGATACTGATGGAGTCATGGTAAGGCATACAGAAAGAGCTCATTGGACATTTGCTTTCATTATTTCCCATGTTGTGCTATGGGGACTATGTCCAGTGTGGAACAAGACTGCCGTGGCCTCTGCCTTAGGTTTTAGAGGAGGAGGCAGACATTACTAGGTATGGTTGTGACAGGTGCTATGCCAGAAGAGCGGGGAACTATGGAAACAGGTAAGAGAGAAGCTAGACCTAGAAAGCAATTAAGGAATATTTCTTATGTAATTGACCTTTGCTTGTGATCTGAAGCTTGAGTAGGGAGAAAGACCAGCATTAAACAATCGGATGAGGAACTGAACCTTGGAGGAGATGCAAGAGGGCCTGTAGGATGAGGACAGAGAGTGAGGGGGTTCCGGAGAGGCAGAGGAGTAGGCAGCCAGCAAACAGCCCCGCCCAAACTCCTGGAAATGCTGAATACAGAATGACAAATATCCTCTTTGCTACGTAGTAGAATCCTAAAAAATGGGAAACCCTTAGTTGCTGGAATTGATGAAAGAACTGAGTAACGCAGTGAGCTACACCCTGGCTGCCTTGTAGGAGTTATTGATCTCAGTAACCTCAAGGCTTAGCTAGGAGATGATGAGGCTCTGGGCTGTAGGTAAGAAGTTGTAGCTGAACCCCTTTCCCAAAGCTGAGACATTTAAAGGGTGGATCAGGAAAACTCACTCAACAGCATAGGGACAGAATGAGGAAATAGTCTGCCTTCTTGGGTGGAGAGAAAGACAGAGGTCATTAGATTGATATTTCAAAAATACCATGCCAGCTGCAGGTTGGAGGAGGGCATAAGTGGTATGGGCATGTGAAGTAGGAAGTTCAACATTCAGGGGAGACTTTCTCATGGCTCTAACTAGGACAGGGGCAGTGCAGCCAGTTCACACAACTGGTAGCATGATTGATTCCGGGTCCAAAATTGTCACCACAAGTGAATGATGGAGCTTAACAGGGAGCTTATGAAATGATGCAGAAACACGAAATGGATCAATATCAAGGGTCAAGTTTCCAGAGACTGGACACCTAGAGGTCCGTAGGATCCGAGTTGTGGGAGATTTTGGCATAGTCAGTGCAAGACAGTCCAGGACAGGGGAACAATTGCTAATTTACTAGGGCTAGACAGGAGGGAAACTTCACACCCCCGAGGGTAATGGACGATAACCACCTGCCACAGAGCTGCAGAGTAGCCCCGAGCAAGGTGGGGGATGGTCTTTGGGCTCACGACTGGAGCTGAGACTTGGAAGAAAATTCTGGAGGTGGGGAAGGAGCAGTGTCACTGACTCAAAATTGTTTCAGTCTAGGAGATTGAGTATTATAGCATTTCATACACCCTGTACAGCTGAAAGAAATGAGATGTGTAAAACCCAGTCTGCTACTCAATGTGTGTGGCCTGTAGACCAGCAATACCAGCCTCACCACGGGGCAGGTTAGGAATGCAGAATTTTGGCCCCACCCTGGGGCCTCCTGAGCAAGAATCTGTATTTTAACCTGGTCCCTAGGGATTCCTACATGCATGACCATTTACCATGTGTGGCCATGAAAGATCATGTCACTTGCGCCATCTGTGACTGAGGGCATGGGATGTGTGACCCAGGATAAAAGATACTCCTTAATGGAGTATGTGAAGATAGTTTTGAAATATTTCTGACTCATGTCAGGCAAACCAAAAATTGGAGAGATGTGGCCACATCTAGGCAAACAAAACCAGAAATATTGAAACCCTCCTACAAGTCAGACTGCGTAAGCACAACGACAGGATAAAACCAATTTCAAAAAAAGTGAGGTGGAATGAGATGGAAAGAAAGATGCAACCTTGAGAAGTAGTTAAGATTGTAATTTCTAATTTCTTTCCACTCCCTTCAAATTAAATGAGTAGCCAGTTCAAATCAGCCTAAAATTTACCATGCAACTTTAAAATGCTTACAGGTGTAATTATTTTAGATTCAAATTCACAGCTATAGCAACTTTGCACTGAAGCTACATTTTTTTCAATAATACATTAAAATCCTCCTATGTTACTCCAATGTGAAGTATCTTTTGCCCTAATGCAGTTAGAATGATTCTATAACATGGCTAAAGTCAGCTTTAGTGGTATTACTATTCCTTCATTCAGCAAATTCAATTGAGCACCTACCATGTGCCTGTGCTAGACACTGGAGATGCAACAGTGAATGTGACTGTTTACTCAATGTAGTCACTGCTCTCAAGATGCTTTGAGTCGGCCGGGCGCGGTGGCTCACGCTTGTAATCCCAGCACTTCGGGAGGCTGAGGCGGACGGATCACGAGGTCAGGAGATCGAGACCACGGTGAAACCCCGTCTCTACTAAAAAAAAAAATACAAAAAATTAGCCGGGCGTGGTGGAGGGCTCCTGTAGTCCCAGCTACTCGGAGAGGCTGAGGCAGGAGAATGGCGTGAATCTGGGAGGTGGAGCTTGCAGTGAGCCGAGATCGCGCCACTGCACTCCAGCCTGGGCAACAGAGCAAGACTCCGTCTCAAAAAAAAAAAAAAAAAAAAAAGATGCTTTGAGTCTGTGAGATTAAATATGATCATTACAGTTCTAGCTACTTTCCTAAGTGTTATTAACATTTAAACTGATTTCATTATTCTAATGCTTTGTGGTAGCCCAAGAAACCTTTATATTTGCATGTCTGTTGTTTTACTATATACCTACATGATGTATGCATCAGAAACCTCTTCTGTGCTATATTGTCAGCAATATCTTCTTTCAGCTTCAATATACTCCTTTCCTGTAGTGAAAAAGTCCTGAGCTTCCTAAGGGATGGCATTTAAACACATAAGGATGTAAAATTCTCATTGAATTAATAGACCTGCTCTGGGTTGGGTTTTTTTTTTTTTTTTTTTTGGCTTGTTAGAATATATAAATCTGGCAACTTCTCTAAAACTCTATCGTTTTGGTCTCTTGGGGGAAAATGTGAGAACCGAGGAGTATAGCATAAGTGTCAGAGTCTTTGTGTCTCTAGATAGCTCTGTCGATTCTCCATGGGCTGTGGAAGATAATTTGTCAGCTTAACTTCAGCCGCAGCCATTATAGAAGAAGACTATGACTTCTCTTCCAGCAATAGATGTGCAGAAATAGCATCCGAAACCAGAGAATGTAGGCAGGTGGGAATTTAATCCTCCCCCCTGTATCCCTACCCTATCCTGACCTTACATTTCTTCCTTCTCTGTTAGTAATCACATGTCCTGATAGGTGCCTGTGTCTTTAGATATATTTAGGTTATAGTCTATATGTAAAGAGACCAACAAAACCTGGGTTCCTTGGCAAAAGGCAGGTAGCATTTTACACTTTGTGCTTGGAGAGGTAAGACAATAAAATTAGGTAAGAATATCCGTTGTCATTGATTTAATTTCGATAAAATATAGAAAAATATATCCTTTGTATCTTACCTTTGTCTTTTCCCCTTCCTCCGTCCCCATTGATTATGCATTAACTTAATCATTGTCTCCATAGAAGGGAGACAGTCTATAGAGGGGTTTGTATTCTCAGGCATCTAGTGCCCAAAAGCCAATTATAATAAGCTCAGTTTTGTTGGTGACACTCATATTTATCCGGTTGGGAGATGAGAACACATTCTTGGGTATGTTAGGATAATAAGAAACCTTCTTCAAATACCTCGTTACTGCCAGCAGCAGCACAGTGCTCTTGTCTTCGCAGGATAGACTTTTTCTGTCCTTCACTGTCTTTTTCCAGCTATCACTTTGCACTGTCATTACTTCCTTTATACTATATTTGTATTCACCATCTTCCTCTCCATGCACACAACTACATCCCTAGTCTAGACTCTAGTTTTCTCTTCCTTGCATTATTGTATTAGCTGATCTTTGGGGTCCACTCTGTCTCCACACCTATCCATCCCACTAGGATGATGTTAGGTAAAGGTCACTTTTGTTCTATTACTTCTTGGCTTCAACATTCTAGATGAAAGATAGTTCTGTACCGTTTAACTTAGGTCTTATGTGTCTAAGAAATATAGACCATAGAATCAGAAGGACCTGGGTTTGAATCCCATTTCCACCAGTTACTTATTTGCAAGTTCTCTCATCTCCCTAATCTTTACGTTTTTTATTTCTCTGTTTTGTTGCTGCAAAATATAGATAACATAAAAAATTTGCTGTTTTAATTATTTAAAGCGTATAATTCAGGGACTTTATTTACATTCACAATGTGCAACCATCACGTGTGTGTGTGTGTGTGTGTGTGAAAGAGAGAGAGAATATGATCTATCAAGCAATTTAGCAATGGGTTGGCCCCAAAATTAGTTGAATAAAAATTTATAATGGATAATTTACTGTTTTTCTCTCTCTTTAGGCAATTCTTACATACAAACTTTTTACAAATTTTTTATTTTGGTAAAATATGTATAACATAAAATTTGCCATTTGAACAATTTTTAAGTGTACATTCAGTAGTATTAATTACATACACAGTGTTGTGCAACCATCACCATTATCTTTTTCCAGAACTTTTTATCACCCCAAAAACTCTGTATCCATTAAGCAATAACTCCCCATTTCCCATCCCCACCGTCCACCCCTAGTAACCTCTAATCCACATTCTTTCTTGATGAATTTACCTATTTCTAGATATTTCGTTTGAGTAGAATCATACAACATTTGTCCTTTTGTGTCTAACTTATTTTACTTGGCACAATGGTTTCAAGATTCATTCATGTTGAACCTTGTGTCAGAACTTTATTCATTTTGATGGCGGAATAATATTCTGTTGTATATATATACCACCTTTTGCTTATTCATTTCTTGCTGGACACTTGAGTTGTTTCCATCTTTTGACTATTGTGAATAACGCTGCAATGAATACTGGTATACAAGCATCTACTGCATCTTTTTTTTTTTTTTTTTGGCAGAGTCTCACTCTGTCACCCAGGCTGGAGTGCAGTGGCATAATCTCCACTCAGCTGTGACCTCCTGGGCTCAAGGAATCCTCTCACCTCAGCCTCCCGAGTAGCTGGGGCTATAGGTGTGTTCCACTATGCCCAGCTAATTTTTAAATTTTTTTTTTTAGAGACTGGGTTTCACTCCTGAACTCAAGCAATATGTCTGCTTCAGCCTCCTAAAGTGCTGGGATTACAGGCATGAGCCACCAGGCCCACCCAGAATCATTGTTTTCAATTCTCTTGTGTATATAACTACAAGTAGAACTATTGGGTCATATGGTGCTAGGGACCGAATTGTGCCAGCCCAAAATCCATATGTTGAAGCCCTAACACCCAATGTGATGGTATTTGGAGATGAGGCCTTTAGAAGGTAATTAGGTTTAATAAGCTTGTGAGGGTGGGGCCCTAATAGTGGGATTAGTGCCCTTATGAGAAGAGGAAGACACACCAGAGCTCTCTCTCCACCATGTGTCCACAGGGGGAAGGTGGCCATCTGCAAGTCAAGCAGAGAGCTCTTACTGGGAATTGAATCAACTGGCACCTTGATCCTGGATTTCCCAGCCTCCAGAACTGTGAGAAATAAATTTATCTTGTTTAAGCTACCCAGTCTGTGGTATTTTGCATGGCAGCCCAAGAAGATGAATACATATGGTAACTCTTTGTTTAGCTTCTGAGGAACCACCTAGTTATTTTCCACAGCAACTACACTTCACCATTTTACATTTCCTCAAGCAATGCACAAGGAAGGGTTCCAATTTCTCTACATCCTGCAACCTCTGCCATTTTCTGTTTTTGTTTTGTTTAGCAATTCTAGTTGAGGTGTATTGATACCTTGTGGTTTTGATTTGCATTTCCCTAATAACTAATAATGTTGAACATCTTTTCATGTGCTTATTGGTCATTTGTATATCCTTTTTGGGAAAATGCCCATTTTTTAAATTTTGTTGTTTGTGATGCTGCTGCTGCATTTTAGCAGTTATTCCTATATTCCGGATATTAAATCTTTGTCACCTATATGTTTGAAAAATACTTCCCATTCTGTAGGTTGTTGTTTCTCTTTCTTGATGGTGTAGTTTGATGAATAAAAGTTTTAAATTTAAGTACATGTTATTTTTCTTGTTTTGTTTGTGTTTTTAGGTCATATCTAAGAATATGTTCTGAAATTTAAGGTTAAGAAGATATACCCCTATGTTTTCTTCTAAGACTTTTCTGGGTTTGGTTTTAATATTTAGGTCACTGATCCATTTTGAATTAACTTTTGTGTATGGTGTGAGGTAGGCATCCAACTTCATTCTTTGACATGTAGAAATCCAGCTGTCCCAAGACCATTTGTTGAAGAAACTGTTCTTTTCCCATTGAATGAAGTTGAAATCCTTATCAAAAGCCAGTGGGCCACAGATGTTTGTGTTTATTTCTGGACTCTTAATTCTATCCCATTAATTTATCCTATGACATTACCAAACTGTTTTGATTAATGTACCTTTGTAGTACATTTTGAAATTAGGAGGTGCGATTCCTCCAACTCTGTTCTTTTTCAAGATTGTTTTGGTTATTTGGTGCTCTTTGTAATTCTATATGAATCTGAGAGTTTGCAAAAACAAAAAAGAGGCTCTTGGGAATTTGATAGCGATTACATTGAATCTGTAGATCACTTTAGAAAGCATTGCCATCTTAATACTATTGTCTTCAAACCCATGAACATTGGGTGTGCTTTCATTTATTTAGATCTTTTGACTTTCTTTCAGTCATATTTCATAGTTTTTATTGTACAAGCCATTCATCTCCTTGGTTAAATTTATTCCTAAGTATTTTAATCTTTTAGATGCTATCGTAAATGGAATTGCTTTCTTCATTTCCTTTTCAGATTGTTTATTGCTGGTGTATAGTAACATAGATGAGTTTTGTGTGTTTATCCTGTGCTCTGCAACTTCATTGAATTTGTTTGTTAGCTTTAGTTTTCACGTGAATTCTTTGGGATTTTCCCTATATAGGATCATGTTCTCTGTGAATAGAGATAGTTTTACTTCTTCCTTTCCAATTTGGACGCCTTTTATTTCATTTTCCTCTCTAATTATTGTGGCTAGAATTTCCAGTACAATGTTGACTAGCAGTGGTAAAAGCAAACACCCTTGTCTTGTTTCTGATGAATAATTTACTTTTAAAATACACATTAAATAGAAAAACTGTTTAGAGCAGTTTTACTAAAGCTAATAGTCATTGAATTCAGAAGTATCTTTTAAATTAACTTTTCATCTATTTGAAGATGAATTTGCCCATTTGGAAAGGACAACATTAAGATGAATTATCACTAAGTGAATGTGCCCATGTCACCACAACCAGCTAAAAAAATTAACATCACCAGCTCCCTAGAAACCCCCTTGGGTCCCTCCCAATCATTACCTTCTTCCTTCTCCCTGAATGGAATCATTATCCTGACTTTTAAAATCATCAGTTACCTTTGTTATTTTTTCAGCTTTGTGTAAATGAGATCTTACAACATGCATTCCTCTTGGCTCTTCCTTGGCTTCTTTTGCCCAACTTTTCCTATTTTTAACATCTTAGATTTGTATGGTACATTTATTACAGCTAATGAACCATCATGGATATGTTATTATTAACTGAAGCCCATAGTTTATTTCTATTTCCTTAGTTTTTACCTTAATGTGCTTTTTCTCTTCCAGGATCTCATCCAGGACACCTTATTACAACTAGTCATCTTATCTCATCAGGGTCGTCTGGGCTGTTTCTGTGATTCTTCTTGTTTTCGATGACCTTGACAGTTTTGAGAAATACTGGTCAGATATTTTGTGGCATGTTCCTCAACTAGGATTTATTTGATATTTTACCACATGATTAGACTGGGAATATGGACTTTGGAAAGAAAAAGCCAAAGAGGTAAAGTGCTGTTCTCATCATATTAAGGGCACATGCTATCAACAGAACTTATTACTGTACATGTTAACTTGGGTCACCTGGCTGAGGTCATGGTTGTCAGGTTTCACCCCTGTAAAGTTAATCTTTTTTCCCATTTTCATACTGTACTCGTTGACAGGAAGTCACTATGCACAACCCATACTTAAGGAATGAGAAATTATGCTCCACTGTCTTGAGGGGAGAGTATCTACAGAAATTATTTGGAGTTCTATTGCATGTGAGATTTCTCCCCCACTTATTTATTTACATAGTCATTTACATCAGTACGGATATTTATTTATACTGGGGGTTATAATTCAACTAATTTATTTGTTTTGTTGCTTAAATTATTTCAGCTTTGCGGAAGTTTTTTTCAGTTTATTCCTCTGTCTCTTTGACATATCACTCTTATTGTGAGGTTTTTTTTCTTAATTACTTCCTTACTGTCATGGACTGAATGTCTGTGTCCCCCACAAACTCACATGCTGAAACCCTAATTCCAATGTGATGGTATTTGGAGATAGGACCTTTAGGAAGTAATTGGGTCACAAAGATGGAGCTCTCATGATGGAATTAGTGCCCTAATAAGAGGAGACAAGAGAGAGCTTGCTTCCCCCCTCTCCCATGTGAGGACATAATGAGGAGACATCTCTATAAGCCGGGAAGAAGGCCTTTGCCAGAACCCTACCATGCCAACATTCTGATCTTGGACTTCCCAGTCTCTAGAACTGTGAAAAAAATTATCTATTGTTTAAGCCACACAGCTTATGGTATTTTTGTTATAGCAGCCTGAACTCACTAAGACATTTACTTTTGGGCACTACAAGATGCTCCAGACTCACCTTGTCTGTTTCTTGCCCCAGTTCTAAAATTCGCCATTTCTCTAAGGAGACCTGGTTCCTTTATTTAGAGAATGGTATTGGAAATCAAGATCTAGGCACTTGGTGAGCTCATTGCTACTGAGGTGTCATTGCTTCTAGAACCTCTCAGTTGCTGGAAAAACGAAATATGTGTGTACACTAACACACATGTATGTGTATGTGTTGTGTGTGTATAAATATTTCTATGTCACTATTTATCTCACAATGACCTGCAGATGTCAAGTTAGCCTGACTGCGGTGGAAGCCAGGTTATAGAGTATTGAAGTGGCACTTGATAGATGCAGAAGAGATGGATTATTTCTGTCCTGATAAGTTTAGTGCTGAAGGAAAGGTTACAAGTGGGAATTATAGTGTGAAGAGGCAGTATAGCCAACGAAATGGTTTTTAAGATCAGTAAAACTAGTTCAATTTTTGGAGAAGAAAAAGAACAAGCCGAACTGGAGAATGAAAGAAGATCAGCCAATAATTGGGTGGGTTTGGGAAGGGCAAGGACTCACCCCATTAGGGAACAGGGCCCTGAAGGGGGCAATTGGTTCATTTGTAATAGCCCCTTTCCTCCCTAAAGCTCATGAGGAGGTAAATTGCATCCCCATTTTACAGCTGAGAACGTTGAGGCTCAAAAGTGAGGTAAACTTGTGTGAGCCCTTGCTGCTAATAAGCATCAGAGTTAGGATTCAGCTGGTGCCCACCCTCTGCTGGTCCTTACCCCTTGAAGGCCTGTTAGCCTTTGCAACGTCCAAATGCAAATACATCCAAAAGGTCAAATGACTCCTCTGCATTCCTGAATACAAAGAGTCAGTGGTTTCCTCTAGGAAAAAGCCAGAGGGAATACTTGTTCTGCAGACCCCAGAGAAAGAACCAGACCCCATACCCAAGCAATAAATCCAAGGGGCCTTTTCTTGCTTTTGGCGCTGACTCTTTGGCAAGTTACTTCTCTCCTTGCAGTGTGACCTAACCTTCCACCCTTCCCTGGCTCCACTTAGGAGCTCTCACTAAGACATCTGTTAAGGACAGCCCCCGAATGAGTTTCAGATTTGGTAGTTAAGCTCTTGGATGTCATGCTCTCATTCCCGGCTCTATCCACAAGGGAAGTGAGCAACAGGCCTCTCCGTCTTAAAATTGAGATGAAAATAATAGTCTGTTGCGCAGAGCCTGTGAGAGCCTATAGAAATACTTCCCCACCCCCTCGATTATAAATAAGTAAATGTCCACTGGCATTCTGTACATTGACAGCACGTCCATATGTAGAAAATATGTATGACGGAGAGAAGATTTCAATTCTGAGGCCCAGAGCCCGTTGTAAAACGCATACATACAAATTTTCTTTCAACCATTTTTCTCTCTACTTGCTGGGAACTATTTACAACTGTGAAATGTGAGAGTTATTAGGTACGAATTTTAAAATTCTTCATTTCACACATGAGGAAACGGAGGTAGACAACTGCCTTGCTATATTGTGTATACATTATGTAAAGATTTAATAAACATTCTATTTATGTAAGATAGAAAATCTTATTGTAGCTTAGAAGAATTACTTAGTCTTTTAAAGTTTAGCTTTTAATAAAACTTTATTACAAAACCTTTGCATTAAATGGGATCTAGAGCAATCTGCAGATATTTCTAGGCTGTTAGGCAAGGAAACAAGGATATTTGTACCCTTTCCCTGTATCCATGTTTAATTATTGACTTTAAATCACAAGGGATGGAAAACAGAAGCTTTGTGACACACTCAGGTCATTCTAAGAAAAGATTACACATAGAAATCCAAACTTTCAAAGCAGATACATTAAGGAATTACTCTGTACAGTACAAGTAAATTACCTGCCTTATAAAATTAATCATTTTATTTAGCATATGTAAAAATTATTAACATCAAAAAAATCTATGTAGGCTATATGACTAAATTTAGAAGGGAGTTACACTAGCACCTGGTTATAAATGTAAACATTAAGAAATTTATTAATCCTAATATGATACAGAGTCTTATCTTCTAATTTATTTGTTTTCTTAAAGTTCAATTATTATTTTTTTAAATCCTTGAAGTTTTTGTTCAGTAAATCACACCTGTAATCCTGTTTGGTCTTAGAAAAGAAAGACATAAAACTACTGTTTCAACAAAGTGTATTCCTGAGCCACAGACTAAGCTGAAATCCATATTTTACTGTCAACAGAGTTAAGGAGATGCATGATTTTTATGGCATAGAAACTCTTTCTTCATATCCTTGTCATCAAACTGTCATGAAAACTATTTCATGCCATTGTGGGTCAAGATAGTTATTATATGTTTTTTCTGAACTTGGAAGAACTAATCATATTATAGACTTATCAAATTGCACATATATTATTATGAGGAGCATTTCTCAAATGTTTCATACTTAAAAGAAACTTCTAGAAGTCCAGAGGTTGTTTGCAGAGGTTCAGTACTCCCCTAGACCTCTCATTTCCCTATCCTCCCTCATTAGAGCCTGCAAAGGGAGCCCTACTCTCCTAAGATTATGAATAAACAAATGATGGGTAACAGACTGATCCCAGATGAGAGCATTTCCTTCAGGCTCTCGTGTTAAGATGATAAATGGGTGGACCACTTGGCCTTAAACAAATGACAGAGATATATTACAACTGATTATGGAGTATTTTCAGTTTTGTTATATGTGTCCACTCTTGACCCTCTAGATACATGAATAAAAGAAAATTTATATTATCTCTGACATTTCAAGACAAAAGCGCTAAGGAAGCTTCCTCTATTGGACTTCCTGCTTTCAGCAGTAGTAAAACAGGGTGTGGTTTTATTAAAATAACAAAAGCCTGCATGGCAGAACTTTCTGCCCCCCTTTTGTATTATAAACAATAGATAAAACCAGATTCTAATTCAGTCTTTGCCAGTGATTATTTCCCATGCCTTCTTAGCAGACTCCAGGTATTCATATTTTTGTTTCTGTTCTTACTCGATTGCATGGTCATGTTTGGAGCAGGAAGGGGGATATTTTAAACACATTTAACCAGGTCTTGAGTTTGGGGTCAGAAATGTGCTGCAACTCCCACACCAGTCTGCAAACATCTGGCGTCCCAGATGGGAGCAATAACAACTCTGCTCTTATTTTCATAACTGCATTGCAGAAGATGTTCACTGGTTTCCTCCTCGGTGAGTTTAATTCACACCAATATTTTAAGGAAGATTAGAAAAAGAGAAAAAAAAAAAGAAATGAAAGAAAACATTTCTGACAGCACAGAGAGTCGGGTTTTCATGCTCCCATTGTACAAAAGATTCTAAGATAATTATAACATATAACAGATCTCTTAGGCTTATTTTGTGAATCAAATCAGCTATGTATTATTTTCTATGCCAAAGTTTTGTATGCACCTCAAAAATGCTATATTTTTAGCCCGGATTTAGGTATTATGTTTTTCTTCTAAAATGATTTTTACCAGTTAAATGGCTTTGTTGTTGTTGTTGTTGTTTTGTAAAACCAGCTGCAAATCAAGCCACATAGTAGAGTTGCTTTCATTCAGCCTCGCTGGAAATATTGACATTAAAAGGTGCCCTGTCTATTGCATCACCAACACTTTTCAACAGCTGCACTAAGGAGGAATAGTGTTATCTTATTTCTTGCTTCTTCCCTGAGATAATTTTCAACAGTATTGTCCAGATTTGCTGTAGTCGTTTTGCTGCCAAGAGGTTGTAAACAAATCAGGGACCCACAGGGAGACTGGCAGCTCCTGGCTGAAAGGAGTCCTCAAGGGGCTGACCACAGGATCACAGATCCAAAGCTGGGCAAGGCCTGGAGTCACCAGTACAGTGATCTTCATTTGCAGAGGATAAACAAGGGGCAGAGTCATGTCTGAACTCAGGACTAGCAGCCTAGCGTTCCTGAAAAGTAGACCACTAAATGGAAGGGCTGCAAGAACTGGGGGTTTTGTCCCTTTGGTTGACCGATGGGTCCTAAGCAGTGCTTAGGAAGAGTGCTTGGCACATTATGGGCACTCAATAAATATTTATTGAATGGATGAATATAACACCCAGCTTCTCAATCAAGTTCACAAACCGCTGGGCGTCAGACTTGACTTTCTTGTGTAACCCTACATAACTGGCATTGGCAGCATGAGTGAGTGAGAGGAGTACCCAGATCCAATTCGTCACTCAGCCACTCACTTATGTGACCTCAGCCAAGTAATTTGGGACTGTATTTCAAAGAGCAAATGACTCACAGACTTAGCTTTCTCATTTGTAAGCTGAAGTAATACTGGACCTACCTATTTCACAGGATTGGATGCACATCAAATTAGCTAGCACACAACAAACTCTACAGTGCTCTAAGCATATTGTTACTATTGGCAAATGGACTCTGAGATGTAGTCATTTTATTAACAGAGGTGTCGGCTGCAGCTAAGCTTGCGCAGAAACTCTCCAGTGTGATGAAAGTCTTGACCAACGGACATGCTAGGAGCCACGATGTGGGCTGCTGGTGAGCCAGAACCAGCTCCAGCAGAAGCCAGGCAATGAACGCACCCCATGATGAGTGCAAGGTTGGGTGGAGGAGCTGACGGGAGCAGTCACAAAGAGGGTAGGACTAGGCAGAGGTTCAAGTTAATTATCCCAAATATAAGATATAGAGCACTTTGGGAGGCTGAGGAAAGTGGATCACTTGAGGCCAGGAATTCGCGACCAGCTTGACCAACATGGAGAAACTCTGTCTCTACTAAAAATACAAAAATTAGCCAGGCATGGTGGCACATGCCTGTAATCCCAGCTACTCGGGAGGCTGAGGCAGAATTGCTTGAACCTGGGAGGCGGAGGTTGCATTGAGCCGAGATGGCGCCATTGCACTCCAGCCTGGGCAACAGGAGCGAAACTCTGTCTAAAAAAGAAAAGAAAAAATGTAGAGGATACGATTACAATAAGCAGTCCAGGTAGTAGGCTAAAATGCAGTGTTGAGAATTCTGGATGGATGTAGTTGTCAATATCCAGAGACATTTAGATCACTGGTAGACAAATCTATTCTTAGGACTAGGTAAAGGCATCTGGAAACCAGGGCGAGGGTAGCAGAGGCTGAGATAGAAGGGCCAGAGGGGCAGGCTTGTCTTGCACTGGGGTAGAGGAAGGAGTTCAGGACTCATGTGATGCCCAGGGCTTTCTCCATTCCAGTGCCTAGACATTAGAGGTTGGGTTTCAAGCCTCACTGAATCCTGGGGAGGGTTTCCTAATGCACCAGCAGACCTAGGCAGGGCTAAGCCCACAGAGGTTCAGGTGGAAAGGTCTGGGTTCTCTGACACTTAGAACTGGTGCTGACAGGAAGAAAGCAATTAAAAAAACTTCAAAGGATGTTGTCTTTGCTGCAGGGTGATGGGAAACAACAGTTGTGGACAAACTGGAGATGCTACTTTGTGACATCTTAAAGCACAGTATTATAAAGCAAAATCCTGAATGCATACTCACCAGTTTTCAAGCGTTTATTCTGAAGGAAAAACATCAGGAAGTCAGCATCATCACTGATGCAGCAGACCAAAGAGCAATGCTTGTTTGTAGACATTGTTTACTGAGCCTTGTAACTGGAAGTCATTCCACCTTGTTCATTGGCCATCCAGTTGACAGGCATTAAGGGAGGCCAGGGTTCGTGGCTGTTACCCAAAACCTCTTCATCATTCTCATCCATTCCAGGTCTACCAGGATTCTGACAGGTGCCCTCCAAGAACGGTGGGTGTCTCGGCCTCTGGCTCCATCCACTCCTGGACATCTAGCTGGGTGGTGCTTTGCTTCAGCTCTGACCCTGCCGTCACACACAGCCTGCATCGGCCTGACCAGCACCCAGATTGGCTCACTCCAGCCAACCCAAAGGTGCAATGTTGCAAACAACCTGCCTCAGCCTCTCTACTGGGGTTCCTCCAACCACTTCCATGAGAGACCTTGGACAGGAACCCAAAGCTTTTCGCAGGCACTGCCTATCAGATGTAGAAGAAAACAGCAAGGCGAGAGGAGGCAGTGACCCAGGAAAGGCCCACCAGGTCCAGAAGGTGCCTACTCCACAATACGGAGATTGTTCATTTCTTTTAAGGACCATTCATTTGAACTATGCAAATAATTCATTGAAAGTTGGGAAATTTTAAATTCCTAGTGGAAATACACACACACAACTATCTAGGATACTAATGTTCCTTTTTTGAGTTTTTTAAAGTTAGCTCTGGTTAAGAGCTATTTCTAAGTTTCTTGAAGGCTGGGCTGGTAGATTTCACAAAATGGGGGCAAGACATGGAGGGTGGAAAGACAAAGAAAGAATAAATAAGTAAAGGACACCCAGTTAAATTTGAATCTCAGACCATGCCATGCTCATTATTTTTTACTCCACAATGCTTAAAAAGCAGATTTGTATGTAGTAGTTTTCCCCAAAGTTATTTGTTAAACTGAGTTGGACATCATTTCAACATATTTGCCTATTTATTAATGTAGCACATACATAGCACTAACTAGGGGCTAAACACTCTTCTAAGTGTTTTACAAAATTATTTATTACAAATTTATTTACAAATTTATTACAACTTATTTAATAAGCAACTGAATCATGAATATAGAAAATCCCGTGGCTGGGCGTGGTGGCTCACGTCTGTAATCCCAGCACTTTGGGAGGCTGAGGCAGGCGGATCACGAGGTCAGGAGATCGAGACCATCCTGTCTAACATGGTGAAACCCCATCTCTACCAAAAATACAAAAAATTAGCCAGGCGTGGTGGCGGGCGCCTATAGTCCCAGCTACTCAGGAGGCTGAGGCAGGAGAATGGCGTGAACCCGGGAGGAGGAGCTTGCAATGAGCCAAGATCGCGCCACTGCACTCCAGCCAGGGCGACAGAGCAAGACTCTGTCTCAAAAAAAAAAAAAAAAAAAAAAAAAGAAAATCACAGATAATAGTTTCTCTCTCTTTAGAATTTTAGATCTCTGTGGTATCTTTCTTCATAGGATGAACACAATTTTAATTTGCTTGCTATCAGCGTAAAGTTTTGTATATGTAATTTTTCTTTGATTATGAAAGTAGTACATGTTCAAGTAAAAAATTAGGAAAATACAGAAAAGTGCAAAGGAGATAATGAAATCACTCTTCACAGAGATAATCCATATTAGAATTTTTCATTAGACATACATTTTGAATAGCTGTGAAATAACTCGCTGCAATTTCTGCTCATCTATCCAAATAACATCCCAGGCCCAGTCATTCTCCAACCTATCATCCTATTTTATTGCAGTCATTACAATTATCACTATCTGGAATTACCTCATTTCAGAGAGTGAAAACTAAATAGTTTTCATTTGTGCTGTCTCCTGCTACTAGAATCAAACCCCACTTTATGTCCCCAGTTCCAAGTACATAGTCGATGCTCAATAAATGTTCCTTTTTTTTTTTTTTTCAGACGGAGTCTCGCTCTGTTGCCCAGGCTGGAGTGCAATGACACGATCTTGGCTCACTGCAAGTTCCGCCTCCTGGGTTCACACCATTCTCCTGCTTCAGCCTCCTGAGTAGCTGGGACTACAGGCACCCGCCACCATGCCCAGCTAATTTTTTTTGTATTGTTAGTAGAGACAGGGTTTCACCTTGTTAGTCAGGATGGTCTCGATCTCCTGACCTGGTGATCCGCCTGCCTCGGCCTCCCAAAGTGCTGGGATTACAGGCATCAGCTACCGCGCCCGGCCTAAATGTTTCTTAAATGAATGAATATTCTCCTTCTGTTGTGCATCAGGTCATTGTGATCAATTCAGTGTGACAACATCGCATTGTGCCTCTGGTGTAGGCACATCTGAAATCATTCTTCTCAAGATTTCTTAGGCTCATGATTGAGAAAAGTTAGAATTTTGGCTAAAATTTAGAGTTCACCATATCTGAAAAAATTCTATACACACTAAAGTAGTCATAATAATGTTGCAAAAATGCTTTCAAAATGCCAGTGAGGTCTTGTTCATTTTGGAATTTTATGGATTAATCCTTTCCTTCCTGAGACGCTCATGGGCAGAAAGTTGACAATACAAATTTCAAGTGAGAACATATTTAACAAGGTCAACAGAAAATGTCATCATCCTGTGTTCTATGAAGCCAAAGTTTTGCTATTTCCCTAAAATCTTATTTGACAGAACAGCATTGTTAGGTAGGAAAAATTCAATATACCAAAGGAATTCAGAACACTAAGGGAAAATCTAAATAGGGGCATTCATTTAACAATAATTGGTGTCTGAAAAGATGCCTTATCATGGCCGTAGGACACACTGGGATGCAAAGAAGAGGGCCTGATTTACTTACGGATCTTTCCATCATTAAAGAAAATTAAATTTGATCACATGTATTATCACAACATTTCCACGAAGAAGATGATAAAGACGCTATCATTCTTCCCATACTGCAGGGTTGTAAACTAACAAGTACTTATTAAGCATTCATTGCTTGTCCAGTTCTGTGTTAAGTAAAATGTGCCTAAGAAAAAGTTTGGTTTAAAGCAGTTTTAGATATAAAGCAATTGGAAAAAAGAGCAAAACTGAGTGCCACTCATTTATTACACAAGTTTCAGGATAGGAGAAGTAGGCCTGGGCAACATGGAGAAGTAGCATTTCCAGAGATGAGAGGGAAGCAGAGAAGGGAGCCGTCGCAAGGACAACTACAATAGAGCCTCGCATGGATCAAGAGCCCACCGTCTGCCAAGTACTATCCTAAGTGCTTTGCACAAACTCATGCAGTCCACACAAGAACTCACTGAAGTTGATCCTTTTCTGATCCCCACAGATGAGGAAACTGCAGAATAAAAAAAAAAAAAAAGTTGAGCTGGGCGCAGTGGCTCATGCCTGTAATCCCAGCACTTTGGGAGGCCAAGGCAGATGGATCCCTTGAGCACAGGAGTTCGAGACCAGTCTAGACAACATGGCAAAACCCCATCTCTACAAAAAATAAAAAAAATTAGCCCCGCGCCCCGCGTGATGCAATGTGCCTGTAGTCTCCGCGACTTGGGAGGATCACTCGAGCCCAGGAGGTTGAGGCTGCAGTGGGCCGTGATGGCGCCACTGCACTTCAGCCCGGGTAATGAAGTTGAGATAATAATATCCCGGTTATGCAGAACTTTGAGTCCTAATTTGGGTTCGGTCTTATAAGCCAGCAGCTCTTAAAGTTTTTGGCTTCAGGACCCTTCATGCTCCTAGCGATTATTGAGAACCCCAAAGAGCTTCTGTTTACATAGGTTTTACCTATCAGTGTTTACTATATGGAAGTTAAAACCAAAACAAATTTTAAACATCAACATTTTTAATAGTAAAATATTAAATGACAGTGATAAACCCATTACATGATAAAAATAACACTTTCCTGAAGAATAATTATATTTTCCAAAACAAACAAAAATTCTGAGAATATTATTTCTATATATTTGCAGATTTCTTTCATGTCTAGCTTAATAGAAGGCAGCTAGATTCTCAAATCTTCTGCATTTAGTATGTTTAGCATGGTTGAAGCATAGTCTACTCTAACACAGATATATAGTTGGAAGAAAGGAATATTTTAATAGCCTTTTCAGGTAATTGTGGATCATCTTCTTATGCATACTACACCAAAACTTGAAAATTTCTAGTGTCTTTTTTCTTTTTTGTTAAAATATTATTTATACATGAAAAAATTTACGAGTTTTAAAAGGTATGATGAAATTTAGTGCTGGTCTCAAAGTATGAAACTGTTTCCTAATCCTCAAAAATACCTTCATGCCACTTGGCACTCACTTTCCTCCCCTCACCACTAGTTCCAGGCTACCAGTGATCTGCTTTCTGTCACTATAGTTTTATCTTTTCTAGAATTTCATGTAAATGGGATCATTCATAGTCTTTTATGTTTGTCTTCCTTCATTTCCCATGATTATTTTAGGTTTATCCATCTTGCATATATTAATATTTGTTCTTTTTTATACCTAAGTAGTATTCTATTGTATGGATATACCACAATTTCTTTATTATATTCACCAACTGTTAGATACTTGGGCTGCTTCCAGTTCTTGGTTATAAACAATAATGCTGCTATCAACATTCACCTACACATTTTTTTGTGGATGTGTATTTTCATTTCTCCTAGGTAAATATTTGTGAGTAGAATTGCTGGAACATATCATAAACATGTTTAATTTTATAAGGTGCTGGCATAGCGGTTTTCAAAATACCTTCACCATTTAGCATTCCAGTCTGCAGTGCATGAGAGCTCCATTTGCTCCATACACTTCCCAACACTTAGTATTGCCAGTATATTCCCTTTTCTAGTGGGTGTGTAGTGGTTTTTCATTGTAGTTTTAATCTGCATTTCTTTTATGACTAGTGACGTTGAACATGTTTTCATGTGCTTATTGTATATCTTCTTTTGTGAAAATTTCTGTTCAATTGCCCATTTTTAAACTGAGTTGTTTGTCTTATTATTAACTTGTAAGAGTTTTTCAGATATTTTGGATACAGGCCATCTGTTGGATTTATGTCTTGCAAAATTTCCCCCTTTTTATTATCTTAATTATATCATTTAAAGAACAGAAGTTTTTAATCTTGATGAAACTCATTTTATCAGTTTATTCCTTTTTGAAAACATTTTTATTTGAGTTAATTTTTATATACGGTGTGAGGTAATGGTTAAGGTTCTTTTTTATATAAATACAGATATCCCACTTTTCCAGCACCATTTGTTGCAAAAACTATCTTTTCCCCATTAAATTACCTTGGCATCTTTGATCAAATCAAATGACCTTATAATTTTATAATTGTGCATCTGTTTCTATACTCTCTGTTCTGTTCCTTGATCTATTTTTACACTAGTGCATCATTGTCTTGATATATAGCTTAATGGTGAGTCACCAGATGGGGTACTATGAGTCCTCTAATTCCACTCTTTTTCTAAACTTTTTCAGCTACTCTAAGTCCTTTCCTTTGATGTATACATTTTCAAATTAACTTTCTTATTTCTTCAAAAATGTCTGTTAGGATTTTGGTTGGTATTGCCCTGAATCTGTGGATCAATTTGGGAGGATCGCCATCTTCTTGCCGTCTTAGCAATACTGAATCTTCTAATCCAGGGATCAACAAACTACAGTCTGCAGGCCAAATCTAGCCTATTTCTATACGCCTGTGAGCTAAGAATAACTTTTACATTTTGAAAGAGTGGTAAAGACAAAATGAGGAAGAATATTCCACAGAGACTATGTGGCCCAAAAAGCCAAAAACATTTACTATGTGGCCCTTTATAGAAAAAGTTTGCCAATGTCTCTGGTAACGTTTGACTATGGCGCATCTCTCCATTTATTTAGCGCTTTGCAATGTTTTGTAGTTTTCAATGTACAGGTCTTGCACATCTTTCACTAAAGGTATGCCTAAGCATTATTGTGGACCATACTTTGAGAACCATTGCAGAAAGTGGTGGGGGCAGGGGACATTAATAGATTTTTAAAAGTCAAATTACATGGTAAAAATACTGAAGTATTATTTTAATGATACTATGGAAAGACCCACAGAGGCTAGAAGCAGGGCAAATGGGAAATCTACAATATTTCCATTGACAGGTGCTAGAGACATGGGTTAGGGTAGTGGGAGAAAAGAAGGAGTAAATGTTAAAAACATTTCAAAGGCAGGAAAAGCAAGACTGGTAATGGATTGGATAAAGGGGATGAAATGGAGGGAAGAGTCAAAGACAACTTCAAGGTTTCTAGCCTGTGATGTTAAATGGCTCGTCCATGGTGATTTTTATTTGGTTTCCTTTTATCATCTGGAGGCACAAATAGGATTTTCCCACATCTAGCTATTGTAGTTCCCTATATTCAGATTTACCATTGAAATTGCCCTCTATCTCTTCACACCCTGTTAGTGAACAGGTAGTATTTTGATGGATGTTACATGATCAGAGAAATCCCGGGTCTTGGCAGCATGAGGAACGTAGCTTTCTTTAAATCTTTGTCTTAATTAATCATTTTTTAATATTTTGAAAGCTTTTTGGTGATGTAGTAACTTAATAGAACATTATTTTTACAACCTTGTTTGTTCAGAAATCATTAGCCCTTTAAGACATTTATATTATTGATGACATTTATTATTTTTTTCTTTTTCCATCCTTTGGCTTCCTTTTGAAGTCACACTATTAAACCTCCTTAAAAATATTTATGTGTGTTTAGTTAACAAAAGCTCCTGTAAGTTGAATCCATGCTGGGAAAAGGTTCAGGTAAGCTCTCTATATAAGCTTACAGACAATTGTGTAAATCTTCAGCCATTAAAGAGAAAGGAGAAAAAAGCCACCCTCATTACACTGCTGTCATTTACTCTTCATCTCCTGTCCTCTTTAGCAGCATTAAGATGGGATGTAAATTTGCCAGTTAATGCTGTTAGAAAATGGATGGTTCAAGAAGGGCAGGAATTAGAGATCAGTATTAGGTGCAGATAAGCTCCTTTGCCTCCGCAGTGGCGGCTGTTTAACATTCATGGGAAAATCATCATCAAACAGCGTTATCACAGCTCTGTTGATGGCTGAGGAACTTCATCACTATGATAATTTTTTTTATAGCTGTGAGCCAAAAAGCTCCCTTTTATTTCTGCTGTCTAGGGCTGTGATAGAGGCTTGTTTGTTATGGGTAGGAGACAGCAAACCCTGGGCTCCTCAGCCGGGTTTGATTTCGCCCCCACCCCCCCGTCTCTGTTCTTCCCTTGTGCATGTTGCACTAAACAGTCCTACTGATAAATATATATATATATATATAAATGGAAGTCCTCCAACAATCCTTCAAAGCATAACAGATATTTTTATGATCAGTAATTCAAAGTTTGACAAGTGATGCCATTCTGTAATGAAACTGTCATCCATTTTATTGTGAGCAAAATGCTAACTTGATAAATGGAAGGTGGAGGGGTGGGAGCCAGCCCAAAGCAGGGTAAATAAATGCCTGAGTCTGACTACCTGGAAAGCAAACTATTCAAAACAGTCTGAGTATCCCTCAATGGCGTATTTCTCATCAATAGGCTAAGTCGTCAAAGCTCCTTGCCTGTAATTATTCCTTTCTGAGTCAAGCAGAGTAAACCAGAGCCCGGCTCCTCTGTAGTCCCTTTTTGGTTCTATTCTATGTTTATTTTTAGAGTGTTTGGGGACAACATTGGTTATATTATTCTAAACCGACCAAATTTGCTTTAGAACACATAATCTTTGCACATGATATTTCCCTGACATGTTTAGACATCTTCAAGTGTATTAGAGATAAAAGTCACAGGTGTTGCTTGCAGCACATATGGGGCAAAGACGTCCGGTATTCTTCATAGCTAGATAAGGAAACGATTCAAAGAAAATTTAAATTTATTAAGGTGCTCACGCTTGTGCTTCTTTTCAGCTTTGACCTCATTTTTGGAGGCTTAACTGCTCTAAATGACTTTTTCCCCTTTTGGGAATGTAGCTAAAAAGCATAGCACTGAAAAGCAGTTTTGTAGTCTGGACAGAAAGGTACTATCATTTAAATAGTTGGGATTTGAATTCAGGATTGATTTAACTACTTCAGTAATTTACTTTCAACCCCAGCTCATTCCCTTTCTTTCCCCGAGAGCAGACTTCCAGTCCTGCCATGATGGGCTGAAATATGCTTGGAGTTTGGAGATAAGGACTTTTGTCTACGAGGCTCAGCTTAGACGACCAAACTCATTTCCCAGAAGACTAGAGTTTGAATCCAGTTAGGATCCTGGAGGTGAAAGGCTAGCGCCTTATCATTTAAGTATAGCTATTTAAACATAAGTTTAGAAGAGATACTGCAGGATGGAGGGACAGCGTTGCTCCTCGAAGGATAATCTTGGGGACAAGCTGGCTGGCTGTTCCCTAAAGATCAGATAGCCCTCTCCATCCCCCAAATAGCTTTGGCCACCTCTGACTTCTCAAGATCAAGAGCCAAGAATGCTTCCTCATTCCAAGATTTTCTGTTCCATGTTTGTTTAAAAAAAATCTAAGGAGGTGTTTAATTTTTGTGCACACACTCCGTCGTAAACTGACGATGGGTTTAAGTCTTAACTCCATGCCTGAAAGGAATTCCCAATATTTCCTCTCTCAGCTGAGGAAACTGCACGGTGCTTACCATCATCCTTCACTTGCCTGTTGCCTAGATTCCCCTAGTGTCATGTAAGTTCAATGAGGGAAGACTTCTTTCTCTCTCTTTTTCCTGCAGTATTTCCAGTGCCTAGAACAGAGAGCCTGACATGTGGCAAATATTTAAGAGATATTGAGGAACAAATGAGTTCTTGTCTGGAGCTGAAGCCTGGGAAAACTTCACGGTATTGTAGCAAGAGGTTCCAGGAGCTAAACCTGGCTGATAGCCAGAGACATCTCAAGAGCAGCAGGGACACTCTGCAACACGAGAAGTGAGAAGCGGGAAAGCCCCTTTGGCTTCCCAGGTCTGTGAAGGAAGGAGGGCAGTTGGCTCAGTTCTGAAGCTGAGTCTAAAGGAAGCAGATTCTGAGGAAGGTGTGTTTCAGATGTCTATTGCAGTGGCATGGCGTGGAAAAGGAAACTGAAGGGGGGGACTAGTGGGACTCCTTTTTACCAACAATGTCAAAAAATAATGTTTATTGCCATTGGCCCCCTCTAGCCCTTTCTTTCTGTGGAAATACAGATCAGGGATTCCCCTCCTGTGTAATGATAAGCCTTGCATCATAAAGTGGCCTTTTTCCAGAGTAGATGAAGAAAGGGGACCCAGGGAGCAAGCAGGAGGGAGCGGTGGCATTAGAGAGCCCACCAGCACGTGCCAGCCCCAGAAGGGGTCAAGGCCATCATTGCATCAGCCCACAGAGGCTTATGAGCAGCAGTATGAGCCACACAAAGTAGGCCAGGCTGCATTCAGCCACCACTGAAATCACACATTCTCTAATTTAGTTCATTTTACACTAACAACTACAAGAAACAGCTATGAGTTCACAAGAACAAAAGACAACGATGATAATTTCCTCTGGCTCTTTTGCCAAGCCATCAGCAATTTTCTAGTTTTCTTTCCCCCACTTAAATCCACCCATCTATCTCATTATCTTGAATTCACCTTATTTTTTCTTGGAAATAAAAAAAAAATTAATTAACCTTTTAGTAACTAGAACCCATTATAGAGATATGTTGTATTCACAGTATGTAGGCTATGACTCAGTTATTAATTAATGCATTTTTTACCTAATTTTGACTTTGGAGCTAAGCATAGTTAATCTCATAAAAATTGTATTTTAACTTTACTAGACATATCTGTCTAGTAAAATCCATGTACACCCATGTATTTGACAGATTTATAGTACAGGTCAGTTTTGCTGCAAACCCAAGTTTATATAAATCTTTGTATTTTCAGATTTCCTGTGGATATCAGGACTTCCTCTGGAAAATGTGAAGATAATCTTACAACATCTGAGTTTATGTCAATTAATAAATGAGGATAACAAGCTGGTTGTTTTCATTGATACTATCTGATATGGCATTGGGGATTCTTATCTAAATCTGTTTATCAACACTTTCAATCAAATCAAAAGCAAGAGATGCTTTGTAATGCAGAAACCATTCTTTTTTCTCAGGGGTATGAGGAAACAGTTCATTCTGATAGAAGTGGCTATTGGTGAGGGATGCTTGGTAACATTTTGGGTGGAAGCCCGATTTCCAGAAGATTATTCTAAGTGGCCTATTTTTTCACCGGGTTCCCCTACTGTACATTCTTTAGGAAGAACACTGGCACTAAGAAATCACAAATATTCATGAGTGGGTCTTCAATCATAGGATCTTGAACCAACCTTTTGTTTTGTTAGCCAATATAATGGGGGGGTTCTGCAATTCCCCTGAACTTACATAAGAACTGAGTGTCTGCCCTTCCTCATATACACATAACAGAGATACTGCTGAATACCTCATCCAAGTCAGTTTCCTTCATAGAATGGATAGACTTGTTCTGGTCCATTTATATCCTCTTGCCCCTCTGGACCCAGCACACACCTCTGAGTCAGCTGACTGACTGATGGAGGCACCGGAGATCATGGCATGGTGATAAGCCAGTTGGCCCATTTAGGCTCAATCCCTGAATGCTGGAGCTAAGTCGACTAGCCACAAACTCCAGGGAACACATGGCTGCATCTGAAAGCACACAGGTTCATCTGCATTGCAGCACTGCCCATTGCCACACCTGCTACCCGCTGCAGCCAGTGAGAGGTGCTCTTTGAAGTTCTGCCCTTCACACAGTGCCTCATTAGTCATAGACCAACCAGGCCATGAGAAAACATCAGAATACATCTGTCACCTCTAATTCATGGAGCAGATTCTCCATTTCCTTTGTTATGCTATGAATAATTCTGCAGCTTCTCCGATTTTATTAAGAAGGCTTTCCCTTGGTTTCTCTTTGTTCTTCTCATCTAATCTCTTAATGGAAGTTGCTAATTAAATTCCTATAGCCATTTTTTTAACAGTGTTTTGAATAGCAAAGTCTGTCAACTGCAGAAAGTGTATATTCTTATCAACACGCCTGTTGCCTGGAGGAGCGAAGGCCTCGCTGACAGATGGCTGCCGAGGAAGGCCCAGCAGGCCTCACATCTGCAGCACCTGGTGGTGGGGGCATGGGAGCAAGCGCAGGGCTAGAGACAAGGACCTGTTTGGGCTCAATCATTAGAATCCAGGTTGCTGGAGAGGTTCTGTGAATCTCAAGTGGAACTTGGCAAATTTCAGCAAAGTATTCTGGGCATGTAGTTGTTTTTTAAGCATCTTTTGATGCTGTCCCATTAACAGTCTCGTATCCCTTTAAATCTAAGTAATAGCACATCTCTAAAGGGAAATTTTAAAAGCCAAGTGCCCGACATGTATACCAACACGTCCTTTTGTGGGACACAAGTCATCACATTGAGTTCCATTAAATTTACTTGTTGCTGTCTGGTAGGAGGTTTCAAGGCCCTCATGAACAACAAGGAATCATCCTTTAGCCTGAATTTATACGGAAATTAAGAATGCAAATGTGTTCCTTTAAAGCAACTTCGTTTTTACCCCCACATAGGTAGTCAGCAACACAATATCTTGTAGTTGTGAGTGGCTAATTGAAGGATAATCCACTAACACAGGAATCAGTACTAAATCAGTCCCTTTAAGGGATCATTGGTCCTTGATCAAATGTTGGCACCTGCCTAAAACAAAAATTCATTTATTCTCTCAACAAATACTTTCTCCTTGCCTAATAGTTGTCACATAATGATGCTGGGTACTAGACATAGAGAGGTTGTGACAACCTGGCTCAAGAGAGCAGGCAGAGCCCACAGGTATGCTGGCTCCTACATCCACATTTCACAAATCATCAGAACAGAGATGTGAGTGTGTGAGTGACTGTGTGACTGAGTGAGTGAGAGAGAGAGAGAGTATGTGTGTGTGTGTGTGTGTGTGTGTGTGTGTGTGTGTGTGTGTGTGTGTGCGTGTGCGCATCCCCATAACAGTGCTGGAAACTATGAGAGACTGACCAGGGCTTTAGGAAATTTCTGAACAATAGAAGGGATCAAATCTATGGAAAACTACACTGAGTCCAGCAGAAAGTACAGCTCAAAAAAAAAAGAGGGGGAAATGCCCCTGAGAGAGAAGCCATTTGGGGACAGCTCCAAGTGCAGAGGCAAAGGATGGAGGGAGGCAGGCATGTTCCCTGTGGAAATTGTCCGAGTGGTTAAAAATTTAACTCAGCAATTATATCTGTCTGAAAGAAATACTTACATTTGTGCAGGCTGTGTATGAAAGAGGGTGAGCCTTGCTGCATGACTCGTAATGTGAAAACAACCTGATCGTCCATCTCTCAGTGAGTGAGTTACTATGAAATTATGTAGATCACCATGTATCAACATGAAAAGATCTCCAAGTCCTGATGTTAAAGGAAAAAAGCAATTTGTAGAAAACACACAGTAAAGGGAAAGAAAGAGATGATGATATAGATAGATAGATAGATAGATAGATAGATAGATAGATAGATAGATAGATTAATATAAATGATAGATGGATGAATGGATGGAAGGATGTATAGAATGTATGTACACATGTTTGTGAATGGAAAACTACAGGTCTGGAAGGAGACTTGCCAAATAGTCATTAAAGACTTTACCTTTTAGACACTGAATGAAGGGTGTAGCAGGGTGAGGCAGACATTCACTTTTTATTATCATGTTTATGTAATGCCTGAAATTGTATGAGGCCATATTAACGTTAATACATATGATTACAGGTATGTAAAGTGCAAAAAAAAAAAAAAAAAAGCAGACATACTGCCCCTTCCCAAGGAGCTTACATAGGAGATAAAGGCAGGTAGGGAAAAATTATCGGCAATTCAGTGAAACAGGTGCACTGATACAGTAACATCAAGGTGGCTTAGCTCCTCAAAAAGGTGTGTGACCCAATCTAGACCACAAAGGGCTCCCCTGAAGCAGTGACGGCTAAGCTGAACTCTGAAGTTCCCATGAAGAAGTGGGGACAAGAAGCAGGGGGCCAGTCAGCAAAGCTGAGGTGCTCAGTTCAAAGTGCATATCAAAGATGAGCCTGGATAGGGATCAGGAGGAACCTGAGAGGTTGTGAAGGTCCTTGTAAGCTGTCTTGAGCCATCTCACCTCCCTCCTGAGCCTCTCACTGGGGGACACGGTGTGTTGGAGCCCCAGACGTGAGGGTGAGAACTATGCCAGGAAGCAGCACCTTCATCTCCAGTGAGCTTATCTCACTGTCTCCCTTCTCCAACAAGACACTGGCGGCTCAGAGACACACAGAATTGCATGGAAGTGACTGAGACAGCCTCTCTGGAGGTTGGGTCATCAGTTGGAATTCTTCTCTCTCAGGTGGGTCTGTGGGCCGCCCCCATGACATCTTCATTCTTTCTTTCCAGCTGGCCCAACCTGCTCTCTGCTGGTGGTCAAGATGATTCAGGTAAGGATGACAGAGCAGTCACCTCTTTCTTCATCCCTTTTCTCTGCCTTCTCCTAAGATCAGCCAACTACTAATAAACTCCTGCCCAGAAAATTTTACTTCCTGAAACCTTTCAGACAACTTACAAGTGGACCAGTCACTCCTTCAAGAAGCATGGACTTGAGGTCAAGTGCATGGACTTTCCATGATACCAAGAGGGTTTGGGGGTGGGGGAGGGGGAGTTCCACAGTCAAGGCAGGAGAGGAGAGCTGCTTTTTCCTGAAGTAGCAGCTCATACATTCCCCATAGCACTGCAGCTTTCCAGAAGGTTTCACGCTTGGTCTTTCCTGAGTCCAAGCTGGCATCGGAGAAGAACAGGAATGGCTCTCAGTGCTTGGCATAGCCCCGTGCAACCTCCAGTGAGTGTGTGCTTGAAGGACAGCCGCCACAGCAGCACTGGATCAGCTTCCTAGGGCTGCAGCAGCAAAATGCCACAAAGCAGATGGCTTAAACTGACAGAAAGTTATACTCGCAGTTCTGGAGCCTAGAAGTCTGAAATCAAGGGGCCAACAGGGCCGTGCCCCCTCTGAAGGCCATAGGGGAGAATTCTTCCTTCAGTCTTCTGGCTCTGGTGGCCTCCAGGCCTTCCTTGGCCTGTGATTGCATCACTCCAATCTCCACCTCTGTCTTTACTTTGCTTTCCTTCTGTGTCTGTGTCTTCTCTTTTTCTGTCTCCTGCAAGAACACTTGTCATGAGATAGGGTCCACCCATGTAATCCAAGATGATCTCATCTTAATATCTTTACCTTAACTATATCTGCAAAGATCCTTTTTCCAAATAAGTTCACATTCATAGGTTCCTGGGGTCAGGATGTGGACCTATCTTTTGGAGGGGCATAATTCAACCCTCCACAGGTGCCTAGTAACCTTGCTGCTATTCTTGAGGCCTTTGCTCTCATTTTCTTCACCAGGTTCAGAGTCGGTTTTAGCCCTCACACTTGGTTTCACATCAATCTAGGATGCTATTTTACATAAAAGGAGAACAGCAGATAAAATGGTGTGGCTTTAGAGATGAGATTCAGTACCCTCATTAGTTAGATGCAAAAATAAGTCAGAAAAATCTACTTGCTTTCCCAAAGTCACAGTTTAGACACAGAGCGGAGACTCAAATTCAGGAGACCTTTCCACCACCCCATGCTTCGGAGGTATAAGGTTCTAAGTACTTATGTTTGACCGCGGTTTCAGGCTGGGTATTAGGCAGATGACAGTTATTTTGAGGAGAAAATATTAAAAATAAATAGCACTTTCATCTTGCAACCTCTTATTCTATGGTAGGGCCTTGAAAATTGCACTCCTGTTGGGCAGAACAGAACTAGGATCACTCAGACTGTTGAATACTTTCTTGATTATTTCTCACCTTGTCCCAGTGAAGGAATCTGTCTCTTGATTTCAGAAAGTTTTGGTGTACTAAACTGTGCTTTGATCCAATTAGAGAAAAAACTACCCCAAATGCTATGAAAACAAAACATTTTAGTTCATGAACTTGAAGAAGTGTTATCAAGGCCTTTAGCTCAGTCTGGTAAACCAAGGAGTAGGATAGCACACTTCAAAGACTGGGCAGTATTTTTCTTGGGACCTGAATCAGGAAAGAATGGGACTGGGGAGGAGTGAGGTGGGTGGGGGCGGGTGTCCTTTGGACTCGCTTACAAGGCTTGGCTTGATAGGAGCACTGGGTGCCTGTGAATATCTGTTATGTAATGCATACCCCAAGCAGTTGTAAAGTCATTCAGACAATGGTCAAACTTGGGAAGTTTCCAACTCATGAATACTGCAGATAGCCCATTTTCTTCACCTTCAGTTGAATCTGATACTTTTGAATAGACTGTGAGGTGTTCGGGACTTTATCTGAGCCAGAGCCGCTAAGCTGAAAGGAGACGTGAATGGAGGAGGGAGTCATTCAAAAAACGCTTTCATTTGGTTTCAGAAACACTTTCTTTGTTTTGATGTGCTCAGAACATCATCTATTTGAAGTCTGGCTCCACTAGAGTTTTTATCTCCAAAGCAAGAAAAATATGGTAATTTTAAATAAATAAGCCACCACAACAAAATGTATTTGGGGGAAAAAAAAACTGTTTCCAGGAGATTTGCGCATTTTGAACATGGGTAATGCCTCTATAAAAGTCTAAATGAGTGACTCTAAGCTATAGTCTGTCTTCCTCTTTGTTCTTTAAGAAAATATTCACATCTCTCCAACTAAATTAACATATATTATCACAAATGTGTCCTTCTCAAATTTCCTGAGCTTGGCTTATCACTCACCGTTCTTTTTTTTTTTTTTTTTGCTCATGACTGTCTTTCTGAAAACAAAACAACATTATTCACACCAATAAGTGTAACAGGCACAATGGGAGAAAGTGCTGGAAGCGACTTCTTTGGACTTATCGGGGTGACCTCTCACTCTTGGCTTTTCCTTTCTTCGCCTCTCTGGAGTCATGTCTCTGAGAAGGAACTGTGGAACTCTATGTTCCATTAATGTCCCCACACCCATTTGTCCTCTACACGCCTTTTGTGCTCCGGGAGAATTCAGCATCCAGGCAAAATCTAACTCCTGACTTTATTCTGCAGTTGACAACAGTGTATCTTGTTTAAAGAGAAATACTTGATTCCTTTCATTATCTTAATTCATAGGTGGTTTAAATGGCTAGAGAAAAAGCCTAAGTCTCCTGAGCTTGAATAAAAAAATAAAATGAACCATTTACTTAATGCCCCATTTGAAGCCACAGGCCCTTTGGAGAGTTTGGCCAGACCATTTGTAAGATTGGAGATTGTATTTGCATACATTCCCACACCTGGGAGTGAATCTGTGTAATAGACACTTGGATATATACCAGTGAGAAATACAAGTTGGGAGTGTCTACCAGGGAGGAGATCTCAGCCCATACTAAATTCTAATTCAGGTCAGGAAAAGAGAGTTCCCTAGAAAGATTCCTTTTATATCCAAATTTAAGATTCAGAACCAACACAGTAGACAAAGAGAATTCAGAATTTTCTGTCTAATGCCAGTGGGATACTAACAGTATTACTTTCAGATTCACCGTTTAAAGCAACTTACCACTAAAAATATCTTCTAATTAAATGGAAACTAAACCCCCTACCGGGATATTAGAAATGATGCCGCAACAGGTTATAGTTTTCTGACTTTATTAAGATAGATTTCTTTGTGTGGCCTGAGAGGCAAATACCATTGACACAGGTTGCTAAATGCTTATGGATTAGGATAATGACATGAAATAGTTTGAGCTCTGCTATTTTTGCAATACACAAATTTAGGTATAAAGCATATTACTTATCTTTGCTTGATGTTTATATTTCTCACAAACTTTTCAGTCAATCTAATTTTTTAAATCAAAATATAACCAAAGCCCTAGAGGTTGCTCAGGTTAAAAATATATTTTAACTATGACCACCATAGGAACACTAGTGACCAAAAATCTGTTTTACCAATGACTCCCAGAAATCTAAGCTTTCAGAATTTTCAAAACCACCAGAATAGAAACAGACTTTGGTGGACACCAGATTTTTATTTTTGTTTTTGTTTTAACAAACCCCACCTCTTTCTCTAGCATCTTATCAATACATGCAGGCCGTTTATGATTCTTCCTACATATTCATTGCTTTCTTGGAGAAATTTAAGACTTTATTACCAATTTTGGTGGATATTCTATCTAACTTTTATGTTGGACAGGACTTAAGAGACCCTGAGCCAAATGGGGCCCCTGTTTCTGTTGCTTCCAGACAATGAAGGACCAGAAGGCTGAACTGGTGCGTGTGTGTGTGTGTGTGTGTGCGTGTGTGTGTATCTGTGTGTGTGTCTGTGTACATGTGTGTGTGTCAGGGGTGGGGGCAGTTGCTCTGTCTTTTCCTTAAATTTTCTTATAAGTCACCTCTAATGAGCAGAAGTTATAAGCAAACTCCCTAAAGAGAGGGCAGGTAAATTATTTCTTAATTCTGCTCAGCCACCACGGATCAACATTTATTCCTCTTGCTCAAAAATTACAAAGTTGGTTCATGCCTGGATGCTTAAGCCTGTGGAGACTCGAGAACTCTAAACCCTACTGGGCCTTGACAGGCAGAATGTCTGTAAAATTACTCTGAAAACATTAAATCTTCATGGCTGGGAGATTAAGACTCTCTTCCTCAGTGTAGGTATTTTTTAGTACAGAGTGTTAAAATCGACTTGCCTTTGTTAAAGCTTCCATGTTCCTACGGTTTCCACCTAAGCCAGTAAGGAGACATAGGGATGTATTTTTGGCGCTAGAACACTGTAAAGACCGTGCCCATATCAGGGGCACACACAGAGCTTTCCTTGAAATAGACTTTTGGTGTAAGCCTTTTTCTGAAATAAGGCTTTGGGGAAAACAAAAAGAAAGAAAAAAAGCTACCTGTTCTGATTAGGCTCACAAAGAGACTACAGTACTCCATATTATCTTAAGAAAAACAAAAGCCCGAAAGCACAGCCCACAGCCTTTCCATCAAGTAGCAGGCATTAAAGTACATTAGCTCTATCATTTGTATGTCTATAAATATCAATAAAGTATGTGATTTGGCTTCACTTTCACACAAAGAAGGAGGACTATCCTTTTCAGGAAATTTCGCAGAGACACTCACCAACAAAAGTTCAGTAACTTAATCTTTGGAAAGCTCAATAATGCTGAGTTCAAAATTGCAGGTTTTAAACTAATGTACCTGATAAGTGCTGATGGCAGAACTAAAGCCAGCCATTATTAGGTAATTCAATATTCCCAATCCCGGTTATCTGTAACAGAGAAGAGCCTCCCTAAAACAGCAGTAATGTGTTCACATCTACATTCATCTATGAAGTCAAAAAGAGGCATTCTTCATGGGCTTTATCTGTTTCCAAATGTCTGCCTCCACGAGGAGTGATTTCGCACTGCTGAGGCAACTATGCAGATGACTCCAGTATCTTTGTCCGATGGGTGCTATTTCTTACGGATCCCCGGGACTCTGTCCTACAGGCTGGACTTTGACAGCCGTCTGGCTTTTATGTTGAACAGGACTTGGAGACCCTGAGCCAAATGGGGCCTCTGCTTCTGTTGCTTATAAGGGGTGGGGGAAGTTAGTCAGGGTTTTTTTCTCTTCTATGTGTCATACTGCTTCCAACTTTTCTCCAGCACAAGTTTTCCCTTGTAAGGTGTCATGTTGCCTGTGGAGAGGGTTTGTAGAGCATCCCTCATGCAAATTTATTTGCACAGGGCCACTTATCACTGCTATTGGTTTGAAACATCTATCTTGTTTCTCCTGAGTGGCAGACCCTACCTCCAGAGCTGAAATAAACATGGTCCTCAAACTATTCATTATTCAGTAACACTTTAAGAGATAAGGTGAAAAAAGGTAAAACTTATTCAAGGTGCCGCATTTGTCCTGCCTCCCTCCTATGGCGACATGGACAGCGACTCTGTTATTACATTTGTGTGTGGCACAGTTTTACATGTTCTAATTTGGAATTAAATTTATTTTTTAAAGATATTTTTAAACCAGAATCTAAGCCTAAATTAAGATAATCCCAATAAGATCCAGAGTGTAGGATGGCAGGTGGATAACTTAGATCGGGGCTACCACTTCTTTTCTCCACAGTCTCGACTGGTTCTTGCCTGGAAACACACATTTCCATAAACAAGTATATTGACATATGTGAATTTGCATGTTTCATCTTACAAGTCCAACAGAATTAAGTTAGTAAGTACAATCTTTGGGAAATGCATGCAAGGGCAGGGGGAGTGACAGGAGCCTGCTGAGTAGAACATTAGTGTTCTTTCACCAGCCTCCCACCCTGGACTAGTTCACAGGAGACATCTTAGGACGGAAGAGAAGGATCAAAACAAGGACTCTCCCTCAAAAATAGGCACTCTGATAATTTTGTTACGAGCCACTTATGATCATCTTTTTCAGAAGTTGTGTGTGTGAAGCAGAAATTCTCTAAGAATCAGTAAGTTTTTCTATTTTATAATGACCATCTGAAGAAGGCACTTGGCTCTCTATTAAAAGTTTGGCAAGCTCCAGAGTGAAAAGAAGTAGACAGCAATCTCTCATTTACTCAGAATGGTTTAAGAACATTCAACTATTTCATACTATTAAGAGTGATCATCCATATCAAATACAGATTACCAATTTTTAAATAACCTTATCAAGCTAAACTACATCAAATTCTAAAACTATATTGAATACACTTCACCTAAAGTCAGGAATTTGCACCACTGCTGAGTCAATGCTGAGGCCATCGGTTAACATCCTATAATCCTATAGCTGTAGAAAATGTATGAGATTGAGCTGAGCACAGGTTGAATTTAGTAGGATACACCTGGAGGAACTGGCATTTTAAACAAGCCTGAGACTTCAGCTTCTTATTGTCAACTGTTTCTTGCTAATAAAAGTAGAGCACAGAATGTGAAAAAATTCAATTAAGGTGCTGGAGATGTAGTAGTGTGGAGGTTATGAGCTCAAATGGACACCATAAGTAATGTAAGTTGCATCTAGAGCAGAGATCCTCCAACATGCGTGTACAACAGAATAGTGGAGCTCTTGTTGAAACAGGGTCTCAGCTCCACCTCAGGGATTCTGATTTAGTAGATTTGGCCTGAGAATTTACATTTCTAGCAAGTTTCCCAGGTGATGCTGATGTTGTTTGGTTTGGGAACCATATTCTGAGAACTGTTGCTCTAGGGTCAAATGAAAGTTTGTTTATTCATTTGATTGCTTATTTCCCATTAACTTGATGAGGTCAACGCAAACTCAAATAAGTCTGTCCATAAAATTCCCTTTTCTCCCCTCAGAATTATAGATAGGCCAGACTGATTAAAAAAAAAAAACCTAACAGATTTTTGTTTTTCTTTTATACCACCTTGATAAGGAGTCATAAAAACGTCACCCTATAACCACAAAGAGCATTTAAGCATTTCAATATGTCCATGCAGTAGTTAAGCTAGACAGACTTGGATTCATGGTTACTATGTCCTTTCCAGCTATATGACCTTGGGCAAGCCATTTACTAGCTCTAAACCTCAATCTTTATGAAATAGGACTAATAATTTAAACTCCAATGGATTGTTGTGAAGATTATAAAGTCTTTATGTAATGCACCTAGCATAGTTGGAGCATAATATTATCTACTTGTTTCAAAAGACTCAATCCAGTAACATTCTAATAACTGTAGAGAACCATAATAATTCAGATAACTATGGATAACTCAGAGATGAATAACTTAGAGAGTTATAGATTACTTAGAGAAAGCCATGGAGTGTTCTGTAAAGATGCGACTCCTCAATATATAATATTACAACATTCCATAAAGTATCAATTAGTTAGAATATGGGAATTGACTTAATTTTCTGATTAGCAGAAGTTTTAAGAAACTTCTTCTTGCTTCAACCTTGGCTGAAATTCTTTTTAACTCCCCTGCCTTGTGATATAATATGTATATCCAGGTAGTCTTTCATTGCTGAATTAGGGTCACTCATTGCCTCAGAATCATCACTGTAGACCAAATTGTCATTATAGTCATAGAAAGTAGTGGAAAGTATATTGAATAAGTTATAATTCTAAAATATAATTTATTTTTAAAATATATATAATTCCCATTATAAATTAGATTTGTGTGTGTGTGCGTGTGTGTGTGTGTGTGTGTGTGGTGCTTTCCTCACCATGAACAATCTAGAGCACAGAAAAATTCTAGTAAATAAGTGATGTAGCTAGTTAGGGCTTAGCAAATTGATAATACAGTGAGATTTCGTAGGGCACTGGAGGACTACAAAAGATACAGTTCAACTGGGACATGTGAGTGTTCAAACAACATGTGGCTCTGCTGATTGGGTGGGAAATGGTGTTTTGGGGACCTCTTCCTCCAAATTCATCAACTCAGTATGTTTCATTGTCTGATACCTTCTGATGCACCTCTCCACTCTACACTTCAAATTCCATGGATCCCTCCATAGTTGGCATTATTTGGTCCCATTATGTACAATCCAAATGTCAAGGCAAGAAGCCCCAGCTTACTCCCCATCTGCACTCCAAAGGTTCCCAAATGAAGAAGGTTTGCCTTAAAAGAGGAGTTTCTCCACAGGGGCCCTACTGGCATTTGGAGCCAGACCATTCTTTCTTGCAGGGGCTGTCCTGTGCATCAAAGGAAGTTTAGCCACACCCCTGGGTTTTACCCTCAAGATATCAGTAACACTCCCCTTCCCAAGTTAAGATAATAAACAATGTCTCCATACATTGCCAAATATCCCATGAGGGGCAAAATTGACCTCACTTCCCCCAGTTATGAACCACCACCCTAAAGACCAGTCCTCAATTAGAAGACTGAGGGGACATTTTCTCCCCGCCAGTACCTCTGATGTTAATCATGTGGAAATGACCAATGACAATTCTGCGAATCTGCCCATTTCTCTCCTCCTACTAATCATTTTGATTAGGCCAGCAAAGCAGAGAGATTTCTTCATTCCAACAGAGTCTTATGGAACAGACAGTTTATGTCAGATAAAAGCACACTTAATGGTATGGATTTCAGAGCCTGTCACTCAGGATGTATGTATATTATTGACAACAGATTTCTGAAGGGTTTGCATTTTACAAAGTACAGTCTAGGCAAGCCTGACCTTACTGGTTCCTTGAATCCCTTGATTAACTGAAAGTCAACAAAAATGCCTTACCAAAAAGCTAGATGTGAAGCATCTTCATAAAATTCTTCTTATGCTGATAATTATGAAAAAATTATTTCTGAGTGGCACACTGAAAGTGGCTCAAGGTCCCTATTCTGATTATGAATTTTCATTGTAATTTAGTGGCATAAGAAATTGAGCTGGCTATGACTACCTTGAAAATTCTTCCTTCCTGTGTGTGGGTATGTGTGTTTTAAAATGAAATTCTCAATATGGGCTTTTGAAAATGATTTTCATCTTATTCCTCTAAATATAATATGAAAAAGAATATGGCATATTTTATGTTTCAGGTACTGTGTAGCATATCAAAGCAGGAAAGGGGCTGCTACCCTCAGGCTTATTCCCCATCCATGTGGGCAGATAACACCAATACCCACGAAAGAAGGAGAAGAACGTACTGCTCTGGAACAGAACAGTGCACGCTCGGCATGATGCAGAGTACAAGGTATTCAGAGAATGGGACTCTGTGAAGGTTGGGGTCCTCAGGAAAGGCTTCGTAAAGATGTCAACCAGAACCAAAGTACATGGCCACGTGGTGCTGCCTTTCCCAGCAGAAAACCCAGACTTGGAGGTTGAGAAGTGGCAGAGCAGCTGGACAGAATTCAACTCATTTATGATCGTGACCAAGAGGGTATTTACAAACAGCCAAATAAGACAGAATAGTAAGGATGTTAAAATATGCCATGTTCTGGTTAATTATTATTTCCTTGTAATAATAAGATCAGAAAGGAATCCAGGGACTAAAATATTGACATAAGTCATAAATAACTTGAAGTTTGAGTTATTTATTTTGAAAATACCATTGCTGTAAGATAAGTAAGAAGTGCTACTATTCACAATAGCAAAGACTTGGAACCAACCCAAATGTCAATGATAGACTGGATTAAGAAAATGTGGCACATACACACCATGGAATACCATGCAGCCATAAAAAAGGATGAGTTCATGTCATTTGTAGGGACATGGATGAAGCTGGAAACCATCATTCTGAGCAAATTATCGCAAGGACAGAAAACCAAATACCACATGTTCTCACTCATAGGTGGGAATTGAACAATGAGAACACTTGGACACAGGGCGGGGAACATCACACACCGGAGCCTGTAGTGGGATGGGGGGAGGAGAGAGGGATAGCATTAGGAGAAATACCTAATGTAAATGACGAGTTAATGGGTGCAACACACCAACATAGCACATGTATACATAGGTCACAAACCTGCACGTTGTGCACAAGTACCCTAGAATGTAAAATATAATAAAATAAATTAATTAAATTACATTTAAAAAGTAAGTAAGAAGTGCTAAACGAACAAGGAGCCTCTCCTATTCCTTTGGTAGGTCACGTATCTTATCTATTCGGTTTGGTGGCAGGATCTAGATTCTCTCTATATTAATAGAACACCAACTGAATAACTACCATCTAATGAACCAGGCATGGGACTGTGGCACCTATTATTATGCCAGGAGCTGGAGACACAGAGGCAAACTGAACAGACAAAGCCTCTGTTCTCAGGACTTTCCTTTTCTACTGTGGGAAGGCTGACAATTAAACCAGTAAATAATCAGAAGGTGATTGTGTCCACTGGAGAAAACTAAGCAGTGTAACGTGACAAAACGGATCTGCAAACAATGGCCTACAGACAAAGCCAGCCCACTTTCTGTTTTTTTATGGCCCATAAGCTAAGATGGCTTTTATATTTGAACCCCAACAAGTGGAATATGTTTTCTCATTCATAGACCTACATTACAAAAAAATTATGCTTAATTGTCCTATTTTTAGTTTCCTTTTTTTTTTAATTGTACTAATTTGTTTTCTCTGTTGTCATTTAAGTACTTACATGATATCATCAATTTTGTCTCTTGGCCTACTGTGTGTCCCTTTACATAAAAATGTTGCCATCTGCTGTGTTAGAGACCCACAACACTGGTAGAAAAGGACCTAAGGCCAGAACTGCGAAGGAAGACCTTTCTGAGCAGGTGACATCAAGGCTGAGACGTGAATGACTACAGGGCATCCTGGGTTCTCGTCCACTTCTGCCAGGACTACATAACCTCTGGGTCTCTCTCTCCTTATTTGTAAAATATCTCGGTTGAACTATATCATCTGCCTTCCCTAAACCGCTATGGCTCCGTTTCTCTGTTGACTGAACATGGCACATCCTTCATCATTATTCATCTTTCATCACACATCTAAGCCCATTTCATGAGTATGAAAAAGAAACAGATCAGCAGAAGAGACATTTCCAATTCTCCACTTTTGCACGCATCATACGGTTTGGCAAGATTCATAGAAGTCCCATAAATGAGAGTTCTACAATTAACCTCCAACACCTTGATGAAGTATGTGGAAGTTTGTCAGAGCACAAGGCCAGATGCCTTACAATTTTCCAAACATTACTAAAAAAGCAGCCCACGCTCACTCTGAATTATTGTGGTCTTTCAAAGTCTATACAAAGTAATATGCAAGGAGACAAAGCTATTTTACCAGGCAGACAGATATTCCAAATTACTGGTTCTTAACAAGCATGGTAATACATCAGTCAAAAGCAATAAATTTAAACTTAATGAAATCTCAATTTGCCTACAGTGCATTTCACTTTGACATTTTCTATATTGCCACGGTGCTTTGATAAAGTTTTTTAAAATGCAAAGAAAGTGTCTGTAAGGCTAAAGACCAGACTTGGTACCATTGTGGCCAAGGCAACATTACAGTACTTAAGTTTCATCACTCTATGCCCCGTGGCAGGCAGAGCCCCGTCGCTAACACAGGTTCAGTTTTCATTATCATCGTATGATTATGCATTTTACTGCATTTAACTGATAATACAACTACCAGCTCACCTTAAAAGAATTAGCTTGGAGGTTTCATTGCTTTCCAAATGGAATTCATTTGACAAACAAATGACAATTAGCCTAGTCTCCCTGTTCTGCGTCAGGATGCTTTTTGATTGAACCTAGACCAATTTACAATTTTTAAATGAGTTTAGACATTTACATTTAAAATGTCTAGAGGAAATTAGCCCTGGGACATCCAACAGCCAAAATGCTTTTTGAAGTTGATTATTATTTGATCTAGTACCCTCTACCTGTACATTTTGTTCTGACTTCAAAGTTTGGGAATGTAAATGCCACCTCACCTCAAAGCACAGGGAGAAACTTAAAAGCAGTTTTGCTCATTATGTTATGCAAAGGAGCCCATATTTTAATATTCGTTTAATATGGTTAGTTAGCTTTAATGACACCAGTGTGACAGTGTCATAGTTTTGGAATCTGAAAGCGCTGATTGAAGTTTCTGGCCGCTGCCTCTATTTTTCTGCACAGAAAGGAATCTTGCCCTTTGAAGGACAGATCAGCTCCTGGCTGCGTCCATTCTGGCAAGGGCTAAACGTGATAACTTTCAGATGAAGAGTTCACCTGCCTCGGTGAAGAAAGCACAAATCATGATATCAGGGGCTACAGAGACACTTGACTGTCAGATTCCAGTTCTGTGTGTTTTCTAAGTGCAAGCCCTTTGTCCACTGCTGCTGAGGAAGCTGCTAGTAATTCCATTATAAACATGCATTGCTGATAACCCAGCCACAGAAACTGGTATTGCCCTGAAATTAAGCCCACTGATTTCTAGCCGAGAGCATATTTTATTTATTTAGTATTGTTTTTATTGCTACATTATTGTCAAAATGAGAAAACAGCAGGCTTTTTCTCATTCCGTGTTGTACAACTGCAAAAATTAAATACGGTGAGGGGAAAGCTTGCAAAATGTTCTATTGCACCCATCACCCTGTTCTGAAGGCCTGGTAATCAGTGTTATCCACAATATATTCAAAGGAACGCTCTAGAAGAAAGGGCCTGTGACGCTGTGTTGAGACGAGTAGGCAAGTCCCTATCTGCATGGAGTTATCATGGCTTTCACAGGTCATCCCTGAGAGCTCGCCAGAATATTTTGAATTTCTAGTTTTGTCTCACACTATAGGACACACACCACATGTTTTCAAAATAACTTTGAGTTCAAAAGAGTTCCCTAATGATAACACTGTATAACCCCAGCACAGAATTAATGGTTTCGAAGACTGTTGTCTGTGAAGGTAGCAGAGGTTGACTTCAGTAATCCTGGCCCTCCAGAGTGCTCGCAAGTGTCATGAGGCAAGAATGCCTGGAGAGGGAGACGTCACAGATCTAAGTATGGCAGCAGAGGGCGCCATGTTTGGTCTCCTTGGGAGAATTGGTCTGAATCCCCTGATCTCACCACCATTTATTGTGAAAATAGTGATAAAATAAAATAAAATAAATTCTTTTTCATCCATTTGATTGCTGAAGAGATTAGACGTCCTCTAAATTGTGTGATTTCGCATCAGCATCCTTTCACCCTGCTGCACTCCAACCTCATTTTCCTTAATGAAAATGGAATCCAGGTCTCCGCCAAAGTGTCCTTGGAGTCAACTCTGTTTTTATTCTAAATGTAACACACAAGCACCACATTTTCTCACGCACACACTGTCCCAAGTAGAGACACGCCAATTCTTTCTATCAAGGGCTTCTCATTGTCTATTTTCCTTCCTGTAGAAACAGTACTCTTTCTTCCTGTGCTAACAGCCTGGCGGCAACCATCTTGCACAGCATCCTCAGCCCGTGGCTTTGAAGTCTCCAGAGCTGCCTAAGAGCCCGGGTTGCACCGCTGGAAACCTGGAGGTTTTTGCTACCTCGTCCGCCCTCTGCTGGATGGACCGACGTCTGCTTACGAAGTGGCCCACAAACAGCCGGAAGATTTCCCCTTAAGATGGATGGGTTTGTCACTAAGCCACGGGAAATCATTTTGGGATTTTATAAAATAAATTTTACTTTTTTTTCAGAGATTTTTAGAAATACACTTTCTTCTCTCCAGATATACAGGCCTACCAGTTTATTCTGCCCATGTATTTGGAAAAAAACAGAATTTGTCGGTGAAAACCATGAAGGATTCTAACACCTCTCTCTGACAATCAAATGCTATATGTGCCCCTGCCCTGGCACTAATGACCTGGCAACAAGGAAATAAAATAATACTAAATCAGAATAATTATTCTAATATTCTCACAACACGAAGAAGCAGAATATGATGAGGGTTATGACCGTGAAAACAGACTGCCTGGGTATAAATACTTCTCTGACTGTTATTAACTCTGAGACCTTGCACAAGTTAAATAACCTCTCCAAGCTTGAGCTTCCTCTTCTGTAATATGAAGTTATAATACTATTTGTCTCCTGTGGTTGTTGTAGTTAACATATATATATACATATACACACACACACACACTCAGAGTTATATCTATATATATAAAACTGTATTTATATATAGTTAACATATATAACTGTATATATATGGGTTAACTATATATAAAACTGTATATATAGTTAACAAACATAAGTGTATTTATATATAGTTAACATATATAACTATATTTATATATTGTTAACATATATGAAACTGTATATATGAATAGGTTAACTATATGTTAACTATATATGTGTGTGTTATATATACAACACACATATATATCCATTATATTAATATATATAAACTATAATATAATTATAGTTATATAACTATAATATTAACTATTATATATTAACTATAATTAATATTATAGTTAATATATATTAATACAATGGATATATATGTATTGTATATATAACACACACATATAGTTTTTATATATATATTATATGGATTGTTATGATTAGCCCTATATATATGTTATACATAAACTATATATATATTATAATACTATTTGTCTCCCAAGGTTGTTATAGTTAACCCATATAAGACCAATAGTATTATAAATTCTGATTCTTGAGAAAAGGGGCTAGCTTTGCAGGAATTATTGATATCTTCTTTGTAGGACTTCATAAAAGAAGGCTAATAGTTAAAATAGTTTTTCTGTAGTAGACACACATTAACATGGAGACTACTCATTCATCTACTCAACAAATATTTAATGTGCCCCCACCCTGTGCCTACAGATCAGAGGCTGAGTAGAGAAGATACAGATATAAATAAGACACACATGGTCTCTACAATGTGGAGCTTGCAGACTGATGGGGAAAACAGACAGTAAACAAGCAATTAAAGGTGAAGAATGGTCTAAAATGACCATATAGAATGCAAAACCTCACCTGGAATTCCCACTTTCTAATTTTACAAAAGATTCCTTTGTATGGAGAGATCTCTGTGCTGGAAAATGTCATAATCTAAAAGAATGATAGAAGAGATATAAAGTCCTCATTATCCAGGGTCCGGAGACTTTGTATTTAGGAAAATCCACAAATAGAAAGGATATATTTACCCACAAAAAATAACATAGGAGTTGCAGTGCCAATTCAGTAATACACAGAGCAAAACATCACATCCTTATGCTCAAAGTTTCATCTTTATGAAATAGAAAATGCATTTTCTATTTCATACAGTGCTCGATAAAACTCCACGCCACAGCAGTGCAGAATATTCTTGAAGGGTTCTCAGAATTAAAGTGGGTTGGTAGGTACTAACTCAAACATTCTTAAGGGTTGCTGAAGAGCAACTGGAGATATTGCAGATATGCCAGAAGATATTTTTTCTCTGTTAAAAAGTGGAGCATTTGTAGGTATAAGATACAGATATACACAGTGTATACTGTATATAATGAATCTCCTCTCTTATCCAATTTCCCAAATAGCTGAAGTGATATAAGAGGGAAATAATTGCATCTAGTTCATCAGGCCATGATAAATCGTATCTCTACGAAACTTCAAGTTAAATTATTATTAGAATCTACTGTATACTGCATTGCATCTTTCTTTAATGAATTTCCATGGAGGAAAACAACCTGAGGTTAATTCACAGGTCACAGAACAAGCCCATGATGATGGGCTGTTCTTCATCACTGTGTGTGAAACTATTTTTAGTAACCTATCTTCTACTCCTTTTTATAGCAAATTGATAACTTATAATTGTATAGATGTATGGGATACAAAATGATATTATGATTTATGAACACAATGTGGAATTAAATCGAGCTAGTTCACATACCCATCACCTCAAATACTTAACACTTGTTGTGGTGAGAACATTTGAAATATACTCTTTTAGCAATTTTAAAATGTACAATACTCTATTATTAACTATATTCACCACACTGTGCAATAGAACTAAAAAGAAAACTATATTCCTCCTGTCTGAGATTTTGTAGCCTTCAACCATTATCTCCCCTTTCCTCTCACTCCCCAGCCTCTGTAACCACCATTCTACTCTCTGCTTCTATGAATTCAATTGTTTTCAATTTTACCTATAAATGAGAACATGAAGTGTTTGTCTTCCGGTGCCTGGCTTATTCCAGTTAGCATAAGGCTCTCCAATTGCTGTTGCAAATGTCAGAATTCCCTTCTTTTTTAAGGCTGAATAGTATTCCATTGTGTATACATACCATATGCTCTTTATTCGTTCATCTGCTGTGGACACTTGGGTTGATTCTGTAACTTGGCTATTGTGACTAGTGCTGCAGTGACCATGGGAGTGCAGACACTTCTTTGACAAGCTGACTTCAAATCTTTTGGGAAAATACCCAGAACCGGGATTACTGGATTATATGGTAATTCTATTTTTAGTTTCTTTTTTAGGAACCTCCATACAGTTTTTCAAAATTGCTGTACTAAAACTCTTGTTGTTTTTCTCACTCCCTTAATCTTTTTTCTCAGTAACTAATCATGCTCAAGTCAAAGTTATAAACATACAGTCAAGTAGAGATGAGACATATGAGAATATTATTGCTCAAATATTTAAATCATCAGATTAAATGATCCAGATGAATATATTTATTTGTATACAAAAGTTATATATATACATGTATAGTCATGTATGTGTGTATATATATATATGTAAACACACATACAACATATCTGTAGATGCACGTTCATGAGCACACACACACACATACGTATCCCATAGAAAGCAAACTACCCATGTATCAAGTGGACCCACAATGACTGGCTCAAGATTATTATCTTTGTTATAAATGTGGTAAAATAAGCAAACTTCACTTAAGAAACAAGCTGCCGTTCTTCACATTTACAAGTCACAGTCTGAGGGATCTTAGAGTCTAAGATCTCATAATTAAGGGGTGCTGATCCCCAAGGTAACTTGACATTTGCAGAAAAATATTGAATCTTTTTTGCAATGTATTAATATTTTGATTACATTGACGAGTCTCTAATGATTCCTTGTAGTTAGATAGCTTGCTGGTTTGTACCCTTCCCTGGAAACCAGTAGGTTTCTTCATCCACATGCATAAATTACATTTGCTGATGTTGTAGCAGAAATTAGTAGAGCTTTGGTTTGGTAAAACTAATTCTTAAGCGTAGATAAACAGCCATTCCATTCACTTGGGAAAGATCTGCAATGAAAGTCACCATTCATGGGTCCAGAGCCATCTCCTCTCAGTGTGGCCACAGGTTCCCATTCTCAAGGCGGAGTGAAAGTGAGACCGAGGAGCTCTCACTTGACAAACGCTTTTTCATGTGAAATAACATGAACTCCTTTTCCCCCTAGACTAAGTTGTGTCAGATCATTGTCTCTTCCGCAGTACAGGAAGAGAAGCTAATCTATAAAACAATGAGACTTCACTCCGGATGCCAAAATCTGCAATTACATTGTACGGAGGGGCTTCATGAATAATTCCTGGGGTATGATCTGACATTAATCTGGAAGTTAATACAGAGCTGGGGCATTGCCAGCATAAAGCTGACTGATTTCTTTATAACAGAGCACTTTCAAGGTGAGGATACAGCCTTTTCTCTAAGTTATACTCTCGATCCAAGCTGAGCACTAAGCTATCATCTTTACGTCTTCTGTTTCCTCCTCTGAGTTGGATGTCTGGGTATTGGCAACACAGTACCATCTTAGAAAAAAAGGCACTTCCATTAGGCAAGATAGCTCCAAGATTTTAGCTATTTCTCACATATTAGTTAGTTTTAAATGGCCTTGTAAGAAAATACCCTAGTGTGGTATAACTGTACATGTGACACTGCTCCGGCCAAGCCTTCGACCAAGGCCCTAGTTTGCTCTCAGAACTGGTCCCTTACTAAGGCCTAGGGAAAATAATCTCAGAAAATCTCCTTTAGGAGTTATTGATGGGTCAATGTTGATACCTCTTCTTGAAGTAAATCAGAATTATGATTAATCTTTTCTGATGATCTTAGTTAACGTTTCATTGATTCAAATACATATTTATAGGGTACATATGTTCAGCATTGTAACGGAAATTTTGATAAATTATTAAGAGAAAAGAAAAACCTAACCAATCAACAACAACATGTTTTCTGCACTGGGATCTTCCTACCCAGCTAAAGAAAAATGAGTAGAACAGGCAATAATGTTTAGAGAAAGAAGTGGTGGGTGGAATGGAACGCTGGGAGAAAGCGTTTTGCAAAGGAGGGATGAGTTTGGGTTGAGCTTTGGTGGCTGGTAAGAGTTTGGGTTGATGAAGAGAACTTTTGTGATTTTTTTAAGATAATAATAACCAAGCAAAAGAGTGGGCATGACACTGATTTTCCTGTGTAATATTTAAAATATTTGGCAACAGGTATGGCACAGATACTAACCAATCAGAGTGGCTGCAACCTGCCATTAACAACCAACACACCGTAACAGTGCAGAACGCTGAAATAGCAGCCTGGCTCGGGACTGTTCAGCATTTTCTTGTTCTGTTTGTTGGCATGCCTATTGTCTGTCTCCCTCCCCTAGAATATAAATGTACCTGCAGCACACGAAGAACTGCCCGAGTATGACTGTTTTTCCGTATTTGTTCAGCGGCTGAATGTTTACAAAACTGTACACAAAAATCTCAGATTGGCCTGACGAGAACAGAAAACTGATCTTAGGGGGTTGAAAATGAAAAGTAGAGAGATAGGATGGGCAAAACAATGGCGATCTTTAAATGTCGAGATTAGAAATTTGAACAATTTTCTGTGAATAGTGGAGAATCAATGGAGATATACAAAAATACAGGAACAACAATCAGATCGTCAGCCTCATACCTCAAATCATTGCTGTGTCCCTACCCCTGATGAACTGTTGTTACTAGGTGCCAGATTTCTGGCATTAGTCCTTTGTGTTTTACATGCATCACCTCATTATGCCCTTGTAACAACTCTACGAAGTGGATCCTATTATTATCTTCTTTTTACAAATGTGCAAAGTGAAGCTTAAAGATCTCCTGTAACCTGTTCAAGGTCACATAATTACCAACCACCACACTATATACACACACACACACACACACACACACACACACACACACTGATTGAAATGGTTTTCCTAGAAAAATTACATAACATTTCAAAATTACCCATAATTTAAGCATGATACCACTCTTACAATTTCTTCATACTTTCTTTCAGGCTGTTACTCACATTTTATATAGTTGTACTACAACTATTACACAATTTTGTGATATGCTCTTTTTTTTTTTTTTTTTTTT